>NC_073379.1:814769-1148459 GCF_028641065.1 Leucoraja erinaceus | reverse complement strand
AAAAGTGGCAGGCAGACAAAACCAGGGCAAAAATCAAAAAGGGCCACTTTTCAACATAATTGTATAAGGGGTAAGAGTGTTGTAAAAACAAGCCTCTTTGTGTCTCAATGCAAGGAGTATTCGTAATAAGGTGGATGAGTTGAGCGTGCAGATAGCCATTAATGATTATGATATAGTTGGGATCACGGAGACATGGCTCCAGGGTGACCAAGGCTGGGAGCTGAACATCCAGGGATATTCAATATTCAGGAGGGATAGAGAGAAAGGAAAAGGAGGTGGGGTAGTGTTGCTGGTTAGAGAGGAGATTAACGCAATGGAAAGGAAGGACATTAGTTTGGAGGATGTGGAATCGGTATGGGTAGAGCTGCGAAACAATAAGGGGCAGAAAACGCTGGTGGGTGTTGTGAACAGGCCACCTAACAGTAGTAGTGAAGTTGGAAATGGTATCAAACAGGAAATTAGAAATGCTTGCGACAAAGGCAAAGCAGTTATAATGGGTGACTTCAATCTACATATAGATTGGGTGAATCAAATTGGCAGGGGTGCTGAGGAAGAGGATTTTTTGGAATGTATGCGGGATAGTTATCTAAATCAACATGTAGAGGAACCAACGAGAGAGCTGGCTATTTTAGACTGGGTATTGAGTAATGAGGAAGGGTTAGTTAGTAGTCTTGTTGTGCGTGGCCCCTTGGGCAAGAGTGACCGTAATATGGTTGAGTTCTTCATTAGGATGGAGAGTGACATTGTTAATTCAGAAACAATGGTTTTGAACTTAAAGAAAGGTAACTTTGAGGGTATGAGACGTGAATTGGCCAAGATTGACTGGCAATTAATTCTAAAAGGGTTGACGGTGGATATGCAATGGAAGGCATTTAAAGACTGCATGGATGAACTACAAAAATTGTTCATCCCAGTTTGGCAAAAGAATAAATCAGGGAAGGTAGTGCATCCGTGGATAACAAGGGAAATCAGGGATAGTATCAAAGCAAAGGATGATGCGTACAAACTAGCCAGAAAAAGCAGCATACCGGAGGACTGGGAGAAATTCAGAGACCAGCAGAGGAGGACGAAGGGCTTAATTAGGAAAGGAAAAATGGATTATGAAAGAAAACTGGCAGGGAACATAAAAACGGAGTGCAAAAGTTTTTATAGATATGTGAAAAGAAAGAGATTAGTTAAAACAAATGTAGGTCCCTTGTAGTCAGAAACAGGTGAGTTGATCATGGGGAACCAGGATATGGCGGACCAATTGAATAACTACTTTGGTTCCGTCTTCACTAAGGAAGACATAAATGATCTTCCGGAAATAGCAGGGGCCCGCGGGTCAAAGGAGGTGGAGGAATTGAGTGAAATCCAGGTTAGTCGGGAAGTGATGTTGGGTAAATTGAATGGATTAAAGGCCGATAAATCCCCAGGGCCAGATAGGCTGCATCCCAGAGTACTTAAGGAAGTAGCTCCAGAAATAGTGGATGCATTTGTAATAATCTTTCAAAACTCTTTAGATTCTGGAGTAGTTCCAGAGGATTGGCGGGTAGCAAACGTAACCCCACTTTTTAAGAAGGGTGGGAGAGAGAAAACGGGGAATTACAGACCAGTTAGTCTAACATCGGTAGTGGGGAAACTGCTAGAGTCAGTTATTAAAGATGGGATAGCAGCACATTTGGAAAGTGGTGAAATCATTGGACAAAATCAGCATGGATTTACGAAAGGCAAATCATGTCTGACGAATCTTATAGAATTTTTCGAGGATGTAACTAGTAGCGTGGATAGGGGAGAACCAGTGGATGTGGTGTATCTGGACTTCCAGAAGGCTTTCGACAAGGTCCCACATAAGAGATTAGTATACAAACTTAAAGCACATGGCATTGGGGGTTCAGTATTAATGTGGATAGAGAACTGGCTGGCAAACAGGAAGCAAAGAGTAGGAGTAAACGGGTCCTTTTCACAATGGCAGGCAGTGACTAGTGGGGTACCGCAAGGCTCAGTACTGGGACCCCAGCTATTTACAATATATATTAATGATCTGGATGAGGGAATTGAAGGCAATATCTCCAAGTTTGCGGATGACATTAAGCTGGGGGGCAGTGTTAGCTGTGAGGAGGATGCTAGGAGACTGCAAGGTGACTTGGATAGGCTGGGTGAGTGGGCAAATGTTTGGCAGATGCAGTATAATGTGGATAAATGTGAGGTTATCCATTTTGGTGGCAAAAACGGGAAAGCAGACTATTATCTAAATGGTGGCCGATTGGGAAAGGGGGAGATGCAGCGAGACCTGGGTGTCATGGTACACCAGTCATTGAAGGTAGGCATGCAGGTGCAGCAGGCAGTAAAGAAAGCGAATGGTATGTTGGCTTTCATAGCAAGAGGATTTGAGTATAGGAGCAGGGAGGTTCTACTGCAGTTGTACAGGGTCTTGGTGAGACCACACCTGGAGTATTGCGTGCAGTTTTGGTCTCCAAATCTGAGGAAGGACATTATTGCCATAGAGGGAGTGCAGAGAAGGTTCACCAGACTGATTCCTGGGATGTCAGGACTGTCTTAGGAAGAAAGACTGGATAGACTTGGTTTATACTCTCTAGAATTTAGGAGATTGAGAGGGGATCTTATAGAAACTTACAAAATTCTTAAGGGGTTGGACAGGCTAGATGCAGGAAGATTGTTCCTGATGTTGGGGAAGTCCAGGACAAGGGGTCACAGCTTAAGGATAAGGGGGAAATCCTTTAAAACCGAGATGAGAAGAACTTTTTTCGCACAGAGAGTGGTGAATCTCTGGAACTCTCTGCCACAGAGGGTAGTTGAGGCCAGTTCATTGGCTATATTTAAGACGGAGTTAGATGTGGCCCTTGTGGCCAAGGGGATCAGAGGGTATGGAGAGAAGGCAGGTACGGGATACTGAGTTGGATGATCAGCCATGATCATATTGAATGGCGGTGCTGGCTCGAAGGGCCGAATGGCCTACTCCTGCACCTAATTTCTATGTTTCTATGCTATTGAGGGAGTGCAGCGTAGGTTCACAAGGTTAATTCTCATTATGGCGGGACTGTCATATGCTGAGAGAATGAAGCGTCTGGGCTTGTATTCTTTGGAATTTAGAAGGATGAGAAGGGATCTTATTGAAACATATAAGATTATTAAGGGTTTGGACACGCTAGAGGCAGGAAACATGTTCCCCCTGTTGGGGGAGTCCAGGACCAGGGGCCACAGTTTATGAATAAGGGATAAGCCATTTACAATGGAGACGAGGAAACACGTTTTCACACACAGTTGTGAGTGTGGAATTCTCTGCCTCAGAGGGTGGTGGAGGACGGTTCTCAGCGCCAGACATTCGTGCCTCCATTCTCCTCAATCTGGCTGGTACAGAAGCCATTCGACGTGCGTGCAAGTTCCACTATGCCCCAGCGCAGGTAAACACTGCGGGTATTCAGATAGCCCCAGCAGATACTATAGATGACCCCGTCTGCCTACTGAACAAGTGTGAGCTATGCACTAATCTCGTAATGGAGCGCCACAGATTATTTCCACGCAGCCAAAGCCAAGGCGAGCCAATCGAAGCCTATATCAGTTCTTTAAAGCACATCGTCAGCCGATGCGAGTTTGAATACCTATGTGATAGTCCTATACCTATGATGTATATGTTGCTGGCACGTTTTACCAATCACTCAATCAATCAATCAACCACTCAATCAATCAATCACTCATTCAATCAATCAATCAATCAATCAATCAATCAATCAATCAATCAATCAATCAATCAATCAATCAATCAATCAATCAATCAATCGATCAATCAATCAATCAATCAATCAATCAATCAATACTTTATTGTCATTCAAAAATACACCAGCAAATGCAAGTGAACAAAATTTTGTTGCATTTGGCTCACCGTGCAACATAAAATAAGAAAAGGATAAAATAGATAAAAAGATAAAATAGATAAAAAGATAAAATAGATAATAGTGGCGGCACTTTATATGGAATTCAAGAGTCTGATGGCTGATGACCTGGCCCAGCGCCGGTCTTCACATGTGCCCGGTAGATCAGGTGACGGATTCATTAGTAATGTTCGCATGCAGCCACTCGTGAACAATGCCCGGCTTATGGAAAACTTTACCGCAATCCGTGGCCCTGCTACAGCAAGAAAATTTACAGCCAGAACTTTCCCACGTAACTCCCACATCAACCTCTCTGACCAACGAGGACATGCTGCCTGCTATCATGGGTAGGAGTATAAAGATACATTCCTTGTCGGACTTGTCTTGTAAACACTGAGATCCCATGGTCGCTCTCCTCATTAACGGTATGAGTGATATTGCTAAGCAGACACTGGAGCTCGTTGCAACGTTCTGTCCTTATCTGAGCTCAACAGGATTCGAAAAGCCGAGGTCATCAATCAAACCGCCGTCACATTACTACCATTCGGAGGGGGTGCAGTGCTCCCTGTTGGAAGAGTTGAGGTACAGTGCCATCTAGCGCCATGTGTCAACAATCTGAGCTTCTTTATTGTCTGAGCAAAAGTGACCTCTCTGCTAGGCATTGACGCCTGTAACGACCTAGGTCTGGTCACCTTCGGTTCATCAACTGTCTACAAACTGCAGCTTTACTCAACAGTTCCTGGCACAATACGGAAATCTCTTTGACAACAAGCTGCGCAAGCTTCCCGTCAAGTACACGATCATGACCGACCCTGAGATCCTGCTAGTTGTCCGTCCTGCACACCGGATTCCCCATGCTATGAGGGATCGCGTACAAAAATAACTCAACAGAATGGAGACTCTGGGTGTGATTGCCCCTGTCATTGACCCATCGGACTGGGTCTCAACCATGGTAGTAGCAACAAAAAAGAATAAGGAAGAAATAGGGATTTGCATCAATCCTGAAGATTTAAACACTGCCATCAAATGACCACATTATCCCATGCGTACAGTGGAAGATGTCGCAGCGCAGCTGGGCAAGGCAACAGTATTCTCAGTTCTAGATGCGAAGAGTTCATTCTGGCAGATTTGGTTGGATCACAACTTTTCCAAGCTAACCACTTTCAACAGACCCTTCGGACATTACAAATTCCTGCATATGCCGTTCGGCATAAACTCGGCTAGTGAAGCATTTCAGCGCACTATGGAACAACTATTTGCAGGTTACCCATGCTCTATCATTGTTGATGACATTCTTGTTGCTGGACAAACAGTACAAGAACACGACGCTAATTTAAAGAAAGTTCTGGACCGCGCTAAAGAGATCAACCTCAAGTTCAACCCCCTAAAGTGCAAATTCCGAGTGAGCAAGGTGAACTATGGGAGTCATTTGTTCACCAGTGATGGTCTCAAACCAGATCCATCAAAGATTATTAACGAGTTACCAGCACCCACTGATATGACCAGCCTGCAGAGATTCCTTGGCTTGGTAAACTACTTGGGGAAATTCATTCCGAATTTCAGTGAACAATCGGCCCGACTGCGCCAGCTAACCCACAAAGACATTGTTTGGTTCTGGCATAAACAGCAGAAGAGGGCGTTCGACACTCTTAAACAACAAATGTCTTGCGCCCCCACCTGTGACGCCTCCCAGTATGGTTTAGGAACAGCTTGTCTCCAAAACAACGGGGAAGGCAACAGACCTGTTGCCTATGTTTCTCACACCATGACCGACATGGAACAACGCTACACTCAGATTGAAAAGGAGCTGCTAGCGGCCTTTTGTGCTTGCAAGAAGTTTAATGACTTTATCTTCGGAATAACGGTGACGATTGAAACTGACCATTAACCACTAATCAGCATTCTGAACAAACGGATACACGCTGCTCCAGCGCTCCTCCAACGTATGATGCTACAATTACAGAAGTATGAAATTGTTCAAGTTTACAAACGTGGCAAGGACATGCACTTGGCTGACACCCTGTCCCGAGCATCCAGCAGCACCGGCTCAACCATACCACCGTTTCCGGCTTCTCATGATCCGGTCGTCTCACCCATGACCATGCCACCTCGACCCCTGGCAAGGTCTCCAGTTTCATCGGCTGGGATGCTGCTTCAATCTCCTGCACCTTTTCTACCACCGATCACATCTCCGGTGAAGGGAGGAAATGCAGGACTGTACCATACACGCGCTGGTCGCACCTGCACGCCTTATCCTTTAAGAGAGTTAGATCGAGCTCTAGGAGCTAGTGGAGTCAAGGGATATGGGGAGAAGGCAAGGCATGGGTTATTGATAGGGAACGATCAACCATGATCACAATGAATGGCAGTGCTGCTCGAAGGGCCGAATGGCCGCCTCCTGCACCTATTTTCTATGTTTCTTTGTTTCTAATCCAAAGTACCAGGATTATGTTTAAACTGCCTCTGGTGTTAATCCCTTCAGTTTACTTATACCTACCACATGTAATAATTGGTACATTTATTTTGCATGGAATTTTTACATCTATTTTATTATGAGTTAATTAAGAGGAATGATGTAGATTAGTCTGCCTTTACTATATCTATCACCACACGGATTATGCGTGCTGCACGTTCCTTATGTAGTCCAGTCCAGATCTTCATCCCTTCCCTGGACTGCTAGTATAGTTAAGTTAATGCGTCACTGTCTCTCGGATGACTTGATGCAGACAACGGGGATGAAAGCATGTAATGTTCCCTCCGCTTGTACTGCAATAAAGACTATGAGCTATAACTTCTATGTGTGTGTCTCATAGAAACATAGAAAATAGGTGCAGGAGTAGGCCATTCGGCCCTTCGATATGATCATGGCTGATCATCCAACTCAGTATCCCGTACCTGCCTTCTCTCCATACCCCCTGATCCCTTTAGCCACAAGGGCCACATCTAACTCCCTCTTAAATATAGCCAATGAACTGGCCTCAACTACCTTCTGTGGCAGAGAATTCCACAGATTCACCACTCTCTGTGTAAAAAATGATTTTCTCATCTCGTTCCTAAAAGATTTCCCCTTTATCCTTAAACTGTGACCCCTTGTTCTGGACTTCCCCAACATCGGGAACCATCTTCCTGCATCTAGCCTGTCCAACAAGGTTTAATGTTTTATGTGTCATTCCTAACTGTCACTATATGTCATGTTGTCACTTGCGTGCGGAGCACAAAGGCAAATTCCTTGTATGTGAATATTTGGCCTATAAAGTTATTCATTCATCTCCTGAATGTGCAATCCCCAATCCCCACCTTATCCCAAAGATGTTAGTAAGATCAGCACAACACAACAATAATGTGGTCGATTACAGTTAATTGCAACTCTTACAGTTCAGGTTTTTAGTTTAGTTTAGTGCTACAGCGTAGATACAGTCCCATCAGCCCACCGAGTCCATGCCAACCATTGATCACCTTTCCACACCAGTTCTATGTCATCCCACCTTCTCTTCCACTCCCTACACATTAGCGGGAATTTTACAGACTGTTGTGGAAACCAATGCGGTCACAGAAAGAACGTGCAAACTCTACACTGACAGACACCCCAGGGCAGGATGGAACCCGGATCTCTGGCACTGCCAGGCAGCGGTTCTAGTAACTGCGCCTCTGTGCCACCCATAATTAACTATATATTTAAATGTTCTTCCTAAATATTTTTGTTTTGTACCAAAGACTAAAGAACTATATCCATAACAGATCAAAACTCCTCACATGGAATTATAGTTTCTTCCTATTCTCTTCCCAGCTGTTATCAGGCAACTGCACCACCCTTCAAGATTCAATTTTAATTGTCATTGTCAGTGTACAGTACAGAGACAACGAAATGCATTTAGCATCTCCCTTGAAGAGCGACATAGCAAACGATTTGAATAAAAAATAAATAATAAGTGGGGGGGGGGGGGGGGGGGGGGGGGGGGGGGGGGGGGGGGGATTGGCAGTCCCCGAGGTACGTTGTTTAGTAGAGTGACAGCCGCCGGAAAGAAGCTGTTCCTCGACCTGCTGGTTCGGCAACGGAGAGACCTGTAGCGCCTCCCGGATGGTAGGAGGGTAAACAGTCCATGGTTGGGGTGAGAGCAGTCCTTGGCGATGCTGAGCGCCCTCCGCAGACAGCGCTTGCTTTGGACAGACTCAATGGAGGGGAGCGTGGAACCGGTGATGCATGGGCAATTTTCACCACCCTCTGCAGTGCCTTCCGGTCGGAGACAGAGCAGTTGCCATACCATACTGTGATGCAGTTGGTAAGGATGCTCTCGATGGTGCAGCGGTAGAAGTTCACCAGGATCTGAGGAGACAGATGGACCTTCTTCAGTCTCCTCAGGAAGAAGAGACGCTGATGAGCCTTCTTGATCAGAGTAGAGGTATTGTGGGTCCAAGAGAGGTCATCGGAGATGTTGACTCCCAGGAACCTGAAGCTAGAAACACGTTCCACCTCCGTCCCGTTAATGTGGATGGGGGTGTGCGTGCCACCTCTGGACTTCCTGAAGTCTACAATGAGCTCCTTGGTCTTCTTGGAGTTAAGGGCCAGGTTGTTGTCAGCGCACCATGCTGCTAAGTGCTGGACCTCCTCCCTGTAGGCCAGCTCATCGTTGTTGCTGATGAGGCCAATCACCGTTGTATCATCTGCATACTTGATGATGGTGTTAGTACCATGTACAGGTGTGCAGTCATAGGTGAAGAGGGAGTAGAGGAGGGGGCTCAGCACACAGCCCTGAGGAACGCCGGTGTTCAGGGTGAGGGTGAAGAGGTGTGCTTGTCTAACCTCACAGACTGGGGTCTGTTGGTTAGAAAGTCCAGTATCCAGTTGCAGAGGGAGGGGTCGATGCCCAGGTTACCGAGTTTGGTGATCAGTTTTGATGGAATAATGGTGTTGAATGCTGAGCTGTAATCGATGAACAGCATTCTTACATAAGTGTCTCTGTTGTCAAGGTGGGAGAGGGCGGAGTGAAGTGCCGTTGAGATGGCATCCTCCGTACTCCTGTTCTTGCGGTAGGCAAACTGATAGGGATCCAGTGTGGGGGGTAGGCAGCTTTTGAGGTGTGCCAGGACCAGCCTCTCGAAGCACTTGGTGATGATGGGGGTAAGTGCAACTGGGGGGAAGTCGTTGAGGCTTGCCGCAGTGGAGTGTTTTGGCACTGGCACGATGGAGGTGGCTTTAAGGCAAGTGGGGACAACTGCTTGGGCAAGTGACAGGTTGAAGATGTCAGTCCAGACGTCTGTCAGCTGCGCAGCTCAGGCACTGAGCACGCGCCCGGGGATGCCGTCAGGGCCAGCAGCCTTACGTGCATTAGTCCTACTCAGTGCCACGTACACGTCGTAGGGGGTGAGTGTGAGGGGTTGGTGATCGGCAGGTAGCACAGCCTTGATGGCTGTCTCTAGATTGTCCCTGTCGAAGCGGCCATGGAAGTGGTTAAGCTCCTCAAGGAAGGAGGCATCGCTGGATGTGGGGGTGATGTTGGAGGGTCTGTTCCGTGATGGCCTGGATGCCTTGCCACATGCGTCGGGGGTCGGAGTTGTTGTTGAAGTGCTCCTCAATCCTGAGCTTATGGCAGTGCTTGGCCTTCCTGATGCCCCTCTTCAGGTTAGCCCTGGATGAACTGTAGGCTCGAGCATCGCCTGACCTGAAAGCGGTGTCCCGTGCTTTCAGCAGTAGCCTGACCTCGCTGTTCATCCATGGCTTCTGATTCGGGTATATGGTCACCTGTTTGAGGGAGGTGACACTATTGATGGTGGAGTTTATAAAGTCACCCTACCACAACTAGAGAGCAGTCCTGAACTACTATCTACCACATTGGTGACCTGAGCGCATCTTTGATAGGACACTGGCTTTATCTAAACATTATTCCCTTATCATGTATATGTACACTCGATTGTAATCATGAATTGTCTTTCCGCTGATTGGCTTGCTTACAACAAAAGCTTTTCACCGTACCTCGGTACACGTGACAATAAACTAAACTGAAATGTGCAGTGGTGAAGGGTCACAGATGTCCACCTAGCCATTCCCCGTGATTCTTGTAATCATTCAGAATACTTTAATTCATGCAGAATACAAAGGATCGGCTAATTTTATGATTTATTGACAGGCTAAATAATACGACATTTAAAAAAAAATGAACAGAATCAGTCCAGCATGGTTAAAGCACTCTTTATAAAGGACCCCTTTCCTTATACTTAATACTAAGCAGTTGCAGGTTTCTCTCTCGATAGAACTTCATGGAGAGATGTTGCACATGTATTAAATACATTTTGGGTTTCCCATGAAATTTACATCTCTCACAAGATAACCACAGGAGAATCCTTCAAATCTGACTGAGCACAAAGGCATCTGGGGATAGGAGTTATGGTTATAAATGGTCAGGGATCAACACTGGCACTTATTGTGGAGCCAGCACCGCCATTCAATATGATCATGGCTGATCATCCAAAATCAGTACCCCGTTCCTGCTTTCTCCCCATATTCCTTGATTCCGTTAGCCCTAAGAGCTAAATCTAACTCTCTCTTGAAAACATCCAGTAAATTGTCCTTCCCTGCCTTCTGTGGCAGAGGATTCCACAGATTCACAACTCTCTGGATGAAAAATGTTTTTCCCCATGTTTACACATCTGTTGTGCTGTTGCAAAATTCATTGTTCCATTTCGGACCATATGACAATAAAACACTCTTGACATAAAGAGCGATGATTTTCATGGAATAACATTTAACCATTCGAAATAAAGACTCTTATGTTAGTGCAAAGCCTTTAACTGCAGAATTCAACAAGCATCTAGAATGATTATACTTAGACTATATAAAAATCTACGGGGTAATGTTTCCACACAAAGAGTGGCGGGTGTATGGAATGAGCTGTTGCAGAAGGTCGGAATCCTTTGGGACTTGAATGAAATGCCATGATTTTTTTTGTTCCTACTTCCAAGCAGATTAGTCGAGTTCATTTTCTGGATCTTCCAGAATATTGTGTATTTTTCCTTGCAACCATTGAAATGTTTTATCTGCAACACGTTCGAAAAGGTTGACATCGGCGTGGTAATAGTGATGCAGGCACTTGTGGTTACAGCAGTCATTTAAAACATCCAAAAAGTTGCAAAATGACTTTGACAACGTGTTCCACTGATGAGGTTCTGGGTACTTTTCTCTTGTATGTAAATAGAGAATCTACAAAAGGAAGGAACAGTGAGACAGGCTTTGTAAAGGCTTGTAAAGTTAAGATAGTTAGAGTATAACTGAACGAAAAATCTACCTTCATAAAAAAGGAGTTGAGAAAAGGTTTTGTCTTTCCTCGGTAGTCACTGCACAGCTGATCCACGGTCCAATAATAACTATTGAGAGATTTTAATATTTTGAAGGCTTTTTTACAGTAGCCTCCTTTACCATCTATCTCCCCAAATACAAAAGCATCGATTCTTGAGAAGGAAGGTCTAGAGAAACAAGAATGATTGTTGTCATTGTACCTTTGTTAGATTTGGTTATCAATTACACTAACTCATATTTCTGCCCAGGAGTTTGCAATCCACACTGGGAGTTCACAAAGTAATGTAAATATATTTTATATTTATATTATAAAGAATGGTGGCACAACAGTAGAGTTGATGCCTTACAGCGCCAGAGACCTGGGTTCGATCCTGAGTACGGGTGCTGTCTGTACGGAATTTGTACCTTCTCCCCGTGATCTGCGTTGGTTTTCTCCAGGATCTTCAGTTTCCTCCCACACTCCAAAGATGTACAGGCTTGTAGGTTAATTGGCTTGGTATCATTGTAAATTGTCTCCAGTGTATTAGATGGCGTTAGTGTGTGGGGATCACTGGTCGGCACGGACTCCGTGGACCTTTTTCCGTGCTGTGTCTCTAAACAAAATAGTATTGGGTAGGTAGCACTGGATATTCAGTTTCCATCTGTTGGGCAATACAGTAATACTATAATAACATAAGCAGACAGTGTTTAATCATTATTTAACATAGAAAATAGGTGCATGAGTAGGCCATTTGGCCCTTTGAGCCAGCACCGCCATTCAATGTGATTATGGTTGATCATCCAAAATCAGTACCCCGTTCCTACTTTCTCCCCATATCCCTTGATTCCGTTAACCCGAAGAGCTAAATCTAACTCTCTCTTGAAAACATACAGTAGATTGTCCTCCACTGCCTTCTGTGGCAGAGGATTCCACAGATTCACAACTCTCTGGGTGTAAAATGTTTTTCCCCATCTTAGTCCTAAATGTTCTACCCCTTATTCTTAAACCGTGACCCCTGGTTCTGGACTCCCCCAACATCGGGAACATTTTTCCTTCATCTAGCCTGACCAATCCCTTCAGAATTTTATGTTTCTATAAGATACCCTCTCATCCTTCTAAATTCCAGTGAATACAAGCCCAGTCGATCTATTCTTTCATCATATGTCAGTCAGTTAATTCTCATTTTAATTGTTTTGTCAGTTTAACTTGAGCAATTTTTGCATTTCCACTGCTAAAATTCCCTCTTTGGATTGATATTTATGTATGTTTGATTATACATTTGTGAAGTATCTTGCAATAATTTTAGTTTAGTGTAATAGTTCAGAGATACAGCATGGAAACAGGTCCTTCAGCCCACCGAGTCCAAGCCAAGTCACTGGTACACCAAGTTCTATGTTATCCCATTTTCACATCCTACACACTAGGGGCAATTTACGGAGGCCAATTAACCTACAAACCTGCACGTCTTTGGATTGTGGGAGGAAGCCAGTGCACTTGGTGGAAACTCACGCAAGTCTATGTTTCTAAGTTACTTCTGCTTTTTGTATCTATCTTTGCAGATACACTGTTGTTTTATCCAGGGTCTTACGAGATTAATTATTTGTTCAATTAAATAACAATTTAATGGCACGAAGACGCAACAATATTTTCTACCTCCAGTATAATCCCTGGCAGGTCATATCTATCCCAATGCTTTTGATTTGCTCTTGTTGTTCACAGCTCAGCCACTTTGACTTGCCACACAGCCAGCTTGGGAAAGGCCACTTCACATCGGAGAAAGATAGGGCATTTTCAATGCAAAGTACCATGTCAATACTTATCCAGTTGATCATCAGAGGCAAAGCTGAAGCTAGCACCTTCTTTTTTGTAACTGCAAACACAAGTTAATAATCAGTTAAATGCTTTGGATAGCAAGTAAGTGAAATAGCAAGCGAAACATTAATTTCATTTAAGGTACACAAAAATGCAGGAGAAACTCAGCGGGTGCAGCAGCATCTATGGAGCGAAGGAAATAGGCAAAGTTTCGGGCCAAAACCCTTCTTCAGACATTAATTTCATTTAAATTGAACAAACACATGTGATGTAGTAGATGATAATGGTAACTTTTAAAACATCTGTTACTAAAGTTAAAAATAAATGTTTGCAATACAGCAGCAATGATCATCTAGGACCAATGTTATCTGGGAAATTGTGAGGTTTCAGACGTGATGGGCGTCCAATAATCACTCTTTATTTTTACTTTCAAATGAAATTGTAGCATTAATGAAAGGATGTTTATCGCATGACTTGGCACATTACAGTTCTCAAACCTTTAATTAAAATTGCCACGTTCCAAATCATCATCTACTCATACACGAAGGCCTACCAGAGAATGGCCTTTATTTGCTATCTTATTACACAGACACTCTACCAACCTGCATCCACTCTAGAGCAATATCCCGGTGAGCCACTGCGGCAGACGCCACCCGGCGAACAGCGGAGTCGGCGCGGCTGGAGCCCATTGGCAGCGGAGTCGGCTGCGGAGTCACGGGTCGAGAGAGTCTAGGTCTAGGATCTTTGGTCTGGGTTAGCGGGGCCCACTGCTGTGGACTGGGTTGGCACCACGGAGGCGTCCAGAGAGAGTGCAGAGATCAGTACGGCGGTCGATGGTGCCGACCGACGGACAAGGACAGACGCGTGGAGTGTGGACGCCGCTGCCGAGGGAAGGAACAAAGGAGGACCTGCCGTGGGGGGGGGGACTACTGCGAGGGAGGGGGAAGAACAATGGACAATGGGGACTTGGCGTGGGAGGGTCACCATGGGGGTGGGGGGGAACTAAGGGAGACCTGACGCGAGGGTACTTTAAGTGCCCTTTATTTGCATATCCTGGCTATGCAAGCAAAAAATTTCACTGACTTGTCACATATAACAATAAAACATAGAATGAATGATATTGAATGAATGACATCTTTATTTCGATCGCTTAAAAAAAAAGAAAAGAAAAGATGAAAATGAATAAATAAAAGGAAAATTATATATATACATATATATATACATAAATACATACACACATACATCCATATACATATATACATACATACATATACACACATACACATACACATATACATAACATATATGTACATACATAAATTAAACAATCAAAAGCCAATTTCAACATAATACACATTAGACTCGTTGGAAAAGGGATAGGAAGCAGCCTATGCTTGTCAAGTCCTACCCCCATTCTTCACCATTAACAAATGCAAAATTCAATAAAATAAACTAAACAGACAATTCAAATAAAACTACTCCAATCAAGCTATTAAGAAAAAACGAACAAAAAAAGAAAAGAACAAAAAGACCAAGCACCATTAACATCTGTGAGATTTACATTATATTCATACTTTGTTTAATCGTTTCGTCAAGACCATTCCACAAAACTAGCCCACAAATGGAAATACACAGACTTTTTAAATTGGTCCGAGCATAATGCTGTTTCAAGTTTAGTTTCCCTCTAAAGTTATAACCCCCCTCTCTGTCCTTGAACAGTTTTTGTATGTTTACAGGTAGCAGTTTATTTTTTGCTTTATAAATTATTTGTGCAGTCTTAAATTCTACCAGATCCTTAATCTTTAAGCTGTGTAATTTTAAATACAGTATATTGGTGTGTTCATGATATCCTACATTGTTTACTATACGCAAAGCTCTTTTTTGTAGTGTGCTTAGTGATTGTAAGGTGGTTTTGTAGGTGTTGCCCCATACTTCCACACAGTAATTTAAATATGGTAACACAAGTGAGCTGTACAGAATATATAGTGCTCTCTCATTCAAAACATGCAGGCATTCATTAAAGATCCACAAAGAATCCTTGATACAAGCCCATATCATGAAAGCCACTTCTCAGCAAAAGCAAGCTTTGATCATGAGGTCACACGGTCATGAGTAGAATTTCATCATATGTCAGTCCCGCAATCCCGGGAATTAATCTGGTGAACGTACGCTGCACTCCCTCAATAGCAAAAATGTCCTTCCTCAAATTAGGAGACCAAAATTGCACACAATACTCCAGGTGCGGTCTCACCAAGACCCTGTACAACGGCAATAGGACCTCCTTGCTCCTAAACTCAAATCCTCTCGCAATGGCCAACATGCCATTAGCTTTCTTCACTGCCTGCTGTACTTGCATGCTTACTTTCAGTGACTGATGTACAAGCATCTCCCCTTTTCCTATTCTGACACCATTCATATAATAATCTGCCTTCCTGTTCTTGCCACCAAAGTGGATAACCTCACATTTATCCACATTATACTGCATCTGCCATGCATCTACCCACTCATCTAACCTATCCAAGTCACCCTGCAGCCTCATAGCATCCTCCTCGCAGCTCACATTGCCGCCCAGCTTTGTGTCATCCGCAAACTTGGAGATGTCACATTTAATTTCCTTGACTAAATCGTTAATATATATTGTAAATAACTGAGGTCTCAGCACCAAGCCTTTCGGCACCCCACTAGTCACTGCCTGCTATTCAGAAAAGGACCCGTTAATTCCTACTCTTTGCTTCCTGTCTGCCAACCAATTCTGTATCCATGTCAATACCCTACCCCCAATACCATGTGCTCTAATTTTGCACACTAATCTCTTGTGTGGGACCTTGTCAAAGGCTTTTTGAAACCCCAGATACACCACATCCACGGGCTCTCCCTTATCCATTCTACTTGTTACATTCTCAAAAAATTCCAGAAGATTAGTCAAGCATGATTTCCCCTTCATAAATCCATGCTGACTTTGACCGATCTGTCACGGCTTTCTAAATGCACTGCTATCTTTTAACAATTGACTCAAGCATCTTCCCCACTACCGATATAAGGCTAACTGGTCTATAATTCCCTGTTTTCTCTCTCCCTCCATTCTTAAAAAGTGAAGTTATATTGGCTACCCTCCAGTCCACAGGAACTGATCCAGTGTTGAGAGAACATTGGAAATTGATCACCAATGCATCCACGATTTCTAGGGCCACCTCCTTGAGTACTCTGGGATGCAGACCATCAGGCCCTGGGGATTTATCTGCCTTCAGTTCCAACAGTTTACCTAACCCCAATTCCTGACTAATGTGGATTCCCTTCAGTTCCTCCCCCCCACTAGATCCTTGGTCCCCTAATATTTCTGGGAGATTATTTGTGTCTTCCTTAGTGAAGACAGAACCAAAGTACTTGTTTAAGTGTTCTGCCATTTCCTTGTTTCCCATTATACACTCACCTGTCTTTGATTTTACTTCGGAGTCACGTGAGTGACTACGTGAAGAGCCCGCTCAGCACACATGCGCGGCATTGTGTTCAGCAGTGCAACAGCGGCCGCATCGGGGTGGGTGAAAGAACGGACCGTCAGGTAAGTACCCTGAGGTCGGTTTTCTTTCACAGGAGAGCCTTCTACTTTGTTTCACAGGCAGAGAACAAAGGCTCTTGAACTAACCTGTCCCCCGCTCGACTCCAACGGAGGAGCGTTCCATCTGGGGGGGGGGGGGGGGCAGCAACAGGCGGTAGGACCGCTTACCGGGCGCTCCGCCATCCCCGACACCGTGCCGAGCCCAGTCCCGCTAGCGCCTGAGCAGCGGGCTGGAAGTAAGGCTACCGAAGAAGCGTCCGGCCGGTGGCTTCCGACTTGTCGGACGGGGACGTCTCTCCACCTGCACGGGGGAGAGACAGCCGCCTGAGCTGCATGGAGCGGCTCCTGGAGCAGGTGCTCCAGCGAGACTCGCTGCGTGAGGGGCGCTCTCGCAGGGGGAGTTCAGGCACTCCCTCCACAGTGCCTTGTGCACTGCCCATCGCTTCCTCCTTACCCAAGGGTAGCTTTGGTGACCAGGACTGGGCTGGTCAGGAAGAGGGGACGGGACGCTGGCTGAAGAAGTTGGGAGTATGGCAGGGGTGCAGGACCAGGAAGAGCTGCTGAGTGTGGTGGACCGCTACGTGGCAGCCCCACGTGCAGGAAGGCCATTAGAGCCTAAACTAGTGGCCAGCATCAACCACCTCTCCAACAGGCCCCTACAGGAGCAGGTGGTTAACGAGGCCTTAGAATTGTACACAGCTCCAGAAAATTGTGAGTCCCTCAAAGTGCCGGCTGTCAACAGCCAAATCTGGGGGCACGTCGGGACAAATATTCAGAACCAGGAGCTGATTTAAAATTTTGTTGTACATGGTTCATGTTACAATGACAATAAAGAAACTATTCTGATACTGCAGCGGATCCTCAGGCTCCTGACGTCAGCCATCACATCATTTGCTCGTTCTATGGACAATACGGAGATGACCACAAACCAACAAGACACTCTCGCACTGTTGTACAACACGCAGTTCGAGATAAATAACCTCCGTAAATAAATCATAAGACCTCCCTAAATCCAAAATTCTCGGGGTTGTGCAAAACCCCAGCCACTGAGCCAGACACACTGCTCTTTGGCAAAAACCTCACGAAAAAAGTAAAAAATATGGAAGAGGCCTCTAAAACTAAAATAATGAGGGCAGGCCCCGGGACGAGCAAACCCAAAACAACAATACCCAAGCGGCAGCACCCCATCGCATCCACCAGTCGACGTCTACCATATGGGACTGGTGAAAGCTCGGGGTCCGCATTTTATCACCCAAAGTCTTTTTCAGACCAAGGCCCAGAGCGGACCCCATGGAAAATGCGCCACCCCCCAACATCACCACCACGTCAGACAACGCGCAAGACTCGCTGGTCTAGGAAGAGACAGAAGAAACACCCATAACCATGGAGGTAGGGGGATCTGGTTCCTACCAGCATATAGAAAATAGGGGCACAATACTAACGGGGGAGATTACACCTGTTTAAGGAACCATGGGAGTCTATCACGAGTGACAAGTATATACTCAATAGCATTAGTGAATACAAAATACAATTTATACTAGAAAAATTTCCACCAGTTCAACGTTCACCCCAGAGGGTCTTTTCCCTCTCAGTTAAAGAGAAACGAGAGGGACAAGCTGAACTGGTGGGACTAATCACTAAGAGTATCATTGGAAAAAACAAAACATGAACCCTTGGAATTTGTGTCAAATATATTCACTAAAACTAAAAAAGATGGTAGGTGTCGCATCATCATTGACTTAACTTCACTAAATATGTTTTGTTAAGTATGTACATTTCACAATGGAAACGTTTGTTACTGCCAAACAACTGATTTCCAAAGGATACTTCATGGCAAGCATTGACCTCAAAGATGCTTACTCAGTACCCATTCACAAGGATCATCGCAGATACCTGAAATTTACCTGGATGGCAGTTTAAAGCATTACCCGATGGGTTAACATCAGCCCCAAGATTATTCACCAAGATACTAAAACCAACCCTGGCAATATTAATAAGACAAAAACATATGGTCATGGCATATCTTGATGATATCTTAATAGTAGGCAAGACCATGGAATTGGCATGTCAGCTGTGTCAGCTACCAAACAGTTGTTCGAAACCTTGGGATTTGTCTTACATCCAGATAAATCTAAGTTGAAGCCATCCACAACCATGGACTTCTTGGGCTTCACAATTAACTCAGCCCACATTTCTGTGACTTTGCCAAAAGACAAAACAACTGGATTGGCACAATCGTGCAACAATTTAATGGTCAACGAGCGACCAACTATTCGACAAATAGCAAGAGTAATTGGGGAAATGGTAGCAGCATTTCCGGCTACACAATTTGGACCTTTGCACTATCAAAACTTACAAAGAGCAAAGGTACAGGCACTAAAACGACATGCAGGTCATGACCAGATCATGAAATTACCCACTGAAGCAATATCAGAACTACAGTGGTGGGCAGAAAACGTTTGGCATAGTTTCAGCCCTATCATCATCATTAACCCTACTTTAGCTATCCAAACAGATGCCAGTGCTCAAGGCTGGGGAGCGACTAACTCCATATCCAACACAGGTGGTAGATGGACTTACCTAGAGTCATCATTACTACTTACACTGGGCATTAACTATATAGAGATGTTGGGTGCCCTTTATGGTTTTAAAAGCATATGCATCGAATATGCATCACTTGTATGTACGGTTACAAATAGACAATAGTGGTGGCCAACATTAACCATATGGGCGGCATAAAATCGATATCATGCAACAAATTGGTCAACACAATTTGGCAATGGTGTGTTGAAAGACATATTTGGCTATCAGCAACTTACCTGCCAGGTAAGCTAAATACAGTGGCAGACACCAGGTCACGCAAATTTAATGACAACACCGAATGGATGTTAAACCCCAAAGTGTTTGCAAAGGTTATTTTTTTTTTAATTAAAAGAAATAAAAATGGCACGCCAGATATTGACTTATTTGCATTAAGGCTAAATCACCAGTACCTATGTATGTCGCTGGGGAACCAGCAGCGATAGATGCGTTCGCGCTGGATTGGGGAAAAACATCTTCTAGCTGCATGGCAGATCTGCCTCATCATCCAGAGACTACAACACAGAATACAAATGGACTCTGCTTCAGGTATTTTGATAGTACCCGACTGGCCTACACAGCCATGGTTCCCATTACTCCACAACATCCCTCCGAACATCCACAAGAAAACAGTACTTGTCCAGCATCAAAAAGTGGGAGAAGTACTGCTTGGATACAGGGACCACCTACTCAACCGCTACAGTTACCAACGTACTGGAATTCCTGGCGAACCTTCACCACGATGAAGGACTCAGCTACAGTGCCATCAACTAAGCTAGAAGTGCCCTGTCTGTCTATTTAAAACAAGCTCCAGGCCAACAGGCCATGGGGTCCCACCCGCTGGTGGTCAAACTAATGAAGGGTATTTACAACTCTAACCCCCTAGACCAAGGTACACCCATATATCCACCGGCCAGATCCCTCAACCTGGAACAATCTACGCTCAAAACACTCATGTTGATGGTACTTGTATCTGCACAGAGGGTCCAGTCACTACACCTATTGCGACTGGACAGCATGCTCACAGCTCCAGACCAGATCTCTGTCATTATCCAGGGACAGATCAAACAGAGCAGACCAGGAACACCTAATCCAGTCGTGGAATTCCGGGCTTACCCGCCAGAACCACGGTTATGTGCCATGACCCACCTACTGTCCTACATAGACACAACCAAAAATATTCGAGGGAGTGGAAAAGCCTTATGGGTCAGTCATAAAAAACCTTATGGTCGGGTGACGAGCCAAACCATTTCGAGATGGCTCAAGCAGGTGCTAAAAGCTGCTGGGATAAGCACTAACATGTACAAATCTCACTCCACCAGGGCAGCATCCACGTCGACGGCCAAAAGAATGGACGTGCCTATAGACCACATCCTGGCTACAGCAGGATGGTCAGGGGAAAGAACGTTCAGAACTTTTTATAATAAGCCGTTGGCAAAACCTGCTTTATTTGCAGAAATTCTTTTACAGACTGCAAATATTTAATTTAAGCCCAGGGGAGCAATTTAATTTCTTTGTTGTTATTGTTAAAAAATACCGTTGTGTTTTTCTACAAACAGATTCATTGGTTGATTCACACACTTCCTCCCTTTGGCAGTCACGTGACTCCGAAGTAAAATAGTAAGATTAAAATTGAACTTACCAGTTTGATGTTTGATCTGTATTTTATGAGGAGTTACGATGAGGGATTACGTGCCCTCCGCTTCCACCCTCAATAATATTGGGTCAAACTGATTACTGATGTCTCCTTTTTTTTTTTTATGTTTTTATTTCAATTACTTTATCTATCTGTGATTCCACACTGCTGCTTTGAAGTGTGCCGCGCATGCGTGCTGGGCGGGCTCTTCACGTTAAAAAATTGTATAAAATAATAAAAATATTAAAAACGAAACTTCAAACTGGTAAATTCTCGTTTACTCTTACTATTATAAGGGACCTACATTTGGCTTCACTAATATTTTCCTTTTTACATATCTCAAGAAGCTATTAGAGTCTGTTTTTATATTTCCCACAAGCTTTCTTTCATGCTCCCCCCCCCCCCACCCCCCCCGCCATCTTAATTAACCGCTTTGTTCTCTATTGAGTTCTAAATTTCTCACCGTCCTCCTGTTTGCTGCTTCCTCTGGCCAATTTATATGCCTTTTCATTGGATTTAACACTATCCTTGATTTCCCTCATTAGCCATGGCTGAGCCGCCTTCCCCTGTTTTATTTTTTCACTAGACTGGGATGAACAATTGTTGTAATTCATCCATGCGATCTTTAGATCTTTGCCATTGCATCTCCACTGTCAACCCTTTAAGTATAATTTGCCAGTCTACCCTAGCCAATTCCCAACTCATACCTTTAAAGTCTCCTTACTTTAAGTTCAGGACCCTAGTCTCTGAATTAACCATTCCGCTCTCCATCCTAATGCAGAATTCCACCATATTATGGTCCCTGCTTCCCAAGGAGATTTGCACAAGATCGCTAACCAATCCTTCCTCATTACACAATACCCAGTCTCGGGCAGCTTGGGCAGCTTTCAACCCAGTGGTATGAACGTTGATTTCTCAAACTTCAAAATGAAAGTAAACATGCAGGTACAGCAGGCAGTAAAGAAAGTGAATAGCATGTTGACCTTCATAATGAGAGGAGTTGAGTATAGGAGCAAAAAGGTCCTTCTGCAGTTGTACAGGACCCTAGTGAGACCACACTTGGAGTATTGTGTGCAGTTTTGGTCCCATAATTTGAGGAAGGACATTCTTGCCATTGACGGAGTGCATCGTAGGTTTACCAGGTCAATTCCCTGGGTTGGCGGGTCTGTCGTATGCTGAGAGAATATAGCGGCTGGGCTTGTACACTCTGGAATTTAGGTGGTTGAGAGGGGACCTTATTGAAACATATGAGATTATAAATGGTTTGGACATGCACGAGACAGGAAACATGTTCCTGATGTTGGGGGAGTCCAGAACCAGGAGCCACAGTTTAAGAATAAGGGGTAAACCATTTAGAACGGAGCTGAGGAAACACTTTTTCACACAGAGAGTTATGAGTCCGTGGAATTCTCTGCCTCAGAGGGCGGTGGAGGCCGGTTCATTGGATACTTTCAAGAGAGAGCAGGATAGGGCTCTTAAAGATAACGGAGTATGGGGATATTGGGAGAAGACAGGAACGTGGTACTGATTGGGGATGATCAGCCATGATGAATGGTGGTGCTGGCTCGATGGAACGAATGGCCTACTCCTGCACCTATTGTCTATTGCCTTGCTTTCCCTCGCTCTCCATCCCTCCCCCACCCTACTTCTCCTAGTTCTCCTGGTCCTGATTACATTTGTATGTATTACTCGTTGTCAACTTCCTATCAGCTAACAATGAACCAAAGGGAGGTTGTACGTCATGGAGGTCACGACCCATGCAACGCCAACTGGGGTACAAGTGGTGAATGTCAGGTGAGCATTTACTACGGCTGCCAGCACAGCCAGCCCTTCTTCTGTCCCAGCATCCGGACTCCACACTCTGGTTCCGCGCTCGCGGACCCCGGGCCGTCTGTCCCCACGGTCGGGGGATCGGTTCGGTGTGTCACCCACAACCCGTGACAGTGCTGCCGCACAGGGGGAGACGGGGCAGAGGGCGGCCGTAACCGGACACGCTGACCGTGGGGGGCTGTCCCGAGGGATGCGCTCCTTCGGCCGCTTACACCTTGCTCGGGTTCAGAGCAAAGATGTCAGGTAAGTTCAGAGCGTTTGGTTCTGAGCACTCAGTCACCCTTCACAATTGTCTTCAGCGCAAAAATTGATAATTTTGGCGCTTTTTAACAGGTAAGAATGCGTTCTTAGCTTATAAAAAAACGCCAAAATGGTCAATTTTTGCGATGTAAATAATTGTGGAAATCGGGGTAACCAATTGTGGTAATTGTGGTAATCGGGATAAAAATCACAAACCGTACGTGAAGCAAGCCACGGAATGCATAATTGTTAGTGGCTAATTGGATATAATCAACCTCCGCTAATTGACAATATCCTATTGAAAGGTAGTGGGTGTTTAAGCTGTCAGGACATTTTATTATTTGCCAAAATATACATCTCAATAGCATAATGATAGAAAACTTACTTTTCCACACACTGCTCGTAAAGGGGCTGTCCCACTGTACGAGGTAATTCAAGAACTCTCCCGAGTTTAAAAATAAATCAAACTCGTGGTAAGCATGTAGAATGTACGTAGCGGGTACGTCGGAGCTCGGGACGTCTCTTAGCGGCTCGTAACGCTACCCGGGAAACGCAGTAAGCTCGTGAAGACTCGTGAAGATTTTTCAACGTTGAGTACCTACGAGTGGCTATTACCGTAATTCTCTTGAGTTCGAATCAGGGGAAACTCGGGAGAAATCGTCAATTAGCTCGTACAGTGGGACAGCCCCTTTAGTCTGGAGATTTTTTTAATGATAAATGTAGCTTCAGAAGCGTTTTCTTTTTGCATGTAAAAACCCGCTTGAGAAACATGGGCGATTTTAAAATTTCACAGCCAGATTTATCACTTCTGAAACTTTTTAGATACCAAAGGAATCAAGAGAAAACACAAATAATGCCTAACTGTTGATGAAATGCAGCAAGCAAACGCGATTTCAATCTTGATATCGGCACGGCCAATGTTCACCACCTACTTTAGCCGTTGTTGTCCCTTCAGCTGTTGCTTCTCTCTACCATAATTTCGCCTCACTTTTGGTATTCAGAAGTAGGATAAATGTAGGTATGTTGCAAAACTTACCTTCAGCGGCGCTGCAGTTCTGTCGCTGCCCGTGTGCGCGATTTTGGTGCCTTTGAGAGGGGGGCGGGTTTAAAACGCGATTTTCGCTCGGCTATTCAAATCAAGGTTGTTCAGGCTACTTAGTTGCTGACGAAAAATTGCTGCGACATTAGTTCACTGCAGCTTAAAAAAAAAAATTGGTTTATTTAATTGTTATAGTAGGTTAAAAATCATCCTCTAAACCCGTGACCGCCACAAACGGGACGGATCTCATGTAGAGGACATCGGAAGGCAGGCTGTTTATTTTTACATTAAAAAGCGCTTTTTAAGATCCCTTTATACAAAATTTTATGTTGTGAGTAGCTAATTTGGGGCCCCATTAAATCACCGCAATGGGAACGTTCCAAACCAGTGCGTTCCACAAACTCCCACTTGCAAGCTGATTTAAATGGCCATTAATTTACAGCAATTGAACACTAAATTCCTTCCACTTGGCCTATAAATTAATGTCAATGAGATTTAAAAATCATGTTTTATTGTGAATTCTTGTGTGAAAGTTCTTTGGACACTTCGGCTATTTAAAAATGTTCATCTTTCCTTAAGAAATGGATAGATGTTTAGATCTAGTAATTGAATTTTGGAATTAGCTACAATTGGGTAACTAACTAATTATATGCTTAATTTCAGGTCATCCAAGTAAGATTGTTTAATATTTGTTTCAAAATGCTTCAATCTATAATAACTGAACATTTCTTTCAGTTCTCTTAATTTTTAATAAAGTTATGGGCTTTTGACTGTCCTTGATCACAGCTTTTGTGTTAAGTCAATGGAAAATCAATAGGGAACAAGATGCTAATTTCCGAGTATGAAAAGGCCATAACATTTTTAATACTGAAGATGTGAAAGTGAATTAGTTGTCAAATTAAACTTCTTTTTATGCTTTATCTGATGGGATAAATTGCAGACTTGATTTTTTAAATCTCAAAATGTTGTAACATTGCTACTAAATGCCTCTCCCGGCTACCCCGACTTCCACAATTATTTCCAGCGCAAAAATCAACCATTTTGGCGTTTTATAACAGGTAAGAAATTGTTATAATTTTTGTTTTGTGTATTTAACAGTGTATGCTGTAGGTTGTCATGTCCTCCAGATGGATAGAGCTGCTCCGTGCATCACGCCCTTTGACCTGATGACCTTACGAGCAACCCCCCCTATTCTACATTTCCTTATCACCATCTGTCATTTCCACAGCTTATCCTTCCTTATCTCTAGGTTCTCTCTCCCCTGACTCTCAATTTGAAGGATCTCGACCTGAAACACAGTCACCCATTCCTTCTCTCCAAAGATGCTGCCTGTCTCGCTGAGTTACTCCAGCGTTTTATGTCTGTCTTTAGCAACAGTGAATGTTTAGTTTCATGTAATCATAACAGAATCGTTTTAAACTCTGACATTGTTTAGATTAATTTGCTATTTTGTTCATTACTGTTTAAACTGATTGAGTAAAGCTGTTTTACATACGATGAGGGTTTATATGTTTTTACCTTGAAAGCCATGATCATTCTTGTAGTAAAGTTCTTTGTATTCGTTTACCAAATTATACAACCTCAAAATGGTTTGATCGTGAGAAAGCCATCTCCATTCTCCATCAACATGCTCATGGACTCCAAACAGGTTTAAATGGTGATCACCAGGGGCAACCTTGAGTTTGCCCAACTGTAGGGGAATGAGGACATCAAGTTCATTCACTGCTTCTGTTTTGGTTCCGTCCGCGACACTCCCAACTAGAATGAAGTAGTTTGCAAACAACTTGTCCCGCTCATGAATAAATTCAAGCATCTTTTTCAGCGTGGACTGCAACGTTTGTTTTACTTCCCTTTTGTCTGAATCTTTCCTGATGATTCTTCTATAATATTCTTGCAGGGGCTTCTCTAATTGATCAATCCTTGCAGATATATTCAGATCCATCGTCCTGCGGATATTTTGCAGCAGTTCTGGATCCTTAGCTGAGACGTGTGTTGTGTTTGCGGTGAACCTCCCCACCCACACGAGTTGAACTTCCTGTGCAACTGATAGCGCAGAACGAAACACTCTGACAAAGTGCATTAGTCTCTTGAGCAATAGTTACTGTTTAACAAACACAAGCACTCGTGTTTATTTTAGGAGCGATTGACCACATAAGCAGGGAAGATATATTTAAATGCATTAAATTTCAAAAATCATATTTAGAGTCTATGGGTGCTGTGTGTATGGAGTTTGTATGTTTGTATGGAGTTTGCTCCGGTTTCCTTCCACACTCCAAAGACACGCAGATTTGTAGGTTAATTGGCCTCTGTAAATTGTGTCTAATGTGTAGGATCAAATGATTGCTGGGCGGCACAGACTCGGTGGGCCGAAGGGCCATGTCTGTATCTGCGCTGTATCTCTAAACTAAACTACACTAAACAATTTTCATTTTATATATATATTTATTCTGAATAAAGTTTTTTTTTGGTGGAAAAATATCTTTAAATGTTCCAATCGTATCCACCTTTATCACTTCCTCTGGAAATTAGTTTCTTATATCCTCTATGTGAAAAAGCTGTCTGGTGGGTGCCCTTTAAATCTTTCCACTCTCACCTCTAACCTATGTCCTCTATTTTAGATGCCCTTCATCCTGGGAAACTACTATGACCATCCTCTTGACATTGTCAGCCTTTTATAGACCATGAAAGAAACCAAAATGCTACTATAAAACTTACACATGCTTTTTAAACTGCGTTCTGCTCCTCCCACTTGCGGCTGAGTGTCTGTGAAAGATTAAAAACTTGAAGTACTAAACCTAGTTCTGGACGTGATGTTATGAAAATATCGGGGTTTTTTTCATAATCGCGGGAGAAAATGCCAAGATGTTTTTGCACTGAGACAATTTCAGGGAAGCTTGAACGGGCTGAGTTCTTTTTCGATAAACAGGAAGTTGCGAAGTGACCAGTTTGAGATTTCTGAGACAGGGAAAACATTTCACAGGATGGATGTGGAGAGGTTTCCTCTTGTGAAGGAGGCCAGCTCGGGGGTAGCAACTTAGAACATAGAACAGTATAGCATAAGAAAAAAACCTTCAGTCCATGTTGTGCGGCACAGTGGCTCAGCGGTAGAGATGCTGCCTTACAACGCCAGGGACCCAGGTTCGATCCTGTCTACGGGTGCTGTCTGTACATAGTTTGTACGTTCTCCCTGTGGGTTTTCTCTGAGATCTTCAGTTTCCTCCTACACTCCATCAGCCTAGAGGTTTGTAGGTTAATTGGCTTCGGTATAAATGTAAATTGTCCCTAACGTGTGTTGGATAGTGTTAATGTGCAGGGATTGCGGATTCTTTCTGGGCCAAAGGGCCTGTTGCCATGTGGTATCTCTAAACTATAAACTGTAAAAACTTCACAACTCAAACATGAGGCACATCTACCTGCACATCATCCATATCCCTCCTTTCCCTGCATGTCCATATGGATGTCCGAAAGTCTCTTGAATGCCACTATTGTATTTACCTCAACCACCACCCCTCACAGTGTGTTCCAGGCACTCACCGCACTGTGGAAAAATAACTTGCCCTGCACATCTACTTTAAACTTTGCCCTTCTTATCTTAAAGCTACGCCCTCTAGTATTTGATTCTTTCATCCTGGGAAAAGGTTCTGATTGTCTACCCTATCTCTGTCTCTCATCATTTTATATTGTATCGGTTTTCCCTCAACCTCCAGTGCTCCAGAGAAAATGATACAGGTTTGTCCAACCTCTCCTTTTAGTATTAACCCTTAAAAATCCATGCAGATTGTAAAATCTTCTGCACCCTTCCAAAGCCTCCACATCACTCCCGAAGTGGTGAGACCACAATGGCAGACAATGCTCCAAATGCAGCCTAACCAAAGTCCGATATTGCCTCAACACGACTTCCTGACTCTTACACTCAATGGTAGGAAGGAACTGCTGATGCGGGTTTAAACCGAAGATAGACACAAAATGCTGGAGTAACACAGTGGGACAGAGAGCATCTCTGGAGAGAAGGAATGGATGATGTTTCCGTTCGAGACCCTTCTTCAGACTAGTACAGCACAAGAAAATAACCTGATGCTTATTTTCTTGTGCTGTATCACAGAAGAAGTCCTAAGAAGGGTCTCGACCCGAAACGTCACCCATTCCTACTCTCCAGAGATGCTGCCTGTCCCGCTGAGTTACTCCAGCTTTTTGTGTCTAACTTATACTCATAGCCCTAATTGACGAAGGCTAGCAAACCACACGGCTTCTTTACCACTCTATCTACCGTATATTTCCCAGCGACGAAGACGCACCTGCGTCGATGAAGCACCCCCATTTTGGGTCATTAAATTTAAAAAAAACAAAACATATGCCATGGTGGCGGCCATTTGCATTGTGTATTGTTTTGCATTGCGCATTGTTTTCATATAAAACAAAGATAATGTATATACCGGTAATTTAAATATATATATTTTCTTCGGTATTCACCAAGGAGAAGGATATTGAATTATGTGAGGTAAGGGAAACAAGTAGAGTAGCTATGGAAACTATGAGGATCAAAGAAGAGGAAGTACTGACACTTTTGAGAAATATAAAAGTGGATAAGTCTCCAGGTCCGGACAGGATATTCCCTAGGACATTGAGGGAAGTTAGTGTAGAAATAACAGGGGCTATGACAGAAATATTTCAAATGTCATTAGAAACGGGAATTGTGCCGGAGGATTGGCGTACTGCGCATGTTGTTCCATTGTTTAAAAAGGGGTCTAAGAGTAAACCTAGCAATTATAGACCTGTTAGTTTAACGTCAGTGGTGGGCAAATTAATGGAAAGGATACTTAGAGATAATATATATAAGCATCTGGATAAACAGGGTCTGATTAGGAACAGTCAACATGGATTTGTGCCTGGAAGGTCATGTTTGACTAATCTTCTTGAATTCTTTGAAGAGGTTACTAGGGAAATTGATGAGGGTAAAGCGGTGGATGTTGTCTATATGGACTTCAGTAAGCCCTTTGACAAGGTTCCACATGGAATGTTAGTTAAGAAGGTTCAATTGTTGGGTATTAATGGTGGAGTAGCAAGATGGATTCAACAGTGGCTGAATGGGAGATGCCAGAGAGTAATGGTGGATGTCTGTTTGTCAGGTTGGAGGCCGGTGACTAGTGGGGTGCATCAGGAATCTGTGTTGAGTCCACTGTTGTTTGTCATATACATCAATGATCTGGATGATGGTGTGGTAAATTGGATTAGTAAGTATGCAGATGATCCAAAGATAGATGGTGTTGTGGATAATGAAGTAGATTTTCAAAGTCTACGGTGAGATTTAGGCCATTTGGAAGAGTGGGCTGAAAGATGGGAGATGGAGTTTAATGCTGATAAGTGTGAGGTGCTACATCTTGGCAGGACAAATCAAAATAGGACGTACATGATAAATGGTAACGAATTGAGGAATGCAGTTGAACAGAGGGATCTGGGAATAACTGTGCATAGTTCTCTGAAGGTGGAATGTCATGTAGATAGGGTGGTAAAGAAAGCTTTTGGTATGCTAGCCTTTATAAATCAGAGCGTTGAGTATAGAAGTTGGGATGTAATGTTAAAATTGTACAAGGCATTGGTGAGGCCAGTTCTGGAGTATGGTGTACAATTTTGGCCGCCCAATTATAGGAAGGATGTCAACAAAATAGAGAGAGTACAGAGGAGATTTACTAGAATGTTGCCTGGGTTTCAGCAACTAAGTTACAGCGAAAGGTTGAATAAGTTAGGTCTTTATTCTTTGGAGCGCAGAAGGTTAAGGGGGGACTTGATAGAGGTCTTTAAAATGATGAGAGGGATAGACAGAGTTGACGTAGATAAGCTTTTCCCACTGAGAGTAGGGACGATTCAAACAAGAGGACATGATTTGAGAATTAAGGGACAGAAGTTTAGGGGTAACATGAGGGGGAACTTATTTACCCAGAGAGTGGTAGCTGTGTGGAATGAGCTTCCAGTGGAAGTGGTGGAGGCAGGCTCGATTTTATCATTTAAAAATAAAATGGATAGGTATATGGACGGGAAAGGAATGGAGGGTTATGGTCTGAGTGCAGGTAGATGGGACTAGGTGAGAATAAGTGTTCGGCATGGATTAGAAGGGCCGAGATGGCCTGTTTCCATGCTGTAATTGTTATATGTTATATGTTATATACAGTGTTCGGAATAAAATATTTTATCATCCGAATCTTCAAAGCATGATAATTCATCAGGATCATCACTACGGTTCGAAATATCGCTATCGTCAAAGAATATGTTGTCTTCTGAGCCATCGAACTTGTTACTGATGCCACATTTTTTTAAAAGATTTGTCAACAATTTCAGTCTTAACACGGTTCCATGATCTTAAAACCCACCCATAATCAATAGCTTGCAACTTGTGGTGTAAGATCGCCTTTTTTTTGCAGACTCCACAATATGGGCAGTGTTAAACAATTTACAGTGTTAAACAATTTAAACAGAATTTCCAGAGCATACTACTTCGACCAGGTGTTTGGTGGCGAAAATCAACCGCGCGTGACTGCATGTTACCGCTTCTCACTAAAACAAATGTTTGGATTGCAATATAGTATCAAAACGCTTCCTATAGACCTATGAACGACCTAAAGGGCCTGTCCAACTTGGCTGTATTTCGCGCGCCTTTTACGTAACCTGCTAGCGTGTGGGTAGCGTGTGGGTAGCGCATGCGTAGCATGTGGGTAGCGCGGGGACGGGCGCATGTAGTGGCGTGGAGGAGTGTGGACTTCGGCCTGCACGAAATCTTCGTGAGCCACCGGCCTGTCGCGTAAATGAGGGCCAAAGTGGGACAGGCCCAAGACCCTGGTGCGACGCAGCGTCTCACGTCCAACAGCAGCAGGAGCAGGCAAACGATCGTTGAACTCAGCCTGGGGCTCACGGCCGTTGCGGATCCAGATCAGCCCCCACTGCTACTCCCAGAGCGGGACTAAGAAAATTGAAGATAGACACAAATGCTGGAGTAAAAGCCCTGTCACACTGTGCGAGCTGACCCACAAGGTAACCCGAGCGAAAGACTCGTGGTTGTGTTCGAGATTACAAGTGTATGATCAAGAGTTTAACCAAGTTCCCACGGGTTTGACAAAGTTTGCCGGTTACTTGTCATTTCTGCAATGTTCTCGAGTTACTAAGTCCCTCTCCCGAGTTACTCTTGAGCCAACCGCTCATGAAGGTTGAATGAAGGTCTGTTTTAATAAGCAACAGTGTTAAAGAAGACATCTCCATCCTGCGACTTTGAGTTGGGGAAAGGAAATCGAGAGATGTAGAATGAAAGGTATGCACAAAAGTAACGGTGATAAAGGGAACAGGCCATTGATTGTTAGCTGCTACAGTTTTATGTGTCCGTCTTCGATTTAAACATAGAAACAATAGAAAATAGGTGCAGGAGTAGGCCATTCGGCCCTTCGAGCCTGCACCGCCATTTGACATGTTCATGGCTGATCATCCAACTCAGTATCCCATCCCTGCCTTCTCTCCATACCCCCTGATCCCTTTAGCCACAAGGGCCACATCTAACACCCTCTTAAATAGAGCCAATGAACTGGCCTCAACTACCTTCTGTGGCAGAGAGTTCCAGAGATTCACCACTCTCTGTGTAAAAAATGTTTTTCTCATCTCGGTCCTAAAGGATTTCCCCCTTATCATTAAACTGTGACCCCTTGTTAAGTTATAAAAAATGTCCGTGTACTAACACATAAAAGACTCCAAAACAGAGCTAATGCATAAAAAGTGCGGGCGGCGTTTTATTGAGTGAAGCTGAATCAATAATGATCTTATCTCGATTTACTTTTGAATGACAGTTCATTTTAAGGTGCTTCCTCATTTTGGCAGTGGCTGCCCGGTAAGAAAAAACGGTTTTAACCGGAGATACATTTTAATATGTTGTCAACCTCCCGTGTTTATCTGAATAATATGTTTTCTGCAATCTTCCTTCAACCAGTTCGGCTGCGGAGCAAAGATTACTGTACACTTTCCTGGGATTTCCGAAATAGTGGGTTCTTCTCCCACGCCGTGTTATTTTTTATGTGTAGGAACGAACTGCAGATACTGGTTTAAACCGAAGATAGATACAAGAAACTGGAGCAACTCGGCGGATCAGACAGCATCTCTGGAGAAAAGGAACATGTGACGCTTTGGGTCGAGACCCTTCTTCAGAGCCTTGTTTAATGCCTGACGAATAAATGTTCTGAAATGGAAAAGCCGAGGCTTTGGATATTCCAAAGACGCAACAAATACAGATTGCACGTCATTTGGAAAACAACAAGTGATCCTTAGCTGTCTAAAGTTAAAATTAACCCAGCAGCCAAATGCAGGGTGACGATCCGAAACATGTTCTCCGCAGATGTTAGTTCAGCACTTTTGTGTTTCAAGACAGCAGCACCAGGGTAGTGGGAGATTGGTGGCGGAAATATTGAATGGAACACAAGCCTTGCTGTACTGTAAACTCTGCAGAAACCTGAGGGGTATTAGAGGGATAGAGGCCAAATGCGAGACGAGGTCATCCCTCAGCCTCCTGCACTGCAAAGAAAAAAAACCTCAAACCTATCTACCTTCTTCTTGCAACCCAAGCACTCCAGGAAGGACCTAGCTTGGCATGAACAAGGTGGACCGAGGGGGCTTTTTCCATGCAGTAACACTCTATGACCCCCCATAACCAAACCATGTAAATCTCTCAGAGCGGGTGGCATTCTTGACGCATACAGAGATTGTGACAGAATCCCTGGTCTACAGGCAGGACACAAAATTGGCGATGTATCAGATTCACAGGGACATTGGCCTCCCCCTCGCCTCTCAGAGTTTTTTTCCCCCTACATTCGTCCTCTATTTGCGAGGCCTCCCTTTAACTGGAACACTCCACTTGATCGCTCTCTACCGCAGGGATTTGCTCCCACATTATGTAATTGTTTAGCATTTACAGCATGGGAACAGGACCTTTGGCCCACCGAGTCCACGCCGACCATCGATCACCCGTACCCAATTTCTCATTTATCCCATTTTCGCATCCCACACACTAGTGGCAATGGACAGAAGTCAATGAAGCCACAAACCTATACGTCTTTGGAGGTTTGCTCCTCCGTTCTGCTGGTCACAAATAATGATGAAACCCCCCCCCCCCCCCCCCCCCCCCCCCCCCCCCCCCCCCCCCCCCCCCCCCCCCCCCCCCCCCCCCCCCCCCCCCCCCCCCCCCCCCCCTCACGCACATGGGAATTAGTTCTTCTATACACACACGGTTTAAAGACCCATATCAGGTTTACCGCTTAATTTCCAATTCATCTCACCCCCCCAATCCAAAAGAAAATCACTCCATTTTTAAAGAAAACGTGCCTTAAGGGGACTGCAAAGAGTTAATAATGTTTGCTACATACACTTCAGTAGTATATAAGTCTGTATATTTAATTCAAACATCAACATAAAATGGATTTGACACAAATATTCACTGACACCATTTTAATATGGTAGTAAAAACAGACGAGAAACATCTAGAGAGTTTATAATATTGTCGACATAGGTTAGTGAACGACAATCTTCTGTTTGAGTGATGTAAACCAACCTGTGCCCTGGCAGGGATTACACCAGGTACTTATCTATTCCATCCTACCATTGGCCTATTATTTGAGGAACTTCACACCATGCCACACATTACCATTGCAGGTCGACCTAATTTCAGTGTTTGGTTACAACAGGCAGATTACTTAAACAATCTTAAATATTGTCATATCATTTATTAATCTGGGGGCTGTAAGTGGAAACAAATGGAAAGTATATTTAGAACATAAACCCAGAAAAATAATTGCTTTACCCAAAGAGTGACAAATGTTTGGAATAATCCTGTAAGGCAGAGAAGAGTCCAAATGAAATCATGATAGTTGTAGACTCACGAGTCACTAAGGTAAACGCACGGGCCACTACGTTCTTACAAACGCGTTTAAATTACATTTTTTAATTTCAAGAGTACATTTTACTTGTGAAAAACTTTAAACATGTTTGAATTTTTTCAAGAGTTATCAAGTTTCACGGGTACCTGCCATTAGCGCCACGAGTCGCTAAGTTGCGTCCACGAGTTCTGACGTTCCCGCTACGTTAATTGTACGTGATTATCACGAGTTAAATTTGTTTTAAACTCGGGGTACATCATGGGTCAGCTCGCACAGTGTGACAGGGGTTTAACTCAGCAGGATCGGCAGCATCTCTGGAGAGAAGCAATGGGTGATGTTTCAGGTCAAGACCCTTCTTTCAGACTGAAGAAGAGTCTCGACCCGAAATCACCCATTCCTTCTCTCCAGAGATGCTGCCGGTCCCGCTGAGTTACTCCTGCAATTTGTGTCCATCTTCAAATTAGGTCATGCATTCCAGACGGCTGAGTCTCACGGGACTGTCGCGCGACCGTCATTACCGGCCTGTCGTGTAAGTGATGGCCCAAGTGGGACAGGCCCTTAACCGTTGGCTTCTAAGACGCAGGTAATTTTTTCAGGGCTTATTTTAGGGTAGAAAATAGTGCGGGGAAATATGGTACTTGTGTTCCCACTTTAAGGGACTATGGTCTTGGCTCCCAAGTTCCCTCTGTACATCAATGCTGTTAAGGATCTTGCTAATGATGATGTTGCTATGGATCCTCAGGGAATCTTTTATCATTGCTAAATTCAAGTAATGCAAGACAAAAAATTAAAATGCAACAGTATTCCGAGCGACAGAAAACCCTTGTCTATAGACAATAGATAATAGACAATAGACAATAGACAATAGGTGCAGAAGTAGGCCATTCGGCCCTTTGAGCCAGCACCACCTTTCAATGTGATCATGGCTGATCATCCCCAATCAGTACCCCGTTCTTGCCTTCTCCCCATATCCCCTGACTCTGCTATTTTTAAGAGCCCTATCTAGCTCTCTCTTGAAAGCATCCGGAGAACCTGCCTCCACTGCCCTCGGAGGCAGAGAATTTCACAGACTATAAATCCAAGTGCGATGCTTAACTACTTACATAAAAAGTTATTATTTCTATGACTTCCTATAGGCTTGTAACATCTACATTCTGACCAGTCTGAACTCAATGTAAAAGTGTCCATCCACTTCCTTCTCTGCAACGTTTGCCATTACACTCATTTGGGAAGGTGGCAAACGGCATGTGCTTTCAACCCGCAGTGTGTTGATCTGGCTACTTCCAGTGAACGCGAGCAAAGAAAGCACCAATACCTTTTGCAAGAGATGTCACAAAGTGCTTGAGTAACTCAGCGGATCAGTCGGCATCCCTAGAGAACATGCATAGGCGATGTTTCGGGTCTCGTCCCTTCCTCAGGCTGGTGAATACCCTTCACAACATGGCCAACACCAGGAATCGCTCAATAAAGTAAGCCCCACATTGTGCAGCAAATCGAAACAAACAAGTAGGTATGTTACAAAACTTACCTTCAGCGGCGCTGCAGTTTTGCCACTGGTCGTGTGCGCGACTTTGGCGTCTTTGAGAGGGGGGCGGGTTTAAAATGTCGTTTTCTCCAGCCTGTTGAAATCGATCTTTGTCAGGCTGTTTAGCTGCTGCAGAGAAATCACTCCAGCATTCGTTTTATCACGTTTTATAAAAACAGCACTGTATAATTTAATAGCAGGAGTAAAATAAAAATCGTCTTCTAAAGCCGTCAATGCCGACAACGGGACGGATCTCACGTACGGGACAAAGCAAGGTATGCCGTTTATTTTTACATATAAACGTGCTTCTTAGGATGCCTTTAATCAAAATTTCAAGTTGCGAAAAGGTGATTTAGGCCCCATACGAACCAGCAGTATTTTTCCTGCCGATATGGGGTTTAAATTCACCGCAAATGCACCGTTCCAAATCGATCGCGTTCCACAAAATCCCACATTAATTTACGGGAATTAAACATTAAATTCCCTCCATTTGGCCTATAAATTCATGACAATGAGATTTAAAAATCATGTTACATTGTGAATTATTGTGTGAATGTTATTTGGACACTTAGGCTATTTAAAAATGTTAACCTTTTCTTAAGAAATGGATAGATGTTTAGATCTAGTAATTGAATTTTGTTATTAGCTACAATTATGTAACTAACTAATTGTATGCTTTAATTTCAGGTCATCCAAGTAAGATTGTTTCATATTTGTTTCAGAATGTTTCAATCTATAATAACTGAAAATTTCATTCAGTTCTCTTAATTTTTAAGAAAGTTATGGGCTTTTGACTGTTCTTGATCACAGCTTTTGAGTTAAGAATGGAAAAGCAATAGGGAACAAGATGCTAATTTCCGAGTATGAAAATGGTCATAACCTTTTTAATACTGAAAATATGAAAGTGAATTAGGTGTGAAATTAAACTTTTTTTATGCTTTATCTGATGGGAAAAATTGCAGACTTGATTTTTTAAATCTCAAAATTTGTAACATTGCGAAAACACGCACCTGTTTTCACCCACCTGCACAGATTGGGGGAGTTCCTTGGCACTCGTCCTTAATTTAGTTTAGCTCAGTTTTGTTTATTGTTTCATGTACCGAGGTACAGTGAAAAACGTTTTTGTTGCGTGCTTTCCAGTCAGCCCGATAAACTGTACATGATTATAATCAGACAGTCTACAGTGCACAGATACCGGATGAAGGGAATAATGTTTCGTGCAAGATAGAGTCCTGTAAGATCCAATTAAAGGTAGCCCGAGGGTCTGTAATGAGGTAGATGGCAGGTCAGGCCCACTCTCTAGTTGGTGGTAGGATGGTTCAGTTCCCTGATAACAGCTGGGAAGAAACTGTCCCTGAATCTGGAGGTGAGCGTTATCACACTTGCTCGATGGAAGAGGAGAGAAGGGAGAAGAGGGAGTTCTGGGGTGAGATTCATCCTTGATTGTGCTGATGGCCTTGCCGAGGCAGCATGAAGTGTAGATGGAATCAATGGAAGGGAAGTTAGTTTTGGTGATGGTCTTGGCTGCATCCATAATTTTCTGCAATTTCATGGATGGAGGTGATCCCAAACCTTGTTCCTTGAGTTACTAGATACAGCCGGCAGATGCTTGATACTTCTTGGCTTTTCACAGGATTTTATAGCTTAGAATCGAAGAGTGCTACTGTTGTTGGGTCAATTAAATGTCATGAACCTTTAACGACTTATCTAACCAAAAACCCCAGTCTGCAGGTCAACCACAATGACGTACCTTTATCCACCCGCTGAAAAATAACTCCTTGCAACAGCAACAAACTACTGACCCTGTCGACTGCTCCAGAATAAATAGGAAGTCAATTTAAAGAGGAAGTGGGCTTGAATTTAGCAAACAACAATTGGTGACATCAGCGATCCCTGATGTCTTTGAAGGGGGTTTGCTTGGTTTGGGTTAGTTTGATCTCAGCACTTGTATTGAAGGAGCACAGCAAGGTGGTGCATGGGGAAGGGACAATTAGTACGAGTGACGCAGCTCATTGGGAAGAAATTGATGAGGCTTGAATGGAACCTCCGTAAACTCATGTTGGCTTGGCAAGAGGTTTAATATAATTGCTAGATCAACGGAGATTAAAATAACAGGGCGCATAATGGAAGCACAGACTTTTGTTGGAATTACAGTTGGTTTTCTCATAGAAACATAGAAATATAGACAATAGGCAGGGCAGGCCGTTCGGCCCTTCTGAAATCAGCACATTATTCATTGTGATCATGGCTGATCGTCCCCACCAATAACCCGAGGCTTCTCACCATATCCCTTGACTCCCCTAGCCCGAGCTCTCTATCTCATGCCCCCACTCCACTGAAACCTGAACGGAAAGTCTGGAGACTTTGCGCCCCACCCAAGGTTTCCGTGCGGTTCCTGGAGGTTGCAGGTGGTTGCCGGAGGTTGCAGATAGTGGAAGCAGGTAGGGAGACTGACAAAAACCTCCGGGAACCGCACGGAAACCTTGGATGGGGCGCAAAGTTCCAGAGGTTTCCGTTCAGGTTTCCTAAGTGAGACAGGGGCATAACTCTCTTAAATCCATCCAGTGATTTGGCCTCCACTGCCCTCTGTGGCAGGGAATTCCATAAATTCACAACTCTCTGGGTGAAAAAAGGTTTTTCTCACCTCAGTCTTAAATGACCTCCCCTTTATTTTAAGACTGTGGCCTCTGGTATCGATGAGACCAAGCCCAGGTTGGGCGAACATTTTTCGCCGCATCTAGCTTGTCCCGTCCCGCAATAATTTTAGCTGACCTCCCGGTGGCTCAGCACTTCAACTCCTTCTAAACTCCAGTGAATATCCGACTTCTCTTTTCAATCTTCCTCATGGACAGTCCCGCCATCCACCGGATCAATCTCGTGAACCTACGCACCTCATATTCAATCACAAGGAGTCTCCTTCCCGGAATTAGGAGACATTGAATTGTACACAATACTCCAGATGTGCTGTCATCCTCCCCTTCCTCAGCCCCCCTACTGTCAGAAGAAGCCTCTTTACTCCTATACTGAAATCCTCTTGTTATGAAGTGAGATGGGTCCCATATGACCCATCCCACTCTACAGCGCTCAGCAATCAATCAATCAATCAATCAATCAACCTTTATTGTCATCTTGCAAGCAACAAGTACAGTGCAAAATGAAAAGACGTTTCCCAGTGAATAGCGGAGCCTCGCACATGAAATTTAATATACTTCTCACATAATATCACTAAAAAAAAAATAACAGGCCCTGATGGAACAGAATAAATAGTTAAAATCAGGTTGGAAACACAATGTTAAAAACAGTAAACCAATCATAAAAACATAGAAATATAGGGGCAATAGATTTGAGGAGCCAGGCCATTTAAAGTGTCCGTGCCAGCACGCAGCCAAGTCATTGTGATCATGGCTGCAGAGTGACTGTCAATAGCCCCTCACCTGCCTGTGGTAGGAAGCTGTTTAGCAGCCTCGTAGTCCGGGCTTTGCTCTATCTCATCTCTTTCCCTGATGGCAAGAGATCCAGGTGTGTGTTTGCGGGGGTGCCAGTTTTTCCTTGGCAATTTCCTGTGCTTTCTTCAGACAGGTGGCTCTGGAACAGTTCTTGTAAGCAGGTAGGGAGACTGACAATAATCCTCTCGGCTCCCCTCACTACCCACGGAGCCTTCTTGTCCGGGCAGCGCAGGTGCCAGTACCCGTATTGATGCAGTAGTGGGTACAGGGGCACTAACTCTCTTAAATCTATCCAGTGACTTGGCCTCCTGAGGATGTCTGTGGGGAGGGAGGCCTAAATTTTAACTTTCCTCAGGAAGTGCAAAGTCGCTGATGGGCCCAGTCTTAACGGTCCTCAGTGGTGTTCCTGGACCAGTGAGGTTGTCCGTTATCTGCACACCGAGGGGAACTTTTTGCTCTCTACTCTCTCCAGTGCAGTGCATAATGTTTATATGTTTGTATGCTCTGGCCTCGCCTTCCTGAAGTCGACAACCACAAGCCTTAGTCTTTTTCGACATTCAATTCCAGGTTATTTTTGCCGCACCAGTCCACCAGTTGTTCTACTTCCTCCCTGTACCTTGTTTCGTCATCTCCACTGATGAGTCCCACCACTGTAGTGTCGTCCGCGAACTTTATGATTTTATTGTCCCTGAATCTGGCAGCACAGTCATGTGTGAGCAGTGTGAACAACAGCGGGCTGAGCACACAGCCTTGAGGGGAGCCGGTGCTCAGCGTGATCGTCAGCAGCAGCAGCCATTATGTGTATTTCATGGCTTGTAATGCATGCTGGTGCACACAGTATATATATCCTTGATAGACACAAAAACTTAGAGTAACTCAGCAGGACAGGCAGCATCTCTGGAGAGAAGGAATGGGTGACGTTTCGGGTCAATGTACCTATCTAAATGTTCCTTAAACGTTGCAATAGTACCTGCCTTAAATATCTCTTCTGGCAGCTCGTTCCATATGCCCACTACCCTTTGTGTAAAATAATTACCCCTCAGCTTCCTATTAAATATTTTCCCCCTAACCTTAAATCTAAGTCCTCGGGTTCTCGATTCCCCTATTCTGGGCAAAAGCCTCTGTCTACCCAAATCTATACCTCTCATGATTTTGTACATGGATAGGACAGGTTTGGAGGGATATGGATCAAACACAGGCAGGTGGGACGTGTAACTGGGACATTGTTGGCTGGTGTGGGCGAGTTGGGCCGAAGGGCCTGTTTCCACACTGTAGCACTCTATGACTCCAAGACCTCTATAAGATTACCTCTCAACCTCCTTGCTCCATCACAACTCTCTGGGTGAAAATATTTTTCCTCATCCCAGTCCTAAATTGTCTACCCCTTATTCTTAAACTGTGACCCCAGGTTCTGGACTCCCCCAACATCGGGAACATTCTTCCTGCATCTAGTCTGTCCAATCCCTTAAGAATGTTATATGTTTCTATAAGATTCCATTAGATCATTCTATTAATCTTGACTGTTTATAAGCATGCAATCGAGATACTGGATTAATGTTTCTGGACAGAGAAGATATACTGTACACAACGCCATGGGACTATATCCCTGGGGCAAGATGTGGTAATACACGGTATTTGACTAGACATGGAGCAAAGGCCATTATCGGCCCCACATCAGTTAAGCAACTCGACAGAAGTTGGGAGTCCATGTGGCTTAATCTGACATTTGTGAAGTTTAAAGTTTCTTTACTTTCCTCAATATCTCACGACTGCCGCTTTGCCCGTAAAAGATCAAAGGTGAATGATTCTGATAACATTCTGCACAAGCAAACCAAAATTCACAACCTGTCCTTTTACTTCAGGAAGCCATGACATAGTCATGAGAAGGGTTTGGAAAATAAAGGCCTTGAGGAATCCTCTGCCTCTGGCAATATTAGAATTCACTCATCCAATCCATCATCCAAAGCATAGGCACGGCAGATATGACACGAGAACCCTGCCTCCTTGGTGAATGCTTTTTGAAAATCCAATTATATTACATAACCAACAACCAGGTTCAGGAATAGCTACTTCCCCACAGCCGTCAGGCTATTAAACCTGATTCGGACAAAACTGATTATTAATAACCCCTTATCTGTTATTTGCACTTTATCAGTTTATTTATTCATGTGTGTATATATTTGTATTATGGTATATGGACACACTGATCTGTTTTGTAGTAAATGCCTACTATGTTCTGTGTGCTGAAGCAAAGCAAGAATTTCATTGTTCTATCAGGGACACATGACAATAAACTCACTTGAACTTGAACTTGAACTTGATCTAGTGGTAGGTAGTGTTTCCCACTGTCCACTCGGGTAATACTTACTGAAACAGTTTTTTTTTAATTGTCCACCAGATATTCTGCTATGACCTCTACAAAAATTGACCCTAATATTTTCCAAAGTAGATGCAAGGCAAGTTGGCCATTTCGTACCTGTTTTTTTGCCTCCCATTTTCCCCATATAAATGTATCATGTTGGTAGTCCTTTGTACCTCTTCTGAATCTTCTGAAGTACTTTGACTGTACATCTGGCAAGTTGTGCTTCCTTTTTTTTTGCAGCCACCTCTTTGAAGATCCTAAGTTACAAAGCATCGGGTCCACGGTTGCAGCGATGAGCTTTGTACTTTGATGTCAATAGATGTGCAAGATTTCATGCTGATTCTTCAGTATTCACACACTTACAGTTAAGGCCTTCTGACAAGTCAACTTTCAGAAAGTGACGCAACACTTTTCTGAGAACTTTCAAAGTCACAAGTTTATTCAGGAACGTTTTATTCCCCACTCATGCAAGCTCTGAACAGCTTACTGTTGCAGCTTTGTGGTCAACATCTGATAGTACGCGAGGCTTTTATCAGTAATCCCTGCTGCAGCAGAAGCTTTTTATTCAAACTGTTAAAATATAACAGTGAGGGCGTCCAATGTTTGAGGCATGTTTAATCAATAGGAAATATCAGCCCTGTCAATAATAAGGTGACGTGCCTGATGTTGATAATTAACATGTAAGAACGCAGAACAGTACAGCACAGGCCCTGTGGCCCATAATGTCCACACTGAACATAGTGCCAATTGAAACTAATCTCCTCAGCCTGTACGCATCCATATCCCTTCTGTCACCAATGTCACGAACGTATTAATGTTGACAACAGCTTGTGGCTTCTCAGCTAGCAAAGGATGTAGTGGACAAGCCATCCGATCAGGTAGGAGAACTCTCAATTAGAAAAGCAACAAAATGCAGATGCCCAAAATCAGGTAAATCAGGTATACGTGACAATAATCACCTAAACTAAACTTTCCATTTAAGGGGGGGGGGGGGGGGAAATCAGAGGATAAGAGCGTGGGAATTGTACAAATTAGACAGCTTTAAGAGTTGGAAAAGGCAGGATGAATCAGATGGCAAGTTCTACCGTATCATCCATGCAATTTAGTTTCTGATACAACGGGGTATTTGTAGGATTCTGGGTATCGCACTTCAAGAAAGATGTGAAGGAATTCGAAAGAGTATAGACAAGATTTGCTAAAATGATTCTAGGGGTGAGGTATGTTTTAGAAGGAACTGCAGATGCTGGAAAATCGAAGGTAGACAAAAATGCTGGAGAATCCAACCTTTCTGTCCTGGGCCTCCTCCATGGCCAGAGTGAGGACCACCGTAAATTGGAGGAGCAGCACCTCATATTTCACTTGGGCAGTTTACACCCCAGCGGTATGAACATTGACTTCTCTAATTTCAGGTAGTCCTTACTGACTCCTCCTCTTATCATCTCTCCCTCAGCCCACTGGCTCCACCTTCCTTTCTTTTCTCCCCTTCCCCCCCCCCCCCCCCCCCCCCCCCCCCCTCCCCCCCCCCCCTCCCCTCCCCCTCCCCCCCCAACCTCACATCAGTTTTGAAGAAGGGTTTCGACCCGAAACGTTGCCTATTTCCTTCGCTTCATAGCTGCTGCCGCTGAGTTTCTCCAGCATTTTTGCCTACCTAGGGTTGAGGTAACTTGGTTGTGTGGAAAGAATGGAAACACTGGAGATGTTCCCTTTGCAACAGAAGAGGTTGCAGCTAGATCTCATGGAGGCATTTTAGTGGAGAAGATCAAGAAATGTGGGCATGGAATGGACATTTTCACTGTACCTCGGTACACATGACAGTAATACACCAAACATAGAAACGTAGAAAATAGGTGCAGTAGGCCATTCGGCCCTTTGAGCCTGCACCGCCATTCAATATGATCATAGCTGATCATCCAACTCAGTATCCTGTACCTGCCTTCTCTCCATACCCCCTGATCCCTTTAGCCACAAGGGCCACATCTAACTCCCTCTTAAATATAGCCAATGAACTGGCCTCAACTACCTTCTGTGGCAGAGAATTCCACAGATTCACCACTCTCTGTGTGAAAAATGTTTTGCTCATCTCGGTCCTGAAAGATTTCCCCCTTATCCTTAAACTGTGACCCCTTGTTCTGGATAGTCACGAGATGTAATTTCACATAAAACTGTGAGTCTCAGGGGTGACATGAACAGAACCATTGCTTAGCATTAAAGACAGATATGAAATGCTGGAGTATCTCAGCGGGGTCAGGCAGCATCTCCGGAGAAAAGGAATAAGTGACGTTTCGGGTCGAGATCCTTCTTCAGACTGAGAGTCAGGGGAGAGGGAAGAAGGGATATAGACGGTACTTGGGAGAAATGAATTGAAGATATGCAAAAAGCACCAATAATCAAGGAAATGTGGGGCACACAATGGTCCACTGTTGGCTGTGGGATAGATGATAATGGGTAATACAGACAGAGGAACTCGACAGGACAACAGTGAAACTAGTACAACAACTAGTGTGGGGGAGGGACGGAGAGAGATTGGGTTGCAAGGGTTACTTGATGTTAGAGAAATCAAAGTCGTACATACCACTGGGCTGTAAGCTGCCCAAGCGAAATATGAGATCCTGTTCCTCCAATTTATGTTTGGCCTCACTCTGAGAATGGAGGAGGCCCAGGACAGAGAGGTCAGTGTGGGAATGGGAAGGGGAGTTACAGTGTTTTACAACTGGGAGATCATGTAGGGCGAGGCAGACTGAGCAACTGTGTTCGATGAAGCGATCGGCCAGTCTATGCTTGGTCTCGATGCTTAGCATTGTTTTGTGTGGTGTCTCGTTTTAAAAGTATGTATTTATCTACTGACAATTGTCATCCTACTACATAGGGGACAAGATTGTCACCGTCAGGCAAGATTACCAACATACTCCTACACTTTCAGCTGGAAATTGGGGATGTTAAGTGCAAAATCCAACTAAGTAAAGGAATGGAAACAATAAAAAACATGCAATATTTAAAGCTTCAATTATAAGTTGATTTAGTCAATCCTTCAAGGTCGGCAGAGGAGCGGCAGGTGAAGGAGATGTGGGAGGTCAGGGACACTGCTGGTGCCTCTGGCTCCTACAACTATGTCCAGGTTTGTTATGCGCTCCCTCTGCTGGTGTTAATTATGTACTAGTCTGAAGAAGGGTTTCGGCCCGAAACATTGCCTATTTTCTTCGCTCCATAGATGCTGCTGCACCCGCTGAGTTTCTCCAGCAATTTTGTGTACCTTAATTATGTACTAACCTGTTTCTCTGATTTCCATTAGTACCTCCTGCTGCCTGGCTGCTCCTGTACCTGATTGGAGGCTCCTGGCCCAAGCTGCATCACGTGAGCCTGATGACAGAGCCTCAGTTTAAAAAGACCATGTGCACTGGCAGTCTCTCTCTCTGTCTCTCTCGTCCCCCTCAGACTGGTGGCAGCAGTCTGGTGTTGTTTTGGGTTGTTTGATTCATTGCATAGTTTTCTTCTTGTAATTCTTCATTCTGTATTAACTTAGTTTGCTTGGGAAGGATGGGACTGGCATTATTGTTTTCGTGGTTTTGTTTCAGGTTTATTTTCACACTGAGGCAGGTTTAGAGTCTCTGGTCCGACGGCCCATTGAGTGGTCGGCCAGAGCACCCTTTATCTTTTGTTTGCCAGCCCATCCGACCCCTCTTTGTTTCTTTGATTCAGGTTTAGTTCTTTTTTTGTTAGTGAAAAATAAATAATTTTTCCATTTGAACCTGATTTTGTATTATGTTATTGGCCTTTGAGGTATTTGATTTTGGTGGCAGTAACAAGGTTCAACTCCTGAAGGACTGTGTTAGGGAACTGGAGAGGCAACTGGATAACTTCAAGATCATCTGGGAAAATGGGAGTTTCCTGGACAGGACCTGCAGCGAGATCGTTACCAGAAGAGAGAAGGTGGGTGATGATGAGGAAGGGAAGGAAGCTTGGAGTACAGGAGACCCCGGGGGTTGTACCTCTTGAAAACAGGTTTACCTTCTTGGAAGCTGTCGGGGCGGAAGACACTGCCATTCTGAACGGGGGACAGGTCTGCGAGTCAAAACATGGCGCTGAGGCAAAACCGAAAAAGAGACAGATGTCCGTCAGAGCCGTGGTAGTCGGGGACTCCATCGTTAGAGGTACAGACAGCGGTTTCTGTGGCAACAGGCGGGATTCAAGGATGGTGTGTTGCCTCCCTGGTGCCAGGATCCAGGACACTCTGGACTGATTGCAGAGCATCCTCAAGGGAGAAGGAGGGGGGGAGCCGGAAATGCTCTTGCATGTCGGCACAAATGACGTTGGGAAGAAGAGGAAAGAGACTCTGCAGCGTGACTCTAGAGAGCTCAGAAGAAGGCTGAAAACCGGGACCTCCAGGGTGGTTACCTCCAGTTTGCTTCCAGTTCCTCGTGCTGGTGAGGGCAGGAACAGGGAGATCAGGGATCTGAATGTGTAGCTGTGGAGCTGGTGCAGGGGGCAGGGATTTAGATTCTTAGACCGCAGGGGTTGGGGTAAAGGTGAATTGTACAAAAGGGACGGGTTGCACCTTAACATGCGGGGGACCAGCATTCTGGCTGGCAGGTTTGCCACTGCTGCACGGGTGGGTTTAAACTAAATAGTGGGGCGGGTGAGACAAATTGGAAATACAAGGATGGTGTTAAAGGGAAAGGAAGTATAGGAAAAGTTACGAAAGACACCAGAATTAACGGGACAGAAAGCTCTCGAAGGGATAGGAGAGTATGGCCATGTGAAATTGGAATTGATGTGAAAGGTAAGATAAATAATGGATTAAAAGTATTATATATGAATGCATGGTCAAGTCAAGTCAAGTTTATTCATCACATACACATACGAGATGTGCAGTGAAATAAAAAGTGGCAATGCTCGCGGACTTTGTGCAAAAAGACAAACAAACAAACAACCAAACAAACTACAAACAGAATGGAACAGAATCACATATTCTTTTACATATTAAATATTGTGGGCGGAAGGAAAAAGGGAAAAAAACAGCAATTAAAAAAAAAAAAAAATCAGTAGAGTGGTGCAGTAAAGTTAGTCCCTGGTGAGATAGGAGTTTACAGTCCTAATGGCCTCTGGGAAGAAACTCCTTCTCAACCTCTCCGTTCTCACAGCATGGCAACGGAGGCATTTGCCTGACCGTAGCAGCTGGAACAGTCCGTTGCAGGGGTGGAAGGGGTCTCCCATGATCTTATTGGCTCTGGAGTTGCACCTCCTGATGTATAGTTCCTGCAGGGGGGCGAGTGAAGTTCCCATAGTGCGTTCGGCCGAACACACTACTCTCTGCAGAGCCTTCTTGTCCTGGGCAGAGCAATTCCCAAACCAGATTGTGATATTTCCAGACAAGATGCTTTCCACAGCTGCTGATCAGAATCACTGGAGGATCCTCGGAGACACTCTGAAGAAGTACAAGAAGTAAAGTGGATGAGCTTGAGGCTCAGTTAGAGATTGGTAGATATGACATTGTGGGGATTACAGAGACACAACTACATGAGGATCAGGACTGTGAACTGAATATTCAGGGTTACACGTCCTATTGAAAGAACAGGCAGGTGGGCAGAGGAGATGGGGTAGCCCAGTTGGTGAAGGATGGAATTCAGTCCCTTGCGAAGGGTGACATAGCCACTGATGATGTGGAGTCGCTGTGGATAGAATTGAGGAATTGTAAAGGCAAGAAGACACTAATGGGAGTTATCTACAGACCCCCAAATAGTAGCCTGGATATAGGGTGTAAATTGCAACAGGAGTTAAAATTGGCATGTAACAAAGGTAATGCCACTGTGGTTGTGGGAGATTTCAATATGCAGATAGACTGGGAAATCAGGTTATATGTGGACCCCAAGAAAGGGAGTTTCTGGAGTGCCTCTGAGATGGATTCTTAGAGCAGCTTGTAATGGAGACTACCAGAGAAAAGGCAATTCTGGATTTAGTGTTGTCCAATGAACCAGATTTAATAAAGGAACTCAAGGCAAATAAACCGCTAGGAGGTAGTGATCATAATATGATTAGTTTTAATCTGCAATTTGAGAGGGAGAGGTTAAATCAGAAGTGTCAGTGATGCAGTTGAACAAAGGGGACTATGAAGGCATGAGAGGGGAGCTGGCCAAGGCCAACTGGAAAGGGATCCTAGCAGGAATGACGGTGGCAGGAATTTCTGGGCATAATCCAGAAGACGCAGGATCATTTCATTCCAAAGAGGAAAACAGATGCTAAGGAGAGTAAGAGGCAACCGTGGCTGACAAGAGAAGTTAGGGACAGTATAAAACTAAACAAAAAGGTGTATAACATAGCAAAGAGTAGCGGGAAACCAGATGATTGGGAAACTTTCTAAGGACATCAGTAGGTAACAAAAAGGGCAATACGGGGTGAAAAGATGAAGTACGAAGGTAAGCTCGCCAAAGATATAAAGAAGGATAGTAAAATCTTCTTTAGGAATGTCAAGAGGAAAAGATTACTAAAGACGAATGTGGGTCCCTCAAAGGCAGAAACAGGTGAAATTATTGTGGGGAACAAGGAATTGGCAGAAGAGTTGGACAGGTACTTCATTAAGGAAGACACAATCTCCCAGATGTACTAGAAGACAGATGATCTAGGGGGTCAAAGGGAACTGAAAGACATTTTCATTAGGCGAGAAATAGTATTGGGTAGGCTAATGGGACTGAAGGATGTTAAATTCCCTGGGCCTGATGGTCTGCATCCCAGGGTACTCAAGGAGGTGCCTCCAGAAATAGTGGACACATTGGTGATCATTTTCCAATGTTCTACAGATTCAGGATCAGTTCCTGAGGATTGGAGCGCAGTTAATATTATCCCACTTTTCAAGAAAGGAGCGAGAGAGAAAATGGGGAATTATAGACCAGTTAGCCTGACATCGGTGGTGGGAAAGATGCTGGAGTCAATTATTAAAGAATAGCGGCATATTTGGATAGCAGTAAAAAGATTGGTCCAAGTCAGCATGGATTTATGAAGGGGAAATCCTGCTTGACTAATCTTCTGGAATTTTTTGAGGATATGACAAGTAAAATAAATGAAAGAGAGTCAGTGGATGTAGTGTACCTGAAAGCCTTTGATAAGGTCCCACACAGGAGATTAGTGGGCAAAATTAGAGCACATGGTATTGTGGGTAGGGTATTGGCATGGATAGAGAATTTGTTGGCAGACAGGAATCAAAGAGTAGGAATAAACGGGTCCCTTTCAGAATGCCAGGCAGTGGCAAGTGGAGTGCCGCAAGGCTTGGTGCTGGGACCAAAACTATTTACAATATATTAATTATTTGGATGATGGAATTAAAAGTAACATTAGCAAATTTGCAGATGGCACAAAGCAGGGTGACAGTGTGAACTGCGAAGAGGATGTTAGGAGGTTGCAGGGAGACCTGGACAGGTTGAGTGAGTGGGCAGATGCATGGCAGATGCAGTATAATATAAATAAATGTGAGGTTATCCACTTTGGCGGCAAGAACAGGGAGGCAGATTATTATCTCAATGATGTCAGATTAGGAAAAGGGAAGTGCAACGAGACCTGGGTGTCCTTGTACACCAATCACTGAAAGTAAACATGCAGGTACAGCAGGCAGTGAAGAAAGCTAATGGCATGTTGGCCTTCATAACGAGAGGATTTGAGTATAGGAGCAAAGAAGTCCTTCTGCAGTTGTACAGGGCCCTGGTGAGACCACATCTGATGTATTGTGTGCAGTTTTGTTCTCCTAATTTGAGGAAGGACATTGCTATTGAGGGAGTGCAGTGTAGGTTCACGAGGTTAATCCCTGGGATGGCGGGACTGTCATATGAGGAAAGATTGGAAAGAGTGGGCTTGTATTCACTGGAGTTTAGAAGGATGAGGGGGTCTCTTATAACCATATAACATATAACCATATAACAATTACAGCACGGAAACAGGCCATCTCGGCCCTACAAGTCCATGCCGAACAAATTTTTTTCCCCTTAGTCCCACCTGCCTGCACTCGTACCATAACCCTCCATTCCCTTCTCATCCATATGCCTATCCAATTTATTTTTAAATGATACCAATGAACCTGCCTCCACCACTTCCACTGGGAGCTCATTCCACACCGCCACCACTCTCTGCGTAAAGAAGTTCCCCCTCATATTACCCCTAAACTTCTGTCCCTTAATTCTGAAGTCATGTTCTCTTGTTTGAATCTTACCTATTCTCAAAGGGAAAAGCTTGTCCACATCAACTCTGTCTATCCCTCTCATCATTATGGAAACATATAAAATCATAAAAGGACTGGACAAGCTAGATGCAGGAAAAATGTTCCCAATTTTGCGGGAGTCCAGAACCAGGGGCCACCGTCTAAGAATAAAGGGGAGGCCATATAAAACTGAGATGACACTCACCCAGGGAGTTGTGAATTTGTGGAATTCTCTGCCACAGAAGGCAGTGGAGGCCAATTCACTGGATGAATTTAAAAGAGAGTTAGATAGAGCTCTTGAGGCTAGCGGAATGAAGGGGTATGGGGATGAGGTAGACACGGGGTACTGATTGTGGATGATCAGCCATGATCGAAATGAATGATGGTGCTGACTCGAAGGGCCGAATGGCCTCCTCCTGCACCTAGTTTCTATGTTTCTATGTTTCTTAATACCAATTTCAAACATCGGTCATTTAACCAGAAATATGTCAATTTTGCACTAAAATAAGTAGCATGAACAGCTTTAAAAATAAGTTTAGTTTAGAGATACAGCGCGGAAACAGGCCCTTTGGCCCACCGAGTCCGCGCTGACCCGCGATCCCTGCACATTAACACTATCCCACACATTTACCAAACCAATTAACCTGCAAACCTGTACGTCTTTGGAGTGTGGGAGGAAACCAAAGATCTTGGAGAAAACCCACGCAGATCACGGGGAGAATGTACAAACTCCGTACAGACAGCACCTGTAGTCAGGGTCGAACCTGGGTCTCCGGTGCTGCATTCGCTGTAAGGCAGCAACTCTACCGTTGCGCCACTGTGACCGCCCAAAGTTAATGACCTTCATGCCTTAAATAACTCCAGCAAACAAACCATTGCCAGCCTTATAAGGATAACAACCTGTGTTAAGCTGTGGATACATAAAAAACAACATACCAGGATTCCCAGACTCTAAAAGAGTTGGCCAGAATGTCCATCCATTTCATGATATTGCCACAGAGGTGCATTTTGTTAGTTGGTCAGATGTTAAAATGTATCAAATAACTTGGAAATACTTCTCAAGTCTTAATTGTGAGTTTGTTACCATTTTATTTTTTTATATATTTGATTTATTTTAGCATTTCATCAGCCTATTACAAATATTTTTTTTCTTATCCTTAAATCAATTTTCCATTGCTTAATATAAATCTTTGTTGCTGCAGTTTAAGACTAAACTAATCTGCTGCACTTGCTGCAGACCAAGATTAAAAGAACATGAAATTACCATGCAAAAGACAAACACAAAGTGCTGGAGTTAAGGGCCTGTCCCACCAGCATGCACCAGCGGCGAGCGTGACCTAACGTGGTCGCTTGAGCCGTACGGCCTCGCAGGGCTGGTCCCACTTTGATCGGCGGAGCCGTATGGAGTTGTGCGGAACTGGTCCCGACATCGCACGGGGCTTCGAAAAACTGACACTGTCCAAACATTTTGCACGGCAACGGCCTGTCGGCCCGCAGCTGCATTGAGGCCGTACGCAGCGCCTCAACGGGCGTATGCAGCATCTTGATGCTGTACGCAGCGTCTTGACGGCATACGTCTAGCGCGTGGCGTTACGCGATGACGTCACCACCCGGCGTGCCGTTGCGTCATGACGTAACCGCCCGATGCCATGCGACGTCCAAATTCAGTAGTCCCGCCTCCTGACCAGCTGATTGGTGAATATGATGTCGGGACCAGCCCCGCACAACTCCAGACGGCTCCGCGGTTGGAAGTGGGACCGGCCCCGCGAGGCCGTACGCCTCAAGCCACCACGTTTGGCCGCACTAGACGCATGCAATCGCATGCTGGTGGGACAGGCCCTTTACTCAGTGGGCCAGGCAGCATCTCTGGAGAAAAAGGATTGGTGAGTATCGGGTTGGGACCCTTCTATGCAGTTGTTTATACAAGGGTTTCTGTGTAAACAATGGTATGCAAAAAATGGGTCCATTACCACGGAAAACAGTAATCGACAGTTCATGCAAAAAGGGTGAATTTAACAAACAGCAGACAGTGGAGCAGCGGTAGAGTTGCTGCCTTACAATGCTTGCAGCGCCAGTGACCCACCCGGGTTTGATCCTGACTACGGGTGCTGTCTGTGTGGAGTTTGTACGTTCTCCCCGTGACCGTGTGGGTTTTCTCCGAGAACTTCTGGTTCCTCCCACACTTCAAAGAAGTACAGGTTTGTTGGTTAATTGGCTTGGTGTATGTGTAAGTTGTCCCTGGTGTGTGTAGGATAGCGTTAATATGCCAGTGCGTGGTCAGGGCGGGCTTGGTGGGCTGAAGGCCTTGTTTCCGTGCTGTATCGCTAAAACTAAAACTAAAACACAGTGAAACGACACTATGCCTGTGTGCTGGAGCTTCTGACTTCGGTTCAACTACTGCCTCTCAGTTGTCTTGGTCTTAGTTTAGTTTATTGTCACGTGTACCGAGGTACAGTGAAAAGCTTTTGTTGCTCACTAACCAGCTAGCGGAAAGACAATACATGATTACAATCGAGCCATTTGTAGTGTCCCTGTTGCCTCACTGTCAGCTTAGTGGCCTAATTATTGATCTGAGCTTTGTATTCCATTTCCGACATATAATTTGCCATCATTTTGTATATTCTGCATCTGAAAATTGGCCTTTGTTGTTCTTTGCTGTTTGTCAAATCCCCTGTAAAGATGAACACTCGGGATGTGACGGATGGAGTCGGCAGCAGTTAAACTGAGGAAAGTTGCTTCACACAATCAGTGAGTGGAAAATTAATTTTCCGATTCTAATTTAACAAAAATGCAACAGAGGCTAATGCTTTCCTCTCCAAAAGCAAGGCATCTCTCGCATGTGAGCAATTTTGGGCCCCGTATCAGAAGAAGGATGTGCTGGCTCTGGAGTGGGTCCAGAGAAGGTTTACAATAATTATCCCAGGAATGAGTGGGTTAACTTACGATGAGTGTTTGACAGCACTGGGCCTGTACTCGCTGGAGTTCAGATGGATGGGGGGGGGGAACCTCATTGAAACACACAGAATAGTGAAAGGCTTGGATAGAGTGGATGTGGAGAGGATGTTTTCACTAGTGGGAGAGTCTAGGACATAGAGGTCATAGAATAAAAGGACATTCCTTCAGGAAGGAGATGAGGAGGAATTTCTTTAGTCAAAGGGTGGTGATTCTGTGGAATTATTTGTCAAGTCAATATATTATTTTGAAGGCAGAGTAATGCCCCTGTCCCACTTAGGAAACCTGAACGGAAACCTCTGGAGACTTTGCACCCCACCCAAGGTTTCCGTGCGGTTCCCAGAGGTTTCAGGTGGTTGCCGGAGGTTGCAGGTAGTGGAAGCAGAAAGGGAGACTGACAAAAACCTCCGGGAACCACACGGAAACCTTGGGTGGGGCACAAAGTCTCCAGAGGTTTCCGTTCAGGTTTCCTAAGTGGGACAGGGGCAATAGATTCTTCATTAGTACGGGTGTCAGTGGTTAAGGGGAGAATGGGGTTAGGAGGGAGAGATAGATCAGACATGATAGAATGGCGGAGTTGACTTGATGGGCCGAATGGCCTGATTCAGCTCCTATCACTTCAGAATTTATGTCTTCCACTGGCCTTTCCATGGAGAAAGCCACCGCTATCCAAAAATCTCCTCAAAATTTGCCAACTGCTTCATTTGTTCAACCTGAACAGAGTGTCTCCTCAACAGAATCTTTTTACATTTTACGTCTGTTGGCTTTTGACTGTTGGGAGCTGCTGGTATTAGAGGCTTAGCAGCCGGGGAATTGGTGTTGTTGGGCCCAATGTCAGGAACGGGACGGTGGGAGTTGACGTTCAAAGGCGGGAGGTAGCCAGGTCTGGTTTGTGAAATGTGGTCCAGGAGCAATGTCCCAGATCCTCGCCTCTCCATGATGCCGGGGTGCCTCTTCCCACCAGCGCTCAGTGAACCGATCCGCAGGTTGTCCAGTGAATTTCTGGAACTGCTCGCCGCTGATAAAGGGGAAGAGACCGTTTTCTTCCTCTCCAGGAAACCTTTGCCTTCGTCAGTCGGCATTTGTTTTAAACTGATTGTGAGCTGCGAGTCGGAACTATAATGATCGACGCCCATGTTCCTCTTCTGGACAATGCTCCGTAAACTCGAAACAGAAATTGACGGTAATGCGTCTGGATCCTGGTCCACAGGAATTGTGTTGCAGCGACATAGACTGGAGGGAAGAGACTGAGAGTGGATTTCTTCACAGAACTTCCGTGAGGCAGTTAAAGCAGTGGCTTGATCCAAGGACCTTAATAAAGCTGCGGTGTCTTTCACTTCAATGCTTTGGTGTCTGGTGAAGAGTCGCTTGGGTAGAGACAGACCATTGATTTTGAGAGAAAGTCCTTCTTCCATGGTCAGGTTACGCACTTCCTCTTGAAAGGAAGATGTTTTATGCTGAGATAAGAGTGAAGGAGGAATAGTCAGCCAAGGTTCGGAGTGCAACCTTTGCAGGTGAGGTAATTTGGCTCCTGGTCGCGATGGGCTGCAGTTCCTGGTGGGAGAAGTTGGTTCTGATGAACCTTTATCATTGACGAGATTAATTGGGTCTCTGAAAGAGAAAACATGCTTCTCCTTGACTACGCCCTGCGTGAGGACAGGCGATGATGTTTTAAGCTCAATTTCTGAGGGTGAGGTGCAAGGGGCCGGTGAGTTTTGATCTTCATTCTCTTTAGGAGGAGGTACATTTAGATACTGCTTGGTAATCTGCCTCCCAGAGGGCGACTTGTCCTTCGTGATAATGATGACTTCCTTTCCTCTTGCCTTGCAAGCATCCAGGAGAATCTGAAGGGTTTCCTTGTCATCAGAGTTGACGGCGTAAACCAGGGCGGAGCTACCCACACGGTCCTCCAGACTCGGGTCAGCCCCGCTGCTCAGCAACAAAGCGACGACCTCGACACCAGCCCGCTCCACGCACGCGTGCATCAGTGCAGTCTTCCCCGACTTGTCTTGGATATTGGGATCGGCGTGGTTTTCCAACAGGTATCTCACCATTTTCGCCCTGCCAATGCTCTGTTGGTCCACGTGCTGTGTCTTGCAAGCGATCATTAGCGGAGTCTCTCCTCGATCATTGCTCTCGTTAATGTAAGCCCCGCCTTCTAACAGCAGCCTGGTGAGGCGCAGTCTGCTCAGGTAGACGGCCTTTAACAGGGAGTTGCCATCCGTGCGCACCTGCGTGGCTTTGTTCATGGTCCAGGAGTCGCTCACAGATTGATCTTCTCCCAGTTGTGCTTCTGCAATAATAAAGGAGAAAATATTTGAACACAACAATTTCACAAATCGCCTCGGACAATTCTACAAATTCCCCTCTGCAATAATTCTTGACCGTCGAGGACTGGAGTATCAGCCATCTGCTACTCAACTGCTACCCATCTGACAGTCAGCAGAAGAAAATAAAGCAGTAATCACCACATTTTTATATGCGAAAAGAAAGAAAAAATATTAAAATAAAATAAATATATTATGAGAGGCATAGGAAGGGGAGATATTGTAATATAAGGGTGAAGCAGGCTTTTCACAGAGATGTCTGCTAGCAGGCTTGGTTAGAAAAGTAATTGGATTCTTGGGAAAATGGTTGGGCTGATTTCGAAGAACCAGTAAATCATGGGGCCCACTTCAAAGACATCTACCAAATACATCAGATAAACTTTCCTTTCTTGGAAGTATCTGAAACCAGCTCGGTGCCTGATGAAATAAATAATCCATGTGCTTTCGGTGCTAAGAAGAACGGTTCGTTTTAAAAACATCGTCAACCTTTGTCTGTAGATTAGGGTAGAAATGAGGGCTTATTAATTATTTTAGAGCACGCTGTCGGAGACCTGACTGAACTACACCTACGGGGGGAGATCGAGAGAGAGAGACTTCACCTTCAAGATTCAAGAGATTCAAGAGAGTTTATTGTCATGTGTCCCAGATAGGACAATGACATTCTTGCTTTGCTTCAGCACAACAGAATATTGCAGGCATGAATACAGAACAGATCAGTGTGTCCATATAACATTATATAAATATATACACACATGAATAAATAAATAGATAAAGTGCAAATAAACAGATAATGTGCTATTGATGTTCAGAGTTTTGTTTGAGGAGTTTAATAGCCTGATGGCTGTGGGGAAGTAGCTATTCCTGAACCTGGTTGTTGCAGTCTTCAGGCTCCTGTACCTTCTACCTGAAGGTAGCGGGGAGATGAGTGTGTGGTCAGGATGGTGTGGGTCCTTGATGATGCTGCTAGCCTTTTACTATTAGCTGTTGATCCTGTCAGATTTAACTCTTCTTCTTCTTCTTCTTGCGTATGGCGTGCACAGCCTAACGTTGTAGGACAACTTGTTCTATTTGATCTTATTTAATTGTGCACACCGGGTTGATTGCATTCGTCGAAACAGGGCGGACCACGTGAAGGTTGCAATCTCCCACCCCCCAGATTTAACAAGGGCACAAGATCGCCGGCAATTATTTTTGATTATTTTTTCCTGTATTTTACTATAATAAAGATAGTTGTTTGTAACCTAAATGTTTTTTCACCATTCATTGATCCGAATCCTCAAAACTGCTCGTATGTAATAAGGGGAAAAGTCAGAATCTTTATCTCGGGTGGAAAATGCAAAGTCTAGAGGGTCATGGCTTTAGGCTGAGTGGGGTCTAGTTCAAAGGAGATGTGCATGACACGTCTCTTACACAGTAAGTCTTTGGTGGGTCCCTGGAATGTGCTGCCAAGGGTGGAGGCAGATACAATAGTGGCATTTAAGAGGCTTTTGGATAAGCACATGGATATGCAAAGAATGGATCATGTGCAGGCAGAGCGGATTAGTTTAACCTGGCATCATGTTCGGCACAGACACTGTGGGCCGAAGGCCTGTTCCTGTGCTATATTGTTCAATGTTCTATGTTGAAAGAAAATGATTTTTAATAGACGAAGATGTTAGTTTCCCCAATGATTTCCATCCTCTGGTAATAGTTTAGTTTAGAGATACAGAGCGGAAACAGGCCCTTCAGCCCACGAGTCCGCGCTGACCAGCGATCCCCATTCACTAACACTATCCTACACACACTCAGAACAATTTATAATTTCACCAAAGCCAATTAACCGATAAACCTGTATGCCTTTAGAGTGAGGGAGGAAACCGGAGTACCCGGCGAAAACCCACGCAGGTCATGGGGAGAACGTACAAACTTTGTACATACAACCCTGGTGTCTGGCGCTGTAATGCCCCTGTCCCACTTAGGAAACCTGAACGGAAACCTCTGGAGACTTTGCGCCACACCCAAGGTTTCCGTGCGGTTCCCGGAGGTTGCAGGTGGTTGCCGGAGGTTGCAGGTAATGGAAGCAGGTAGGGAGACTGACAAAAACCTCCGGGAACCACACGGAAACCTTGGGTGGGGCGTAAAGTCTCCAGAGGTTTCCGTTCAGGTTTCTTAAGTGGGACAGGGGCATAAGGCAGCAACTCTACCGCTGCGCCACCGTGCCGCCACAATGAAATTTGCCTCCAATGCCATCCGGCAATGGGAACCCTTCACTCGGTTAAATGTATATCCTCATGGCATTTTTGGTGTAGTTTGTTTTATTGACACAGCGCAGAAACTGGTCCTTTGGCCCACTGAGTCTGCAACTCTGCCATTGCCCTGCCATGATCTTTTGGCAATCACCCTAAATATGCTTCTTCTGGTTCAGATCCTTTCCACCAATGGGGACAATTTGTTGATTCCACTGTGGTGGATGTTTATGTTAAATTTTATTTTATGTGGCTGTGCGCATTGTTGCTTTTCACTTAAGGGCCTGTCCCACTGTGGCGACCTAATTCACGAGTTTAGAAGAGTTTGCCCTCAACTCATACTCGCATCATGGGCGACACGAGGTCCTAGGAGGTCTTTGTAACTCTCCTTCATGTTCGAGAGAAGTCTCCGCGCATTCGAGGCCTCAGCTAGGTCGCGGCGTTTTTTTCAAAGATCGCCATGGAAAAAATTGATATTTTTTTACTCGTAGGTTTAGTCGAGGTAGGTCGTAATGCTATTGTAGGTAGTCGAACGCAATCAAAGGTAATCAAAGGTGTCGAAGGTAAAACTCGTTGAGATAAAAAAGGTAAGTAAACCGACCGGTAATGTTAAACTTAAAAGTTGTCTGGGTTCTTAAAAGTGTCTCCACTCCTTCTACCTCCCTTCTCCCCCCTTCTCTGCCCTTACCCCCTCCGCGCTCTCTAAAGGGCTTACCGTAACTGTGCCAGCCATCTTTTACCTTCCTGTTCATCACGGGTGTGAATTTCAGACAGTGCTCCCCCGCTTTCCCTGGCCCCCATCTTCGCAACGTGTGTGTGTGTGTGTGTGTGTGTGTGTGTGTGTACATGCAGAGGGTCGATCCAGCTCGTGGTTTCATCGCTGACGGTCGATCCAGCTCAAGGTTTTTCAGGTGAGTGCCCTCGAGCTTGAAGGTCGAAGACAGTCGCTGAAAAGTGGAGTTAGTGGGACAGGCCCTTTAGTATGGCTGTATGGTAACTCAAATTTCACTGTACCTTAATTGGTCAAGTGATAATAAGCGCGAACTTGAACTTGAATCTTTCTACACTGTTTAGACTCCATGTTATGTTGACTACATCTATCACGTCAATATCTTTCCTCTAATAATGTTAATCAGCCACTCTGTACACTCCCTATAATTTAAAGCCTTCAATCCTGGACATTTTCCTATCAATCGATTTTGTGCCATTGCCAAGGTCCCTCTAAAAATCAGCAGGTAGGACAGCATCCAAAACTCCAGGTGTGGATAGACCAGTATTTTATAGTTTTGTGTAGTTTATCTTTGTCATGTGTACCGAGGTATAATGAAAACTTTTTTGTTGCATGCTATCCATCCATCAGTGGAAAGACTATATACATGATTACAATCAAGCCGTCCACAGTGCATAGATACAGGAAAAAGGGACAACATTTGGTGCAAAATAAAGTCCAATTTAAAGGTTTTCAATGAGGTGAATGGGAGGTCAGGTCCATTCTCTAGCTGGTGTGAGGACGGTTCAGTTGCCTGATAACACACCTATACCTTTTGCCCGATGGGAGAAGAAGTGTGACTCATCCTTGATTATTCTGTTGGCTTTGCCGAAGCAGCATGAAGTGTAAATGGAGTCGGTGGAAGGGAGGTTGGTTAGTGTGATGGTCTGGGCTGCGTCCACAATTCGCTGCAATTTCTTGGGGTCGTGGATGGAGCTGTTCCCAAAGCAAGCTATGATGCATGCTGATTAAATGCTTTCTTTTTCTTTTCTTTTTTTCTTTGTATTTTTATTAGAAGCAATGTACAGTAGTATAAACCGCTGCATACGACAAAATGCATTTAATATGCATCTTCTATTTTAAATTAAAAAAGAAAGAAGTAAAACAAGAGAGAAAGAGCGAGAAAGAGAGAAAGTGAAAAATAGTGATGTGTAAACCCCTAGACTAACAGATACGAGTGAACAGGTAAAAGCCTATAGAAGAGAACAACCCAAATTAATAAAGAAAAAGAAAAAATGGACCCTTACGTGTTGATATACCTGCTTCATTTCTCTCTTCACCCATCACCCTGTTCGTGAATCGGTTTAATTCCAGAGTTGTGTTGCACCAGACTATACTTGTAATGAATCAATGAAAGGAGAACATGTCTATAAAAATTGCTCTGATTGATAAAATACTTTCAACCATCAGTGTGTGTGTGTACTGCTTTACTTCCTGAGGTCAATCATAACCTTCTTTGTCTTGCTGACATTGAGGGAGAGGTTGTTATGGAGGTATGTCAGAACTGTCTCCCTTTGTTCTCAAAACCATTATTTAAGAAGCTTATGTATGCTCATTACATTATTTTTTCCAAACGGCCCTGGCACTTCAAAGACTATGTACATATAATCCTCATTATTTCTGCACCTCCTTCAGAACTGTATCCATCACTACATGCATCATTTCACCTTGGTAAATGTTATCCCAATATCATGTTATGATTATTACACAAAGCTTGCAGCTATAATGTTCATGTGCTTGTTCCAGTCACTGCAAATTTCACTGACCTTTCTCATATTTGCCTTCCAGTCTGATTAAATTGTGTTTCATTCATTGATGATGTAAAATCATTTCAACTCCCAGCTTCAATAATGGTTATAAAAGCAAATAGAAAAGATAATGGCTTACCACCATAAAGTGTGTTGCTGAGTCACACTTATCAAGTTTGATTTTTTTTCTTGTGTCTATTTAACTTAAATTGGTTTCAGTTGGCTTATTGATTGGTCGATGGTCGGTATTTCTGAAAAATAAAAAGAACACAAGTCAAGTCTATTATCATATGCACATATGGTGATGTACAGGTACAATGAAAACCTTGCTCACATCACATCCCAGGCACACAGACTCAGATGCACACAAAAACATAAATGATACATAAATTACATGTAAATTCCACAAGATAGAGAAAAGAAAAAAAACTGCAAAAAGCAAGACATCAGTGCAAAATACAATTCAAAAAGAGTCAAGAGTCGATATTGTTTTAATGTCATATGTCCCGATACGGAACAATGGAATTCTTACTTGCAGTGGCACAACAGATAAGTAAACGTATTACTCTGTAAACACCATAATAAAGAACAAAAATGTTCAGTATGTTAAAAACGAAGCAATAATCGTGCAAAGACCAAACAATGCGTCCAAATCTATCTAGTTTGAAGCTTGGAGGTTGTGGTGTTTAATAGCCCGATGGTTATTAAGAAGAAGCTGTTCCTGAACCTGGACGTTACAGTTCTCAGGCTCCTGTAACCTCTTCCCGATGGCATGAGTGAAATGAGAACATTTGCCAGGGTGGTGTGGGTCTCTGATGATGCTGGCTGCCTTTTTGAGGCAGTGACTCCCGTAGATCCCTTCGATGGTGGGGAGGTCAGTACCTATGGTAGACTGAGCACCGTTCACCACCTTTGCAATCCTATTCACTTCTGGGCGTTTGGGTTGCTGAATCACCCAGTAAATAAGTTCTATACTGTAGTAAGCCAATTGTAGCACAAAAGGTGATTTGTTGTATTACTGAGCGAGGTAGGATTAGGATTTTTTCGGGTCGGGTTAAGAACACGATCGTTGCAGGAAAGTAGCTGTTCCTCAATCTGATGGAGTGGGACATCAGCCTTCTGTAGCTCCTGCTTGATGGGAGCAGTGAGAAGAGGGCATGGCTGGGGATGACAGATCCCGCCTTCTTGTGGCACTGCCTCATGTAGATGCTTTCAATGGTGGGGGAGGCATCTCAGCATCTCTTCCGGTCTTGTGCGTAGGAATTCCGGTGGTCATGATCAAACCAGTCAGGATATTTTCGACAGTGCATCTGCAGCCATTTGTCAGGGTGTTTGGTGATATGCCAAATCTCTTTAAACATCTAAGGCAGTAGAGGCCGTCAGTAAGGAGAGCCGTCAGTGAGGAGGGCCATTGGAGAGTGAGGGGGAACATGGGTGAATGTGGAGGGCCGTAGGAGAGCGCATGCCTGCTGGCGGTCGGTTGAGGACGTGCCGCCGAGAACAAAGAGGGGGAGGGAAGTGGAGGGTGGGGGGGGGGGCGAGAAGGAAGAGGGACTATCAGGACAATACTGAATACTATATCCTGCACCTGTACATTGCAAATGGCTGGATTGTAATCAGGCATCGTCTTTCCGCTGACTGCTTGGCACGCAACAAAAGCTTTTCACTGTACATTTATCCACGTGACAATAAACTAAAGTAAACTAAACTTTTGTAACATTCTCGGCGCCCTATTTGTGGCGACTCTTTGCATATCGTGTATTGTATGCAAAACAAAGAATTTCCCTGTACCAGGTAAATGTGACAATAAATGTGAAATAATTTAGAAATACAGCGCGGAAACAGGCCCTCCAGCCCACTGAGTCTGCGTTTGTTTTTTTAAAAGAAAGACTTTTGTTGTGTCAAGTTTGAACAGGGACAGGTTGGGCAGAACTTGAATCGTTTTCGCTGGAGCGTCGGAGGTTGAGGGGAGACCTGATAGAAGTGTATAGGAATTGCAGACACTGGGCAGAGATAGGGTAGACAGTCAGAAGCATTTTCACAGGATGTAAATGTTCAAGACTTGGGGGGAGTTTTCCAACACGAGGGCTCACAGCTATAAAGTGAGAGGGTGAAAGTTTAAAGAAGATGTGTGGAACAAGTGTTTTACAACCAGTGTTGGTGGGTGCCTGGAACGCGCTGCTGGGGATAGTGGAAGAGGCAGATACGATAGTGGCGTTTAAACAGGCATTCGGAAAGACACATGGAGATGTAGGGAATGAAAGGCTATGGATCACGTGCAGGCAGAGGAGAGTAGTTGAACTCTGATGAAAGCGTTGTGTTCTGTACACGAGGGGCATTGATAAAGTGAATGGTTGTAGTCTTTTCCCCAGGGTAGAGGATTCTAAAACTAGATGGCTTTTGGATAGGCACATGGATATTGAAAGCATCCAGAGAACCCGCCTCCACCGCCCTCTGAGGCAGAGAATTCCACAGACGCACCACTCTCTGTGAGAAAAAGTGTTTCCTCGTCTCCCTTCTAAATGGCTTACTCCTTATTCTTAAACTGTGGCCCCTGGTTCTGGACTCCCCAATAAATCGGCCCTGGATACTCTCCAGAGCAATTGCACCCTTTCTACAATGTGCCATAGTCTTACAGCATGGAAACAGGCCCTTCATCCCAACTTGTTCATGCAAACCAAGATGCCCAATCTAAACTAGTCCCATTGAGCCCCATATGGCCGATATACCTTTAAACTTTATGTGTGCCAGTGTGTGTGTGAGAGTGTGTGTCAGTGAAGCGGCAACAACATCCAGAGTGAGCGGAGACTTGGCAATGCCCAGGGAGCGTTTCCGTCTTCCCACCCCCCCCCCCCCCCCCCAGGAATGCGGGCTGGCCCAGGTGCTCCTTGTCTAGCTGGGGTCCAGGGGAGGTGAGGGTCAGTGCCCCCACTCACCTGGTCCGCTCAGGGTTAAAACTCCATGGGGTATGGACAGAGCGGCTGACGGACCAGCACCTGCATATTTTTGAGTATGAGAAAATTGTGGTCAGCATGAGAGCGTGAGAATTTTGTGAAATGCATGAGTCTCACGCTCAATGCGTGAGAGTTGGCAGCCCTGCTAATAATGCAAACATTTTATGCAAGTTCCAATTGTTCGGACAAAAATCACTTATTACTGCTTTATAACAGTTAAGTTACTTGAAGACTATTTCAGAAATTATGGCAGTGAACAAAAAATCAACTAACAAATTAAAGCAAACTAAAAAAAAAAAAATAACATGTTCCCTTTCCTGACTCTACCTCATTCTGTCATCAGCGTGAGGGTGTGTGAATTGGTTGAAATGCATGAGTCTCACGCTCAAAGCGTGAGAGTTGGCAGCCCTATGCTTGTTCATAACTTCCCGAAAGTGATGACACAGTGGGCAGGTGCTGAAAAGGGCACTTGGTATGCTTGTCTTCATAGGCCCAGGCATTGAATATAATGTTGTATGTTGATGTCATGTTGTAATTTTACAAAACACTGGTGAGATCATGCTGAGACTATCATGCACGGTACATAGAAAATAGGTGCAGGAGGAGGCCATTTGGCCCTTCGAGCCAGCGCCACCATTCATTGTGATCATGGCTGATCGTCCCCTATCAATAACCCGTGCCTGCCTTCTCCCAATATCCCTTGACTACACTAGCCCCTAGAGCTCTATTTAACTCTCTCTTAAATCCATTCAGTGACTTGGCCTCCACTGCCCTCTGTGGCAAAAAATTCCATAAATTCACAACTCTGGGTGAAAAGGTTTTTTCTCACCTCAGTCTTAAATGAACTCCTCTTTATTCTAAGACTGTGGCCCCTGGTTCTGGACTCGCCCAACATTGGAAACATTTTTCCTGCATCTAGCTTGTCCAGTCCTTTTATAATTTTATTCTGGTTGCCATTCTACAGGAAGGACATATTCGCAATAGGGAGTGTGCAGAAGAGGCTCATCTTGATATTGCCTGAAATGGTGCCTGCAATTATTATTATTTTTTTTTTTTTTTAAATTTTATTTTATTAGCAGTACAGTAAATTACATTAATACATCATATATATCTTATTACATTATGTTGTACCACTTCATTTTTTGAGCTTTAAAAAAGATAGAAATAAAAGAAGTAAGGAAAGTAAGCAAGAATCGTGAAGGTGCAGGAAAGTGTTGGGAGAAGAAAGTCCCTTAGGGAAGGAATTAGAGAAGGAAGTAAAGAAAGGAAATAAGACCCTAGAAAGAAAAGAAAAAAAAGAAGAAAGGAAAATCAATCGCTCTATTGTAACACAAAACTCCGCAAAAAAAGATATACCAACCATGTTTTTATTAAAAATTTATTTTATACCCCCCGTTACCAGATCCTGGTACCCTTTATGTTTTAACTTACAATTGCACCTTATGCTTGTAATAGTTCCATAAATGCAGACCACGTCTTTTGGAAGTGATCTGCTTTGCCTGCTAGGAGGAGTCTCATCTCTTCCAAGTGTAGTGTTTCGAACATGTTTGAAATCCACATTTTTATTGTTGGTATTGGAGCATTTTTCCAAAATTTGAGTATAAGCTTTTTTCCCATTATTAGCCCATAATTAAGTAAGTTCTTTTGAAACATATTTAATTCTGGGTTATCTAGCTTGTCCAGTCCTTTTATAATTTTATTCTGGTTGCCATTCTACAGGAAGGACGTGTTAGCAATAGGAAGTGTGCAGAAGAGGCTCATCTTGATATTGCCTGAAATGGTGCCTGCAATTATAAGGAGAGATTGGAGAGAGTGCATTTATTCGCACCAGAATGTAGGCAGCTGAAGGATGAGCTTCCACAGGTTTGTAACATTATGAGGAGAATAGAGAGGATAATCCTTGCCAGATATTAACGTGAGCAGCAATCAAGATAAATTAAGGAAAGGACTAGAAATGAAAACGAAATAGAATTGAAAATACATACAGAAACGTCAACGTTCTCACTCTTTGTGAGTAAGATAGAAATAGTGAGTACAATATCACTTAAGCTGGAACAGGGTGTCTTATTTTAATTAAGTATCTAACTAGTCTCTAGCATTATCTGATGGCCAAGGGGATTGTCTAAGTATACTGCAGCTGGATCAGCTGGAACAGCAGCAAGTGGACTTTAATCCAAACAAGTGTGAGTGAGGTAATACACTTTGGGAGACGACATATACGTAGAGAAAATGGGGGGAGAGGGGGGGAATCTTAAGTGTATTTATGGACAGAGAGTCCGTAGTCAGAATCAGCATGTCAAAGATGTAGATGGTAACACAATCCTTTCACTGAAAGGCTTCAAGGTGGGAAAATGTATTATATTAAGGTGCATCTGACCAAAATAGAGTGATACAGTGTGGAAACAGTCCCTTCGGCCCAACTTGCCCACACCGGCCAGCAATGTCCCAGCTACACTAGTCCCACTTGCCTGCACTTGGTCCATATCCCTCCAAACCTGTCCATGCTATGTACCTGTCTAACTGTTTCTTAAATGATGGGATAGTCCCAGCCTCAACTACCTCCTCTGGCAGCTCGTTGCATACACCCACCACCCTTTATGTGAAAATGGTACCCCTCTGATTCCTATTAAATCTTTTCCCCTTCACCTTGAACCTATGTAATTTGGTCCTCGATTGCCCTACTCTGGACAAGAGACTCTGGGCATCTACCCGATCTGTTCCTCTCATGTACGAGAAAAAATGTTGTGATGATTAAAACTAAATAAAGCTTAAGGAAATTATGTTTTTCACCTTTCATGGTCATCTCACAAACTGGAATGTGCAATTGAAAACTTAAGGCACACGTGCCAACATGTTTTATATTCACTGCCAGTTGTGGAGCTCACAGTCGTAACATTGCTGTATATATGAAAATAATTCAGATACTGCAATTTTAATGATTCATTGCACTCATTTGATTTGCTTGTGTAGTGGGAAACCTTGTTTATTAGAGCTCAGAGCTGGTAGCTCTTGGAAATAATTGAATTGGGATTTCAGGGATTTCATTATGCAACTTGAAAGTTATTGGATAAATTCCAGTGGGAGCAAACAAGGACTTGTCAGAACACATCAAGAAATTTGAATCAGCCGATCTAATTGTAACCCCTTTACACATTTGCCATCCAAATTCGGCTCTAACTCCATCTTCAAGTTTGCAGATGACACCACTGTGGTGGGCCACATCAAAAACAATGGTGAGACAGAGTGTAAGATGTTCATGGAGAACGTGGTAACGTGGTATCAGGGTCACAACTTCTCCCTCAACGTCACCAAAACAAAGGTGCCCAAAACAACATTAATGGTGCTGAAGTAGAAGTGATTGAGAGCTTCAAGTTCTTTGGAGTTAATTTGTAAATCCTAGCCAAAATGGGGCTGAAATAGAACCAAAAATAAAGCAGAGAATCCATGCATTCACAGGGGCTGATGGTCATTTCTGTACAAGAGGACACAGGCTGCTGACTGGCGCCAGGAAGTCTAGGTCCCAGATCAGTGCCTCAAACAAGAAAGGTTTGGAGGTATCTTTGCAATTGTTAGTATGTATGAGAATCTTGCAGAGGAACTTCAGGATATTGTACATGCATGAGTTTGATTGGATTAGGATTGTAAATAATGTAAATAATGTTGCAAGACAGTTACCCAGCTGTTAGTTGATTGGCCAAAGTATTAAGCCTTGGCAGAATGTTTTTTGTGTTCCAGGGTAAATGTTGCATTATTCAGTTAACTAGCTCCCTTCCAGAAACTTCTGTAAGAAACATTGTTTAGTACTCTCTGTATTTGGACTGGGAAACTGTCAATAATGTATTGATGTGATTGATATGTATGATTGGATTGTAAAAGGAACCACCCCTCTGTAGTTCAGCCCCTCAAGGTTTGTGGACCTATAAAAGGTAGCCCCCATTTTAGATCGATGTCGATCTTCTGGAAGGGCACTTGGGACTCCGTGACCTTTTGGAGCATGTCTGCTTGCACGAGGCTGAAGGGCTTGGCCAGGCAGAGACAAGGATCGAACCTGCGGTGGTTAGGTACCGTATAGGGGAATTTGTGTTTGTCCTAAAATTAAAGATGAGTTGGTCCAGTGCTTGAGTCAGTGTTTTTACTGAACTAGACTTGGGGGGTAAACTTGAGGAGTGTTTTTACAATATTACCAATGATCTGTTGGGGACCAACCACGTTGAAGCAACAGCCAAGATGACACACCAATGTCTCTATTTCCTTCACAGACGTAGGGAATTTGGCATGTCTCCAAAGACCCTTACAAACATGTACAGATGCCCTATAGAAAGCACACTGTCAGGTTGGAACAGCTTTGCCCAAGCCAGCAAGAAATTGCAGAGAGTTGTGAATGTAGCTTAGTGCATTACACAGACTAGACTTCCTATCATTGTCTCCATCTACACTCCACACTGCTTCCGAAAAGCAGCCAGCATAATTAAACACTTGTCCCACCTCGGTCATTCCTTCTTCTCCCTGCTCCCATCGAGCAAAAGACACAGGAGCTTGAAAGCACACAACAGCAGACTCAGAAACAGCCTCATCCCCTCTTTTATCAGGCTTCCATAAGCTGAGTACAGTCCGATTCACCTCTACTCCATTGCAGACATTGGACTTGTCAATGGATGCGATAGAATGCTGAGAACTATAATCTGCACAATCCCCTTTGAGTTTTATTTGAGCTTGGATTGATTGAATTTATGTATAGTATTATCTATAGCATGCAAATCAAAACTTTTCACTGTCCCTCGGTACATGTGACAATAATGAACCTAAACCTAAATCTAAACCAATCCATGAGGAGAAGAAGATTAAATCGGAAGTGGCAGTGATGCAGTTGAACAAAGGGGACTATGAAGGCATGAGAGGGGAGCTGGCCAAAGTAGACTGGAAAGAAATCCTAGCAGGAATGATGGTGGAACAGCAATGGCAGGAATTTATCGGCATAACCCGGAAGACACAGGATCATTTCATTCCAAAAAGGAAGAAAGATTCTAAGGGGAGTCAGAGGCAACCGTGGCTGACAAGAGATGTTAGGGATAGAATAAAACTAAAAGAAAAGATGTATAACACAGCAAAGAGTAGCCGGAAGCCAGAGGATTGGGTAACTTTCATAGGACAACAGAAGGAAAACGGGCAACACAGGCTGAAAAGATGAAGTACAAAGGGAAGCTGGCCAGAAATATAAAGAAGGACAGTAAAAGCTTCTTTAGGTATGTTAAGGGAAAAAAAGTAGCAAAGTCAAATGTGGGTCCCTTGAAGGCAGACACGGGTGAAATTATTATAGGCAACAAGGAAATGGCAGAAGAGTTCAATAGGTACGTCAGATCTGTCTTCACTAAGGAAGACACAAACAATCTCCCAGATGTACTGGAGGACAGAGGATCTAAGGGGTAGAGGAACTGAAAGAATTTTTCATTAGGCGAGGAATAGTATTGGGTAGGCTAATGGGACTGAAGGATGATAAATCTCTTGGGCCTGATGGTCTACATCCCAGGGTCCTCAGGAGGTGGCTCTAGAAATAGTGGACGCATTGGTGATCATATTCCAATGTTCAATAATATAGGGGTATGGAGAGAAGGCAGGTGCGGGATACTGAGTTGAATGATCAGCCATGATCATATTGAATGGCGGTGCAGGCTCGAAGGGCCAAATGGCCTACTCCTGCACCTATTTTCTATGTTTCTATGTTTCTATGATATGAAATTTGCCCGATAGTTCTGTAACAAATTTAGTTCCATGTCACAATCACTTAATCTTAAATTAAAAATAAATTAATTCTTCTATACCCCTATCTTCCAGCCTATGAGTTTAACAAGAAATTCAAAAACAAATCTACACTCAGCAACAGAGCAGATTGGTCCCATAGACATGATGAAAACCTGTACTATTTTGCTTAAAATTCACATAATATTCAGCTACTTGCTGATATGAAACCAGCATAAAATGTAAGGTTTATTTTGAAGTCCAATAAAGGAGTTTAAGAAGGAATAGACAGTCACTTGTACAGGAAAAAATACGAAAAGGCGCTAATTTACAGATATTATCACAGCATGCAAGCATTGCACCATTACCATGCATATAATGTCCTCTTGAATTCGCAAGTGTATAAAGAGTTTATCGGCACTAAACTCTTCATTCAGCACAGATTAAATGTATATATACTATGTCACCTATTCCTTTTCTCCAGGGATGCTGCCTGACCCACTGAGTAATTCCAGTATTGTATATATATATATATATATATATATATATATAGTGTTCAGGTGGACATCTTTGCTCAGTCTGCCTTGTCCTATAAAATGAATCCTGGTTGGCAAACACAATAACTCCCCTCCCCATTCCCACAATGACCTTTCAGTTCTGGGTTTCCTCCACAGTCATGTCCACTATGAGGCCAAATGCAAATTGGAGGATCGGCACCTCATATTTCGTTTGGGCAGCTTACAACCCAGCGGTATGAATATTGATTTCTCTAATTTCAAGTAACCCTTGCATCCCCTCTCTCTCCATTACTCCCCACCCCAGTCATCCGACCAGCTTCACTGCTATCCTGCTAGGTTTCACTGTTTGTATCCGTTATCACCTTTCCCACAGCCAACAATGGATCATTGTGGGCTCTAGTCCCCCCCCCCCCAAAATCATCGTTGCTGGCTTTGGTTTATCCTTTTCATACCTTTCATTCATTTCTTCTTTGAAACCTTTTCATACCTCTAGTTTCCCTCTCCCCTGATTCTCAGTCCGAATAAATGTCTCGACCCCAAACGTCACCTATTCCTTTTCTCCAGTGATGCTACCTGACCCACTAAGCTAATCCAACATTTTGTGTGTGGGTGTGTGTATATATATATATATATATATATATATATATATATATATATATATATGGAGGCCACCTGGGATCAGAAGTATGCAGAATCCTAGATAAAGGAGCTACATTATTGATTGCCTTACTGAAGTTTCAACTTCAAAAGATAACCATATATTGAATGTGTTCGCTGTTACAGCACCACGTCATTCTTATCTATACCGTTGATTTTCCACCAATTAGTCTGTAGATTTGCTCAGTTGTTCGTGCTCACTATAAATATAATTATAACTGTCCAAACACAATTCAGCCACCACACATTGAGCTAATGGTAATGATTTTGATTCAAGCTTCAGCTGTGCAACACCACTCCACATCCAGATCACAAACTTCTAAAAGATCTATATTTTCCTAATTAGACATTTCAGATTTCCAGAAATTAAAAACTCCTCATTTGTCATGTTTGCAATCTCTACCAGGAAAGGTAAAGTGCTAATTTGGTCATGGTATATGTATTTTTATTTCTATTTATTTTTTACTGCACACTGAATGGACACTGGTTGAGCAACGTTTTTTTGTTTCCTCTGGGTATGTGAGTACTCAGGAAAATGACAATAAAGATATACAATACAATACAATACAATAATCAAAAGGGAGATAAATAATCATAGTGTACAAAACAGTGAAATGTTAAATTCAACTGCAGCGGTACATTGCACATGTAATATGTCCATAGGTAATTGGAGCAGAATTAGGCCATTTGGCCCATTGAGTCTACTCCACCATTCAATCATGGCTGATTTATCTTTCCCTCTCAACCCCATTCTCCTGCCTTCTCCCCATAACCCCTGACCCCCTTCAGGCAAACATCTTGCTAATTATTATACTGGTTTATCCTGCAATTTCATTAATTCATAAGTTATAGGCACTGAATTGGGTCATTCAGCCCATCAAGTCTACTCAGCCATTCAATCATGGCTGATCTATCTCTCTCCTGCCTTCTCCCCATACCCACTGGCACCCGTACTAATCAAGAATCTAGCAATCCCCACTTTAAAAATACCCAATGACTTGGGCTCCACAGACTTCTGTAAGGGGGGCAGGAGGGGGGGGGGGGAGGGAGAGGGGTAAGGGGTAGGGGGGAGAGAGGGAGGTGTGGGGGGGGGGTGAGGGGGGAGGGAGGGAGGGAGGGGGGAGGGAGGGATGGGGTGTTAGAAGACCAACATCCCATTCAAAACTGACACATCTAATGTATTGCAGTAAGACTAGATAGTGACCAAGGTTTTACAAACAATATCCCTGGTTACTGTTTCTTGTTCCATTTAGTTGTAAACACATCTTAAGGACATGAGACACTGCATGTGTAACAAGGTAAGAACTGCAGAAAAATATATATGATAACAGACACCAACACAGTAAATTCTCCAGGACACTGATTTTTAGACAAATTCAGCCAAGGAACCAAGTCTTGATGTTAAGTCATAAACATTCTTACCGAGTATAAATCTTTTCTTTCAGATAATCCAGGAACTAAATATTAGCTGAAAATAATCTTCAACAAAATGTCAATCCATCAAAGACCAAACAGGACAATGATAACCTATTAGAAGAGCCTTGTGTTTCTAAAAGAAAATCTTCAGTAATATATCAAACATTCACAGCAGTATGCAGTCGGCTGGTGTATTTTCACCGTTTTAGATTCTGCCCCCTGGTCGTTATTTTTTAACAGCGGTTTTAGCGAATGTTAGCAAAGCGGGGACGATATCCAGGATTGTGACTGTACCTGAGAGGCTCCGGCTTGGACTTTGCGCCGCGCTTCACCTGATGGAAATCCCTGTGCTGGTGATTCTCGCTCTCTCTCTCTCTCTGTGATGGGCAGTTTCAGCAGCCTATTGTTCTGGATAGCGGAGAGGCGTTGCCGAGAGAACTGGCAACATCTTCACTACCTAGCGCCCACTTCTGCAACAGAAAGCAGCAGCGGCGGCAGCAGCAGCACAGAGCCACCAGATATTGTGTGTGTATTTCAATATGGGACGTTACAAAAATAAAAGAAGCACTAGTCGCCTTGTTTTTTTTAAAATAAGGAATATTAAAGGGAATGGTTGCGTGGAAAGTAAACCATGTAAAAAATAGTCGCATAGCTTCAGACAGAATTAAACCAATGCTGCTGTAATGCAAGCAATTCGGTCAATTTAACAAAACTGGAGCATTCAGGAGTTGTATTCAGGTGTGAGGGGGGGAGCACTGTAGGACTGGAATAGAAACATAGAAAATAGGTGCAGGAGTAGGCCATTCGGCCCTTCGAGCCTGCACCGCCATTCAATATGATCGTGGCTGATCATCCAACTCAGTATCCTGTACCTGCCTTCTCTCCCTGATCTCCCTAGCCACAAGGGCCACATCTAACTCTTAAATATAGCCAATGAACTGGCCTCAACTACCTTCTGCGGGAGAGAATTCCAGAGATTCACCACTCTCTGTGTGAAAAAGGTTTTCCTCATCTCGGTCCTAAAATATTTCCCCTTTATCCTTAAACTGTGACCCCTTGTTCTGGACTTCCCCAACATCGGGAACAATCTTCCTGCATCTAGCCTGTCCAACCCCTTAAGAATTTTGTAAGTTTCTATAAGATCCCCCCTCAATCTTCTAAATTCTAGCGAGTACAAACCAAGTCTATCCAGTCTTTCTTCATGTGAAAGTCCTGACATCCCAGGAATCAGTCTGGTACTTCTCTGTACTCCCTCTATGGCAAGAATGTCTTTCCTCAGATTAGGAGACCAAAACTGTACGCAATACTCCAGGTGTGGTCTCACCAAGACCCTATACAACTGCAGTAGAACCTCCCTGCTCCTATACTCAAATCCTTTTGCTATGAATGCTAACATACCATTCGCAATGAACACTGGTTTACATTAAACATATATTGGATAAATTATTGAGACACAAGTGACTGTAAATGCTGGAATCTTGAGTGTGCTGGAGTAACTCAGCGGGTCAGGCAGCATCTCTGGGGGGAAAGGATAGGTAACGTTTCGGTTCGAGACCCTTCTTCAGACTGCCTGACACTGCAGAGAGAGGGCCAGAGGGACGGAGAGCTGCTTTGAAACACTCATCGCAATTCCTGTCCATTACCGCAATGCAATGATCCCACGTTTATTATTTAATTTCCAAAAAAGTGTAGAACGTTGCGAGAGGAATAGATCGGGTCTATCATTATGAGAGGAACTGCACAGAGTCTCTAGCCCAGAGTAGGGGAATTGAGAATCAAAGGACATAGGTTTAAGATGAGGGGGGGAAGAATTAATTGAATTCTGATGGGCGACTTTTTCCACACAAAGGGTGGTGGGTGTATGGAGTGAGCTGCCAGAGGGGGTAGTTGAGGATGGTAACGTTACTGGTACATACATGGATAGGATAGGTTTAGAGAGATATGGGCCAAATGCAGGCAGATGGGACTAGTGTCGATGGGCATGTTGGTCGGTCGGAGGAGGCTGTTTCCATGCTGTATGACTCTATGACTAAATAGTGTAGTCAATGCTCAAAAATAACGACTAAGGCTGATATAAGTTTTTTCTCACCTCAGTCTTAAATGACCTCACCTTTATTCTAAGACTGTGGCCCTTGGTTCTGGACTCGCCCAACATTGGGAACATTTTTCCTGCATCTAGCTTGTCCAGTCCTTTTATAATTTTATATGTTTCTATAAGATCCCCCTCATCCTTCTAAACTCCAGTGAATACAAGCCTAGTATTTTCAATCTTTCCTCATATGACAATCCCGCAATCCCAGGGATCAATCTCGTGAACCTACGCTGCACTGCCTCAATCACAAGGATGTCCTTCCTAAAATTAGGAGACCAAAACTGTACACAATACTCCAGATGTGGTCTCACCAGAGCCCTGTACAACTGCAGAAGAACCTCTCTACTCCTGTACTGAAATCCTCTTGTTATGAATGAAATCCTCTTGTTATGAAATGTTATGATGCTGCTTGATTTACCAGGTAGTGTTAACATTTTGAATGAAGCTTTTAACACCCCTGGTACATGGATGGAAATATTGTGCCAATTGGTTTAACATATATGAATCTTACAAAACCGATACAGTTTAAGTGTAGAAAGGAACTTAAGTTGCAGGCTTAGACCAAAGAAAGAGACAAAATGTTGGAGCAACTCAGCGGGTCAGACAGCATCTTTAGACAAAAGGAATGGGTGATGTTTCGGGCCGAGACCCTTCTTCATACATTTAAAGTTTGACCTGAGTTAAGTTTATTTTATGTTAGGTTAGTTTGAGATAGAGCACGGAAACAGGCCTTTCGGGCCACCGAGTCTGCGCCGACCAGCTCTATCTTGCACACACTTGGGACAATTTTCAAATTTACCGAAGTCAATTAACCTACAAACATATACATCTTTGGAATGTGGGACGAAACAGGAGCTTAGGGGGAAAACCAACGCAGATCACAGGGAGAAAGTACAAACTCCATACAGACAGCACCAGTAGTCAGGATTGAACACGGGTCACTGGTTCTTTAAGCAGCAACTCTACCACTGCTCCACCCTGCCTCCCCAAGTGTTAACATTTTGAGTTAAACTTTTAACCCTGCGCACGGATGGAAATATTGTCGCCTGACATATATCAATCTTGGAAAGCCTAAACATTTTAAAATTGGCCTGAGGTTATGCTATATCCTGATTCATGTTTCTGGAGTCAGGAGCGCCACAGGACAATCATACGTCAATAAGTGAAAGGAGTAGAATTAGGCCATTTGGCCCATCAAGTCTACTCTGCCATTCAATCTTGGCTGATCTATCTCTCCCTCTCAACCCCATTCTCCTGCTTTCTCCCTATAACCTCTGACACCCGTACTAATCAAAAATCTATCTATCTCTGCCTTAAATATATCGACTGACATGGCCTTCACAGCCTTCTGTGGCAAAGAATTCCACAGATTCACTGCCATCTGACTAAAGAAATGTCTCCTCATCTTCCTAAAAGGATGTCTTTTAATTCTGACTTTAGGCCCATTTGAATGTTTGTTGCCGGTCAATTTATCGATTCAGTAAATGCTCAGGAAAAGGGTCATAGCATAATACAGCATGGAACAGCCCCTTCAACACAACTTGCCCATGCCGACCAGGATACTCCATCTATGCTGATCCCACTTGCTCGTGTTTGGCCCATATCCCTCTAAGCCCTTCCTGTCCAGGTACTAGTCCAAGTGTCTTTTGAATGTTGATCTAGTACCTCTGCTGGCAGCTTGTTCCACATACCCACCACACTGCTTGAGAAAAAAGTTGCCTCTCAGGTTCCTATTAAATCTTTCACCTCCTCATGTTAGGTTCACTGGTCTATAGGTATCAGATTTTTCTTTCCAGCCCTTCTTAATTAGAGTCATAGCAGTCGCCACCCTTCATATTCTGTCGCCTTACTTGTGTCCAATGATGATTCGTATCTCAGCCAGGACTTCCGCCATACTTCCCTAGCTTCTCACAGTGTCCTTGGTTATATCTGACCAGGCCCAGCTCCCATGTTGTCGGAGCAGAATTAGGCCATTCATCCCATCAATCCTACTCCGCCATTCAATCATGGCTGATTTATCTTCCACCTCAACCCTATTCTCCTGCCTTAACTTTAATCTTTCGCTACTATTGTGTTCCAGCTAAAGCAAAAAGAAAAAATAAGAAGTAACTTGTTTTAGTGCCTTGATGTCTGATCACATAAAAATAGCTGACATCTGCAGGCTATAATAAATGTTTTAAACATATTGGTAAAAGTAAGAAGTAACTTGTTTTAATCTTCTATATAACTTCTATATAATCTTCTATATAAATCTCCGCCTTAAAAATAACCATTGACTTCGCCTCCATAGCCATCTGTAGCAATGAATTCCACAGATTTACCACCCTCTGACTAAAGAAATTCCCCTTCATCTTTCTAAAGATGCGTCCTTTTATGCTGAGGCTATGGGCCCTAGTCCTAGAATCTCCCACTAGTGGAAACATCCTCTCCACATCTACTCTATCCAAGCCTTTTACTATTCGGTAAGTTCCAATGTCGTGGTATCAAAAGGTACGCGCCAGTCGTTGACTGTGATACCAAGAAACTTATATTTTGTATGCAGCCTTGCATGATAACTCCAGCTGATTACTGGAGTTATCTGTTAGTGACTCCCTCATACAATCTAAACCCGGAGGATGGTGTTAAACTAGAAATTTGGCCCTCAGAATACCTATTTTAGCAGGACCACCAATTTTATGGCTTCTTAAGGGAGCTATTGTCCACAGACCTTTCCATTGTGTCACTGTGAACACTTACTCGTCCTCAGTTGTCCCATTACCATGGCTATATGTTTAAAAGTATAGATGTTGGGAGGTCATGTTGCAGTTGTATAATAGACAATAGACAACAGGTGCAGGAGTAGGCCATTCGGCCCTTCGAGCCAGCACCACCATTCAATGTGATCATGGCTGATCATCCACAATTAGTACCCCGTTCCTGCCTTCTCTCCATATCTCGTAACTCCGCTATGCCTAAGAGCTCTATCTAACTATCTCTTGAGAGCATCCAGAGAGCCAGCCTCCACCGCCCTCTGAGGCAGAGAATCCCACACACTAACAACTCTCTGTGTGAAGACGTTGGTGAAACGGCATTTAGAGTATTGTGTTTAGTTCTGGGCACCATGTTATAGGAAAGATATTGTCCATCATGATTGTATAAGATCATGAGAGGAATAGATTGGGTAGATGCACAGAATCTCTTGCCCAGAGTATGGAAATCAAGGACCAGAGGACATAGGTTCAATGTGAAAGGGAAAAGATTTAATAGGAATCTGAGGGGTAACATTTTCACACAAAAGGTGGTGGGTGTAAGGAACAAGCTGCCAGAAGACGTAGTTGAGGCTGGGACTATCTCAACGTGTAAGAAACAGTTAGATAGGTGCATGAATAGGACAGGTTTGGAGGGATATGGACCAAAGGCAGGCAGATGGGACATGTTGGGTGGTGTGGGCGTAATGGGTCGAAGGGCCTGTTTCCACACTGTATAACTATGACTATAACACATAGCCTGATAGGGGTTGTATTTCATCTCAGTTTGCACAGATGAATAGTTTAGATTAATTTAGTGTAATTTAGTTTAGAGATACAAGTCAAGTAAAGTCAAGTCAAGTTTATTCATCACATACACATACGAGATGTGCAGTGAAATGAAAAGTGGCAATGCTCGCGGACTTTGTGCAAAAAGACAAACAAACAAACAACCAAACAAACTACAAACAGAATGGAACAGAATCACATATTCTTTTACATATTAAATATTGTGGGCGGAAGGAAAAAGGGAAAAAAACAGCAATTAAAAAAAAACAGTAGAGTGGTGCAGTAAAAGTTAGTCCCTGGTGAGATAGGAGTTTACAGTCCTCATGGCCTCTGGGAAGAAACTCCTTCTCAACCTCTCCGTTCTCACAGCATGGCAATGGAGGCGTTTGCCTGAACGTAGCAGCTGGAACAGTCCGTTGCAGGGATGGAAGGGGTCTCCCATGATCTTATTGGCCCTGGAGTTGCACCTCCTGATGTATAGTTCCTGCAGGGGGGCGAGTGAAGTTCCCATAGTGCGTTCGGCCGAACGCACTACTCTCTGCAGAGCCTTCTTGTCCTGGGCAGAGCAATTCCCAAACCAGATTGTAATATTTTCGGACAAGATGCTTTCCACAGCTGCTGATCCTGGAGGATGGAGACACTCTGAATTTCCTCAATTGCCTGAGATGGTAAAGGCGCTGCCTTGCCTTACTCACGAGTGCTGCGGCGTGTGATTTCCATGTCATATCCTCAGAGATCATACAGCGTGGAAACAGGCCGCGCTACGGCCCACGGAGTCCGCACCGACCTGCGTTCCCTGTTCACTAACACTATCCTACACACACTAGTGATAATGCATAATTATAACAAGCCAATTAACCTACAAACCTGTATGTCTTTGGAGTGTGGGAGGAAAGCGGAGATGTCGGAGAAAACCTACGCAGGTCATGGGGAGAACGTACAAACTCCGTACAGACAAGCACCCGTAGTCAGGATTGAACCCGGGACTCTGGCGCTGTAAGGCAGCAACCATGCAGTCCCGTTGCAGGGAAACCAGTGCATGTCAAATTTTCATGTCCTCGTAATGTACTTGAATCACATTTCAGATGTCGGTGAAGTCTGTGTAAAGTGTGGGAGGTACTTCACAGCTGGGATCTATTAATTAGGACTACTTAATTAATTTGGCTACACAAAAATGCTGGAGAAACTCAGCGGGTGCAGCAGCATCTATGGAGCGAAGGAAATAGGCGACGTTTCAGGCCGAAACCCTTCTTCAGACTATTTGGTTAGTTTGGTTTAATTTATTGTCACGTGTCCCAAAGTACAGTGAAAACCTTTGTTGCTTGCTATCCGTTCAGTTAGATTAGGGATACGGGTTAACCGCAAGTAGGTGGAACTAGTGTAGATGGGACATGTTGGTCGGTGTGGGGAAGTTGGGTGAAGGGCCTGTCTCCAAGAATCAGATTCAGATTCAGATTCAACTTTAATTGTTATTGTCAGTGTACAGTACAGAGACAACAAAATGTAGTTAGCATCTCCCTGGAAGAGCGACATAGAATATGATTTCAATAAATAAATGTATTTACATGTATACAGTCATAGTGTTTTTCCTGTGGGAGGAGTGTCGGGGGGGGGGGGGGGGGGGGGGGGGGTGATTGGCAGTCACCGAGGTACATTGTTGAGTAGAGTGACAGCCACAGGGAAGAAGCTGTTCCTGGACCTGCTGGTCCGGCAACGGAGAGACCTGTAGCGCCTCCCGGATGGTAGAAGGGTAAACAGCCCGTGGTTGGGGTGAGACCAGTCCTTGGCGATGCTGAGCGCCCTACGCAGACAGCGCTTGCTTTGGACAGACTCAATGGAGGGGAGCGAGGAACCGGTGATGCGTTGGGCAATTTTCACCACCCTCTGCAATGCTTTCCGGTCGGAGACAGAGCAGTTGCCATACCATACTGTGATACAGTTGGTAATGATGCTCTCGATGGTGCAGCGGTAGAAGTTCACCAGAATCTGAGGAGACAGATGGACCTTCTTCAGTCTCCTCAGGAAGAAGGGACGCTGGTGAGCCTTCTTGATAAGAGTTGAGGTATTGTGGGTCCAAGAGAGGTCATCGGAGATGTTGACCCCCAGGAACCTGAAGCTGGAAATACGTTCCACCTCCGTCCCGTTCATGTGGATGGGGGTGTGCGTGCCGCCCCTAGACTTCCTGAAGTCTACAATGAGCTCCTTGGTCTTCTTGGAGTTAAGGGCCAGGTTGTTGTCAGCGCACCATGCTGCTAGGAGCTGGACCTCCACTCTATAGACCAACTCATCGTTGTTGCTGATGAGGCCAATCAAGCGGTAGGACTCTATGACTCCATGAGAGCTGCAACGTTCTCCTTGTAAAACTAGAGGAAGTTTTGTGTGCAAGGGTGTCAGGGGTTATGGGGAGAAGGCAGGAAATTGGGCTCGGAGGGAAAGATTGATCAGCCATGATTGAATGGCGGAGTAGCCTTGATGGGCCGAATGACCAAATTCTGCTCCTACAACTTATGAACATCCCATCTCATGTGAAGATTGAGAGGGGATCTTATAGAAACTTACAAAATTCTTAAGGGGTTGGACAGGCTAGATGCAGGATGATTGTTCCCGATGTTGGGGAAGTCCAGAACAAGGGGATCACAGTTTAAGGATAAAGGGGAAATCTTTTTAGGACCGAGATGAGAAAAACATTTTTTACACAGAGAGTGGTGAATCTCTGGAATTCTCTGCCACAGAATGTAGTTGAGGCCAGTTCATTGGCTATATTTAAGAGGGAGTTAGATGTGGCCCTTGTAGCTAAAGTGATCAGGGGGTATGGAGAGAAGGCAGGTACAGGATACTGAGTTGGATGATCAGCCATGATCATATTGAATGGCGGTGCAGGCTCGAAGGGCCGAATGGCCTACTCCTGCACCTATTTTCTATGTTTCTATGAAGTATCATTCATCTTTCAATCTTACAACATCACTGACTGTTCTCTGCTCATATGCTGTTCTGAAGATCATTGTGCTCTATAGAGGACATGCTGGGTTAAATGCCATGTCTGCTTTCCTGATTCCCCATCAGGGTGAAATGTGTGTTATATATCTGTACATTCCACTATCTTTTTGCTTATAACTAGGAGATGCTGAATTTAATAATGTCGTTTGAAAGGGAACAGAAGTGTTGTAATTAAAGATAATGATATCCAGTAAGGAACTGCTGCTTTTCAGTTTATTCAGAATTTTGCATATAATTAGATATTCAGCTTATGATTAACACTTGGTAATAAGCATAGCATGATTGATATTTAAATAAAAACCTTAGTATCCTTCTGTTCAAAGGCCACATAAAACAAAATCAATGCCTGATTACCATTCATTTCTGAAGCAAATATCTCAATATTTATTATACTGCTTTCTCCTGCAATTTCATGTTCATAATTTAATAGGAGCAGAATTAGGCCATTCGCCCTATTAAGTCTTTCAAGGCTGGTCTATCTTTTGTTCTCAACTCCATTCTCTTGCCTTCTCCCCATAACCCGACACCCGTACTAATCAATAAGGTACGGATGTACAAAATGTAGGTAAAGTCACATCTGAACTATTGTGCTCAGTTTTGGCCACCCTGCTAATGAAAATATGTTGAAAATATGAAAATATGCTGGCAAGAGTGCAGAGAAAAGTTGCCTTGAATGCCGGGCCTAAGCTAGAGGGAGAGGTTATGCAGGCTAGGACTTTATTCCTTGGAGTGTAGGATGAAGGGTGATCCTGCAGAGGCAAATCAGATCATGAGGGGAATAGATGGAGTCTTTTACCCAGAATAGGGGAACCAGAAATCAGAGATCAAAGGTTTAAGGTGAGAGGGAAAAGTTTCAATAGAAACCTGAGAGGCAACCTTTTCACACAGAGGTTACTGGGTATTTGGAACGAGCTGCTAGAGGAGGTAGTTGAAGCAGGTACTATAACAACATTTAGAAGACATTTGGACAGGTATATGGAGAGGAAAGATTGCGAAGGATAGGTGCCAAAAGCAGGCAGGTGGGACTAGTGTAGATGGGGTATCTTGGTAGGTCAGTGAACACAATGTAATTTAATTCTGAGACATTTTACAGGAAACTTTTGACTTAAAATAGTGAGCAACAATCAATGGTGGACAAAAGTGCTGGAGAAACTCAGCGGGTGCAGCAGCATCTATGGAGCGAAGGAAATAGGCAACGTTTCGGGGCCGAAACCCTTCTTCAGACCAATCAATTATTGGTTTCCATCACCTCATGCTCAAGGCCAAATAAATGCTGGTAAAATTAGTAATTAGTAGGTTATAGCGGACCCACCACTCGGTCCGCAAGAACCTACCTGATCTCCCGGTGGCTCAGCACTTCAACTCCCCCTCCCATTCCGAATCCGACCTTTCTGTCTTGGGCCTCCTCCATGGCCAAAGTGAGCACCACCCAAAATTGGAGGAGCAGCACCTCATATTTCGCTTGGGCAGTTTACACCCCAGCGGCATAAACATTGAATTCTCCAATTTCCGGTAGCCCTTATTGTCTCCTCCTCTTCTCAGCTCTCCCTCAGCCCTCGGGCTCCTCCTCTTCCTTTCTTCTTCCTGCCTGGTGAACTCACAGTGGTGGATGTTAATTTGTGTTATTGTGTGTTTTTGTCATTTTTACTATATGTAGGACTGCAAGGCAACGAAATTTCGTTCAGACCACAAGGTCTGAATGACAATAAAGGATACTTTGACTTTGACTTTGGGAGGAAACCAGAGATCCTGGGGAATCCCCAAGCAGGTCGCGGGGAGAACATGTAAACTCCCAACAGACAGCACCCGTAGGTCAGGATCGAACCCAGGTCTCTGCCGCTGCAAGGCAGCAACTCTACCGCTCCACCACCGTGCCGCCATAGGTAGTCATGAATGACCTTGAGGGGATAGATAAGTCGTCAATGTAAGAAGCATGCAACCCATTTGCTCCTTGAACTAATAGACCACACCTTCAAATACTATTCTGAGATAAGTACTTTCCTTTCAACAGTGAAGATCTAGCTTTATACGTTTTCACTTAATGTACTGGTAGATGGAATTTTGACCTCCTCACAAATGATCTTCTGAATCACAGGCCTTATCACGGAGCTGCGTGTAAATTTGAGTGTAAAACTGAAAAAGAATTACGGCACAATGAGATAATACAAACACATTTTACGTGTGAAGATGAGTTGTTCTCTGAAGCCCTGCAAAGAAGTATTGAATAGACGTGAAATGGGTCTTTGCTGTAAGTGGAGATGAATATTCAATTTTTATCTGAATTTTCAATATGTCACTAATCTAATGACCCCGGGTGAACAGAAGAGTGATATTGGATTAATTTGTATTGTTACATGAAGCCACCAATTGATTCACGTCAGGAGATGCGTGTGGAGATTACAATCCAATCTTGCATCTGTGCTGTTGTTATTGGTAACTAGGTTGTCATATTATTATGTTGAAAGATAGAATCATTCTGATCACAATTTGAACGATCAAAACTTCATGTAGGTTGCATATTGAAGTCATAGGTCTTGGATTAGTCTACATCAAGTAATAATCTGATTTTCAACCTTGAAAGAAAATATTTTATAGAATTAATTTGATAAATTAGCCGAAAGGGATGCAAACGTTTTAAAAGTTAATTCAGATCTTTCTTCTCAGAAAATGTTTGCATTTTCTGCTTTCTATCTCAGTATAGTGTTTAATTATTTACAGAAATATCTTTGCAGCTAGTTTATTTTCCCCAGGCTGGTGTTTCTTTGAGTATGATGGATATGAACTGTGCATTAGCAAATAGCAACCAAATACACATGTATATTCAACGTGTAAATATAAACCACTTCTGGATGAATAAATGAATTACATATAAGGAAACAAACAGAGACAAATGTGGATTACATATAAGCAAATATGAATTATGCACATACCTGCACTAACCACAAACATGGTCCATTTAAAACAGTATACTCATTAACGTAAAATCATTAACCAAATATGCATGGAAGAAAATATATTTGTTCATTACTCACCTAAATAAATTTCAATTATTGCACTGTAGTATTTTAAGAGAGTATGTATGCATTCTCTATGTGTAGTCGATTTCCATCTGCACTGTTTCACTACAGTCTTTACCCATTTTAAATGGGTTTAAATATAATCAGTCATGAATTTAAAAGATTACAGTAACCAATACAATAAAATAGAACCTTGTTCAGATGAATCCACTCAAAAATGTTTCATTCCTCACTCAATCAACACCAGGGCTAGACATTTCTGGCTATTTGAATTATTAATTCAAGATCACTTTATTTCCACAGCTTGACAAGTGACAGGAAGCAGAGAGTGATGGTGGGTGCTGTTGAAGTTAAAGTGTCCTTGAATTCGAATGCTTCTCTGGATTTTCTTCCCCTTCATTTTCCTCTGCGCTTATGTCTCCCCCTAGACCCATCCCTTTTCTGGTTTTACACTATTTTCTGACCTGGGGGCATGGGGGCGCAGCGGTAGATTTGTTGCCTTACGGCGCTTGCAGCATCGGAGACCCGGGTTCGATCTCGACTACTGGTGCTGTCTGCACGGAGTATTTACCATCTCCCCGTGACTGCTTGGGTTTTCTCAGAGATCTTCACTTTCCTCCCACACTCCAAGGACGTTCAGGTTTGTAGGTTAGTGGGCTTGGGATTGTATACTTGGTATAAGTGTAAATTGTCCCTAGGGTGTGTAGGCTTGTGTTAGTGTGCGGTGATCGCTGGTCGGTGCTGACTCGATGGGCCGAAGGGCCTGTTTCCACACTGTATCTCTAAACTAAACCTTTAGCCGCCCAATCCTGGAGAATTCAGCTTTATTTTGCATTGAGCTCTTAGCATCAAAAAATTAAAAATGTGGCATAATATCAAATTCTTTATTTCATTTCATTTCGTCCCTCAGACATCTTCCCTCTCAGAATCTATTCAGCACAAACTACTCGTATTTAACGAATGGTCCCATTTTTTCACTCTTTGCATTGACTTAACTTTACAGCATTTTACTCTCTATGAGCTAAAGCCATCATTGCCATCCAATCTGCAGACACAAGAGGCACAATGTAGGTTAGTTTAGTTTAGAGTTAAAGAACATAAAATGGCCGAACAGTCCACCGAGTCCACGACAACCATCCATTCACATTAATCAGGGCTGCCAACATTGGGTGAGAGTTGAGAGTGAGAAATTGTGGGGGGTGGGTTGGGAGGTGGGTTTTCCCCCTCCCACGGTAGGGAGCTTTTGCATTTTTCAGCTTGAAATTGTGCAATCTGGTGCATACTGTGGCAAGTCTGTTAACTTGCATTTGAATGCAACATTTATGCTTTAAATTGGATTAAGGTAAGGCTAAATTACATTCCTAATTACATTCCACAATAGAGCCAGGCTCTGATCAACAGGTGCAGCACATGAATGACTATATTCATGTATGGAAATCAGATTATATTCATGCTGTTATGCATATATATAGAGAAAAACTCAGATAAACAAAGAAAAAGTCGGACTTCATCACTGTTCTGCACAAATAAATGAATCAACCTTGTTCAAGAAGGAATGCAGGTGCTGGAGAATCAAAAGTAGACAAAATTGCTGGAGAAACTCAGCGGGTGCGACAGCATCTATGGAGCGAAGGAAATAGGGAAACCCTTCTTCTAAGAAACCCTTCTTCAGACGGTTTCAACCTTACCCTTTGAATATAGAAACAAGACGAAAATAATGCCACATATTCAATCATATACGGTTCAATGAAATTAAGATATATATGTAAAAATACATATGGAAACAGGCCCTTCCGCCCACAAAGTCCACACCGGCCAGCAATCTATCATACCAATTCCATCCATCACGCCAGGGACAATTTACAGAAGCCAATTAACCTACAAACCTGCGCTTCTTTCGGATGTGGGAGAAGCCGGAATATCCAGAGAAAACCCATGTGGCGGTAAGGCAGCAACTCTACCGCTGCGCCACCGTGCCACACCATTAAATTATTTTTTCTGTAATATATTTATTATGGTGCCACGTGAATAAAGATGAACACATGATTCTGATTTCTGCCCTTAGTTGGATAACACACATGTCCAGTCATTGTGTTTTATGGCTGGTTTTCAACCTCTTCAGGCTGAAGGTCTCGACTCGAATCATCACCCATTCTTTCTCTCCAGAGATGCTGCCTGTCCTGCTGAGTTTTTCTAGTTGTTAGTGTCTATCTTCAGTTTAAAACAGCATCTGCAATTCTTTCCTATCCTATTCTCATTATATAATTTTGTGATCAGCGTGAGAGCATGAGAATTTTGTGAAATGCGTGAGTCTCACTCTCAATGCATGAGTTGGCAGCCCTGCTAATAATGCAAACATTTTATGCAAGTTCCAATTGTTTGGACAAAAATCACTTATTACTGCTTTATAACAGTAAAGTTACTTTAAGACCATTTCAGAAATTATGGCAGTCAACAAAAAATCAACTAACAAATTAAAGCAAACTAAAAATAAATAACATGTTCCCTTTCCTGACTCTACCTCATAAGTACTTTAACGCTGTTAACAGAGCAAAGGGATATTAATCTTAAGAATCAAAATGGGGAAGTGGGGGCAATTTTGCTTAAATGGTCATTCAAAGCCCATTCAGATCTGTATAGAGTCAGAGTTATACAACATGTACGTGGCTTGCCCAATTTGTCCATAATGATCAAGTTGGCATTCTGCGTGCCCAGGGACTGGCTGCCATTCCCAGATCAGCTCGCGTCCCAGGGACTGGCTGCAGTTCTCAGGTCGGCTCGCCTGCCCCGACCCCGCGAAAACGATTGAAAAACAAAGCGTTGTTTTTCGGGTTAGGGGCCGGATTCAGCCCGTGTGCCGTAGGTTGCCGAACCCTGTCCTAGATGTTTGGCCTCATTGTAATCCCCCCCATATTTTACAACCAATTCACCTGGTTAGTTCTGTCTCCGGCTGCTTCATGTTGTCGGCAGCTGCACATCCAACCAAGAAAGAAGAGAAGAGACGCGACGCCACTCACAGCCGTCAACTGACGCGCTTCCCCTGACCGCACAGATCGCTGTCATGGCGCAGAGACAAACTGTGCAGCAAAGATCGTACGTATAGCTCCGCTATAGGATCCTTGATGTGCAGGGACTGAAGACAGCGTGAGAATTCTGTCTTCAGCGTGAGGGCGTGAGAATTGGCTGAAATGAGTGAGTCTCACGCTCAAAGCGTGAGAGTTGGCAGCCCTGCATTAATTCTATGTCATCCCACTTTCTCATCCATCTCCTGCTGACTCAGGGCAATTTACAGAGGCCAATTAACCTCCAAACCCGCACGCCTTTGGGAATGTGGGAGGAAACCAGAGCACTGGGAGGAAACCCACTGGGTCAGAGGGAGAACGTGCAAACACCGGACTGACAGCACTTGTAGTCAGGATTGAATGAATGAATACGTTTATTGGCCAAGTATTCCCATACAAGGGATTTGCTTTGGTGCTCCGCCCGCAAGTGACAACATGACATACAGTGACAGTTAGGAATGACACATAAAACATTAATAATATAAAACAACCCGGGTCTCTGGTGCTGTAACGCAGCACCTCAATCAGTCTGTAGAAGGGTCCCGATCTGAAAAGGTTTTGGGCCATTCCCTCCAGGGTTGGTGCCTGATCTGCTGAGTTCTTCCAGCTCTTCATGTTCTGTAACTGCGTTAGTCCAAGTTTTGTGCACCTGAAGAAGGATCTTGACCCGAAACATTGTCTGTCCATTTCCCTCCACAGATGCTACCTGGCCTGCTGAGTTCTTCCAGTATGTTTTGTTTTTCGCTCGAGATTCCAGCATCTAGTCTGATGTCTCTTTGTGTGCATCTATTTGTGGGAACCAGGGCCGGCCTTAGGAGGTGCGGGGCCCAATTGGGAACAATTTTTATGAGCCCCAGGTTCCCAGCCAAGGTCTGTAGAATCATAGAAATATAATTAAAGTCTATTTTAGACTTTATATCTCTCTCCCCCCTCTCCCCCCTCCTCCCACTCTCCCCCTCTCTCCCCCCCCTCCCCCCCCCCCCTCCCTCTCTCCCCCCCCCCCCCCCTCCCTCTCTCTCTCTTTCTCTGCCCCACTATCTCTACCCCTCTTAAAAATAGCGGAGTCAGGGGATATGTGGAGAAGGCAGGAACAGGGTACTGATTGAGGATGATCAGCCATGATCACATTGAATGGCGGTGCTGGCGGAAAGGGCTGAATGGCCTACTCCTGCACCTATTGTCTATTGTCTCTCTCTCTCTGCCCCTGTCTCTCTGCCCTCTCTCTCCCCCCTGCCCCTATGCTCTCTCCCCACCCCCCCCCCCCCCCTCCCTCTCTAGACACGCTCGCCGGCGAGGTGGGGGCTATGCGTCAAGGAGCAAATGAACAATATTAATATAATATCAAGTCCTTCTCTAGACGCGCCGGCGAGGTGGGGGCTATGCGTCAGTGGATAGGGTCGGGGACGGGTGTAAAAGGAGCCAATGAATAATATTAATATAATATCAAGTGGGATGGTTTGTGTATGTATGTGTGTGTGTGTGGGGGGGTGGTTAGTGTATGTGTGGGGTGGTTAGTTTGTGTGTGGATGGTTAGTGTGTGTGTGTGTGTGTGGGTGGGGGTGGTTGTGTGTGTGTGTGTGAGGGGGGGTGTGGTTAGTGCGTGTGTGGGGGGGGGCCACATATTGAGGGGATGGGACCCAACGGGTCCCCCTTGGTCTAGTTTTATTATAAAATTGCATACGAGTAACAAACAAAATGTGTAGATCACCTCTGAAAAGTACATAGTTACAATACGACTTGTCTTAGTGACTGTGAAATGATTTATTAAAAATATGAATTGATTTTTTTTCAGAAAAAAAAATCAGAATGTACGTGCATTGTTGGAAACAAATTATCTTTTTTGGATTTCTATTAACATTCATGAATTATAAATGTCATATTATTATTGCCTTTTATTATGATATTATTATTATTTCTTGCTTTTTCTCTGAAAAATATTTTAGAATTTTGTCTAACTCCTGCTAATTTCAGCTTCAATGGACATAATTGGCAAACTGTTCAAACATTCTTGCTGAATTGATGATCTCACGTAAGTTTTGATCAGTTTCAGCTTGGAAAAACTCCTTTCTCCAGATACCAGTCACTGGGATTGTCAAGAAAATCAGAAGAGCAGTAAATAAGTTTGGAAATGCGGTAGAGCTGTTGTTGCAAGCAAGGAATTCAAGCATTTTCATGGGGTTTTGAATCTCTGGTGGCAGAATTGGCTTTAGTGCCTCCATTTCCTCACAAAGCATGTATCCATCTATATCAGCCAGTTTTGTGGTTTTAACTTGATCTTTTTCCTGTTCCAGTTTATTTATTCATTTATTTTAAATAATATTCGTACTGTCTGTAAATATGACTGAATAAAGCAGAAAACATATAACACCTGCCTATCACTTCTTACGAAAAGCCGTAACGGAAGGAATGCTTAATAAAATTAATTTATCTTCATTGCAACACATCATGATATACGATCATCTTTCACCTGATGATTTATGAACATTTTGTACTGCTCTTTACAGTAATCTGAAAATCTGTGACTTCATATATCAGACATCTTGGTTACTAAAACGTACATCATTTATGGGTCACTGACAAAATTAATCAGCTAGTAGTAAGATTCAGTCAGCTGTGTTTACACTCGATGGAAGGGAAACTCACACCATGAGATGGAAACAAACGTAGATCTGACGACCTCTAGAAACTTTGGTCAGTCACAATGCCAAGGAAAATAGTTCTTAACAATGCGGAGTAAACTCGAGGAATGTGTTGTTGTGTACTTGACGAGCCGAGAGTAGGTTACTCTAGCACGGGGCTAGCACGGGGCCCCCTTAGGCGCGGGGCCCAATTGGGAGCAATTGGTCCAATTGGCTTAAGGCCGGACACATTGGACAGTCCTACTCAGGACTCTCTGCTGTTTTGATGGCTGCAATGTTGCTAACATGTTCTTTCATCGAATTTAAACGTTTCATCATATTTTGTGCTAATTTTCCCCCTGCCTTGATTGGCAGTCACCGAGGTACGTTGTTGAGTAGAGTGACAGCCGCCGGGAAGAAGCTGTTCCTCGACCTGCTGGTTCGGCAACGGAGAGACCTGTAGCGCTTCCCGGATGGTAGGAGGGTAAACAGTCCATGGTTGGGGTGAGAGCAGTCCTTGGCGATGCTGAGCGCCCTCCGCAGACAACGCTTGCTTTGGACAGACTCAATGGAGGGGAGCGAGGAACCGGTGATGCGTTTGGCAATTTTCACCACCCTCTGCAATGCCTTCCGGTCGGAGACAGAACAGTTGCCATACCATACTGTGATACAGTTGGTAAGGATGCTCTCGATGGTGCAGCGGTAGAAGTTCACCAGGATCTGAGGAGACAGATGGACCTTCTTCAGTCTCCGCAGGAAGAAGAGACGCTGGTGAGCCTTCTTGATCAGAGTTAAGAAGGGTCTTAACCCGAAATATCACCTATTCCTTCTCTCCAGAGATGTTGCCTGTCCTGCTGAGTTACCCCAGCATTTTGTATTTATCTACACTATATTCTGTACTGTTTCGTTCCTCTTTTGCACTATCCAATGTGCTGATGGATAGTAAGATTTGACTGGATAGCATGCAAAACAAAGCTTATTGTTGTATTTCAGTACACCTAACAATAATAAACCAATACCAATTTTGTTTTTATTTCAGTTTTCACAAATGACCTAAACTTGGGTGCATGGGGCAACCTCAGAGTTTGCTGATAACACAAACCGTTTTCTTGAGGTCTTGAGTGTGGGAGGAAACCGGAGCACCCGGAGAAAACCCACAGGGTCACGGGGAGTTCCCATCATCTGGGAGATTGTTTGTGTCTTCCTTAGTGAAGACAGATCCGAAGTACCTATTCAACTCTTCTGCCATTTCCTTGTTGCCCATAATAATTTCACCCATGTCTGCCTTCAAGGGACCCACATTTGCTACTCTTTTTCCCTTAACATATCGAAAGAAGCTTTTACTGTCCTTCTTTATATTTCTGGCCAGCTTCCCCTCGTACTTCATCTTTTCAGCCTGTGTTGCCCGTTTTGTTTCCTTCTGTTGTCCTATGAAAGTTTCCTAATCCTCTGGCTTCCGGCTACTCTTTGCTGTGTTATACATCTTTTCTTTTAGTTTTATTCTATCCCTAACTTCTCTTGTCAGCCACGGTTGCCTCCTACTCCCCTTAGAATCTTTCTTCCTTTTTGGAATGAAATGATCCTGTGTCTTCCGGATTATGCCCAGAAATTCCTGCCATTGCTGTTCCACCGTCATGACCCATAGTCAGAATCGAACCCAGGTCTCTGGCGCTGTGAGGCAGCAACTCTATCGCTGCGCCACTGCACGCTATGTTTAAAGTGTAAAGAGCTTTTGATTTTAATGAAAAGCCTGATTCAAGCACATTTATTTTCTTGAAGGCCAGGACGATTATTTCCTTGCAGCAGTTCTTGCTGCAGCATCCTCAAATTATTATTTATACATTTAATTAAATCACACTATAAAAAACTCTTGTGCTGACTTCTTTTGGCTTAATCTATTTATACGCCTAGTTTGCATGCTTCTTTATTTGCCTACAAAAAGCATCTGAGGAGTAAAAACAATCCTCATTTGAAACAAGAAAGTGTTGCTGACAATAATGAATGTGAATGTTTGGTCATTTTGCCTGGAGCAATGCAAGTCAATGCTCACAGAATCATTATTTATATAAATAAAAACACCATTACTTATTGCCTTAGGTCAATGTTTAATTCGCTGGGCAGAGAGAAAAAGAAAATCGCAAGGATTCAATGCTGACATTTCAAAGAATGCAGGAATAACAAAGTTAATGTCACCTCTCCAAAACGCAGCAGGTTTGACAGAATTAACTCTTCCCCACATTTCATCCTTAAATGATTGCACGAGATGACGAATGAAACAAAGATCAATAATAAGGGTCACTTTACAAATGGAACCCACAGTGAGACGTGTAGGAATACAGCCCGCTCCGCTGACATCAGTCTGAAGAAGGGTCTCGACCCTAAACTTCACCCATTTGTTCTCTCCAGAGATGCTGCCGTCCTGCTGAGATACTCCAGCATTTTGTGTCTGCTCACAGTGAGATGTTTAGTAGCCATTTGCTGATAATCACTGATCTTCGAGGGTTCACACAGCCTGTTCACCTACATTGTCCTTTACATAAAGGGTCACTCCCTCTCTCCCTGCGTGCAGCTGAATCTGAAAATAGCGTGCCAATTCTCTGACCAAAGTGACCCGACGCCGGAGTTCCAGCTTTCCGGCAAGAGAGCCTGAAAACATCGGACTGGCTGCGGAGGCCACAATAGGCCCGACTATGGGTGAACAGGGGATGGGACTGGACCATGCTGCCTTCCCCTACAGTGGGAACCATTGTGGGGGATGTTTTTATGTTGTTAAATTCTTTAATGTTGTGTCTTATCTTTATTTGTGTGTTGCATTGGCAAGTCAAATTTCACTATACCAATTGGTGTATGTGAAAATAAATGTCCTTTGTATCCTTACCTTACCAATTATCAATTCAGATGCACTCATTTGTTAGGAAATAAAGTCAGGAGAATCAACTATTGGTTGGCAAGATGGCGCAGCGGTAGAGTTGCTGCCTTACAGCATTTGCAGTGCTGGAAGCCCGGGTTCGATCCCAACTACGGGTGCTGTCGGTACGGAGTTTGTACGTTCTCTCCGTGACTGCATGCGTTTTCTCCGAGATCAGTTTCCCTCCACACTCGTGTAGGTTTGTTGGTTAATTGGCTTAGTATAAATGTTAAATTGTCCCTAGTGTGTTTAGTTTAGAGATACAGAGCGGAAACAGGCCCTTCAGCCCACAGCGTCTGAACTGACCAACGATCACCCCGTACAGTAACACTATCCTACACACTAGGGACAATTTACAATCTTTACTGAAGCCAATTAACCTACCAACCTATTTGTCTTTGGAGTGAGGAAGGAAACCGGAGCACCCGGGGTAACCAAGGCGGTCACAGGGAGAACGTACAAACTCCGGACAGGCAGCATCCATAGTCAGGATCGAACCTGGGTCTCTGGAGCTGTAAGGCAGCAACTCTACCTCTGGCATTGTGTCAACTGGAGTGGAATTGGTCATCACTGGGTGGTGGCAACTCTGGAGGATAGTGTGTCAGGCGGGCGGGTTGCTTGATCCTGGATGCCGATGAGCTTGAGTTGTGGGTGCTTACACAGGCCCAAGGAAATAATCCCATTGCACCCCTAGTCTGCGCTCTACACAGGATGAGTCTCAACGATGAGATGAAGCATCAGTTCCTACAATACTCCGCCTCTGACGTGCCCATAAAATCTATGAGGCTTGAATTGTTGCAACTCTGGTCCAGTGCAACAGCCCAACTTGGGAAAGGCAGAGGGAATCTAAAGAGGACTTCAAAGTAATGCAGCGATTCTTAAAGATTCTTACACCAATTTCATTCTTTTCTTAAACGTTATTTTTGAGATTACATGGAATTCGATCTTTAGCTGTTTCACACATGCCAAAAAAATTCACCTGTTCATCTACATAGATTTCCTTTCCATTAAACGGGGGATATTCTTTCGTACACCTCATACTTAAAACGGATCCCGTTCTCTTCTTGAATGTCTGCAGGAACGTCAGGGAACCTGGTGAAAGGCACAAGGCATCTTAACTTGATTTGGTGAAGTTATTAACATTTTATAACATTTTAAATGCATCACACAAACCAACGTTGCTCCCATTGACTCCATTTATACCTCACGCTGCCTCGGCAAGGCCAGCGGCATAATCAAGGACAAGTCGCACCCTGGCCACTCCCTCTTCCTCCCCCATCGCTGAACGGCCAAAAGGTACAGAAGCGTGACAGATCCAGATTCAGGGAGAGTTTCTTCCCAGCTGTTATCAGGTAACTGAACCATCCTAGCAACAAGTATAGAGCAGTCCTGAACTACAATCTATCTCATTGGAGACCCTCATGGACCTGTCCCACTTAGGCAACTTTTTAGGAGACTGCAGGAGACTCTGCGGTGGCCACATGGTCACCACTTGTTCGCGGGTGGTTGCCGAGGAGTCACCTTCATGGTCGTGAGGAGTTCCCGCATTCTGGGAACTAGTCGCAGCCTCATTACGGTCGCCGTAAAATTTTCAACATGGATGAAGCCGCCATGGAGAGTAGCGAGAATTCTTGTGCCGTAGGTGGGTCGCCAGGAGGTCCTAGCGGGCTGCCAGGAGGTTGAAGATTCTCGTAGGTTGTATTTCATTGGCTCATTGGGAAAAAAACGTAAGCAGTAGGTTTCAGAACCATGGATAATGCCCCTGTCCCACTTAGGAAACCTGAACGGAAACCTCTGGAGACTTTGCGCCCCACCCAAGGTTTCCGTGCGGTTCCTGGAGGTTGCAGGTGGTTGCCGGAGGTTGCAGGTAGTGGAAGCAGGTAGGGAGACTGACAAAAACCTCCGGGAACCGCACGGAAACCTTGGGTGGGGCGCAAAGTCTCCACGTATTTCCGTTCTGGTTTCCTAAGTGGGACAGGGGCATTACCGACCCATATTGTTAATGTTCGCCGAGCTTCACAGCCGTGTATCTCTGGCTTCTTAAAAGTTGTCTCCACTCCTTCTCTCTCCTCTCCCCCCTTTTTAAAGGACTTACCGTCCCACTTATTACAGCGCCAACCTTCCCGTTCATCACGGTATATGTCTGTATCACCTTGGCTTTGGACCGTGTGAATTTCATTCAAGTCTGTATGTCACCTTGGCTTTGGACCGGTGTGACCTTTTGCATTCAAGACAATATTAAATTCCCCCCCAAGTGCAGCTTGCCCTGTCCCCTGCCTTGTATATCGGCATGCAGCGTCACACACACTAACTATTACGGAATTACCCCCCCATAACCACCCTATCTACTGACGCATGGAGGGTCCGGGGAGGGGGGGGGGGGGGGGGGGGGGGGGGGAGGGGGGGGGGGGAGGGGGGGAGGAGGGGGGGGGGGGGGGGGGGAGGGAGAGGGGGGGGGGGGGGGGGGGAGGGGGGGGGGGGGGAGGGTGCCTTTTTTTACTTCAACCCAAACAACTATTTGCAGGCAGTGCTTTTTTCCTCAAACTAACCATATTTTCATTTTCAAACCACATTATGGGTACTCACAGCTGTGGAGACATTTGTTCATTGTCATTCAGAGCTCTGATTGAGGCACACCACTGGCAGAGACTGATTGAGGCACACCACTTGCAGAGACTGATTGAGGCACACCACTTCCTGGTTTATAGTCCCTCCCCCTCCCTCCAGCAGGGGCAGCAGAGAGAATGGGGAATTTTGTCAAAACATTAATATCTCTGTCATTTTTCATCGCCGGGAAAAATCCTCGGCACACATGCGGCGGAGGGGGGCTCTGAGCGAGGTGGCCAAAAATAACGGCCGTAGGTGGCGGCGTTCTCTCGGAAATCGCAGCACAGATGGCCAAAACCGGTCAAGAACAGACTTTTAGTAATATATAGATATATTTTAATTAATGTCAAACAATTAATGCTCTCGACAACCAATTGCAGTAAAGTATTAAAAGGGAAGAAAGTAAAAGTCTTCAATGGCATACTCATTATTTTCCCTCAGTTCACTGGCAAAACTTCAGTTTATGTCATGTGATAGTAGTAGAATTAGGCCATTCGGCCCATTAAGCCTACTCCGCCATTCAATCATGGCTGATCATCTCTTCCTCCTAATCCCATTCTCCAGCCTTCTCCCCATAACCCCTGACACTTGTACTAATCAAGAATCTATCTATCGCAGCCTTTAAAAAAATCCACCCTTGGTCTCCACAGGCAAATAATTCCACAGGTTCACCACCCTCTGACTAAAGAAATTTCTCCTCATCTCCTTCCTAAAAGAACGTCCTTTAATTCTGAGGCTATGACCTCCAGTCCTAGACTCTCCCACCAGTGGAAAGACCCTCTTCACATCCACTCTATCCAAGCCTTTGGAGTTCCATAAGCGCCCTCCAAAAGGAAAGAGGCCACGAAGAAGTTCCCAGATCCTACCTACCTACTGGTTGCCTGCATCGACCCACTCATGGCTTTAATGGGAATACTGTGCCACATCAATCTCCATAGAGACTCCCTGCATTACCATACAAGCCCCAGTCTCTCCCACCTCCAACACAAATTGTCTTTCCAGAAATCCATTTTACTGATCAAGTATTGTGTACAGTTTTGGTCTCCTAATCTGAGGAAAGACATTCTTGCCATAGAGCGAGTACAGAGAAGGTTCACCAGACTGATTCCTGGGATGGCAGGACTTTCATATGAAGAAAGACTGGATAGACTCGGCTTGTACTCGCTAGAGTTTAGAAGATTGAGGGGGGATCTTATAGAAACATACAAAATTCTTTAGGGGTTGGACAGGCTAGATGCAGGAAGATTATTCCCGATGTAGGGGAAATCCAGAACAAGGGGTCATAGTTTAAGGATAAGGGAGAAATCTTTTAGGACCGAGATGAGAAAAAAAAATGTCACACAGAGTGGTGAATCTATGGAATTCTCTGCCACAGAAAGTAGTTGAGGCCAGTTCATTGGCTATATTTAAGAGGGAGTTAGATGTGGACCTTGTGGCTAAAGGGATCAGGGGGTATGGTGAGAAGGCAGGTACAGGATACTGTTGGATGATCAGCCATGATCGTATTGAATGGCGGTGCAGGCTCGAAGGGCCGAATGGCCTACTCCTGCACCTATTTTCTATGTTTCTAAGTAATTTTTTTCTTCCCATGATTTCAAAAACCGAGTTCTTGAGCAACAAGTGTGTAGGAAGGAACTGCAGATGCTGGTGTACACCGAAGATAGACACAAAATGCTGTAGTAACTCAGCGGGTCGGGCAGCATCTCCAGAGAAAAAGAATAGGTATCGTTTCGGGTCAGATTGAAGTAGGTTTCCGACCCGAAATGTCACCTATTATTTTTCTCCAGAGATGCTGCCTGACTCGCTGAGTTACTCCAGCACTTTGTGTCTATCCTTCGAGCAACAAATATGGTTACATGTGTCCACGGTAAGTGATCGATGCTGGCACTGAATTCTCCATTGCTACACTTTGTTAAACAGGATAGACCTTTACAATTTGGAAGCTACCACGTGGAGAAACACTTACACTATCCTCTTATGATTTCTGCAGCAGCTTTCAATTAAACTCGGAATTAAATTCCATAAGTCCACAATCAAAAATTGGTCAAGATGAATCTAGAAGCAATTATGATCCTGGGGACAATAATAATTTTTTGGAACGAGACTATCACATGTAGGAATCTTTCTCTGATTGAAATTTCATGAAGAGGTTTTCCCTTTGGACTGAGTATCGCAACTGAATTACTTACTCAGGAAGCAGTTTGAACTTGTTCAAGTTTATCTCGGGTATGAAGGTATCACTGTCAAAGTCTTGAAGAATACGAGTCACAAATAAACGATGTGAAGCCGGGCTTTCCAAGGCCTCCTGGAAAAAAAATGTTAATACGAGCATAGTTGGGAGTTTTCATAAGATCATAAGTGTAATGATGTGACCCGAACACACGTTAAGATACAAAACATATTTATTAAATCACTGGCTGGCGTAGGCGAGCTCTTGATAGTATAAAGCACGTACTAGGCGGAGCTACTACTAACAAACACTATAATTAGCTAGTATGCAATAGCCAATCTACAATGTGCTAGGATACAATGTCATTCAGCCCATCAAGTCTACTCCGCCATTCAATCATTGGCTAATTTTAATGCCTTTTGCCCTTCTTTAATTGTAGACTTCCATGTCTTATCTGTTGAAGGTCCCAAGCATTCCATTCTTAGATGCAGAACCAAGAAACATAGAAAATAGGTGCAGGAGGAGGCCATTCGGCCCTTCGAGCCAGCACCACCATTCATTGTGATCATGGCTGATCGTCCCCTATCAATAACCCTTGCCTGCATTCTCCCCATATCCCTTGACTCCACTAGCCCCTAGAGCTCCATCTAACTCTCTCTTAAATCCATCCAGTGATTTGGCCTCCACTGCCCTCCATAAATTCACAACTCTGGGTGAAAAGTTTTTTCTCACCTCAGTCTTAAATGACCTCCCCTTTATTCTAAGACTGTGGCCCCTGATTCTGGACTCGCCCAACATTGGGAACATTTTTCCTGCATCTAGCTTGTCCAGTCATTTTATAATTTTATATATTTCTATAATATACCCCCTCATCCTTCTACACTGCAGTGAATACAAGCCTAGTCTTTTCAATCTTTCCTCATATGACAGTCCTGCCATCCCAGGGATCAATCTCGTATGGTAATGTCCGCAGAAGACAAATGGGAATTTGTATTCATTGGTATCTTGACCTATTACATCCACATGGCGATTACATTGCTAATTCAACAGGTTATGGGAGATTCCGAACAACTGACAAACTATGTGTAGGAAGGAACTGCAGATGCTGGTTTAAATCGAAGGTAGACACAAAATGCTGGAGTAACTCAGCGGGAAAGGCAGCATCTCTGGAGAGAAGGATTGGGTGAGATTTCGGGTCGAGACCCTTCTTCAGAACCCAGGGATCAAATGTTTTTTATTTAAACACTGTGATTGTACCTGCTTCAACTACCAATTCTCACAGTTTAAGAATAAGGGAAGGCCATTTAGGGCTAAGATGAGGAAAAATGTTTTCACCCAGTGAGTAGTGAATCTGGAATTATTTGCCACAGAAGAGTTAGATGTAGCTTTTGAGGCTAGCAGACTCAAGGGATATGGGTAGAAAGCAGGAACGGGGTACTGATTTTACTTCGGAGTCACGTGAGTGACTACGTGAAGAGCCCGCTCAGCACGCATGCACGGCATTGCGTTCAGCAGTGCAACAGCGGCCACAGCGGGAATCAGGAGCTCCCGCTGCAGTTTAAAAGACGGACCGTCACGTAAGTTACTCTGAGGTCGGCTCTTCGTTGGCAAGGAGAGCCTTCTGCTTTGTTTTCACAGGCATGAACAAAAAGTGGCTCTTGAAGAAACCTGTCCCCCGCTCGACTCCAACGGAGGAGCGTTCCATCTGTGGGGGGCAGCAGGCGGTAGGACCGCTTACCCGGCGCTCCGCCATCCCCGACACCGGGCCGAGCCCAGTCCTGCTAGCGCCTGAGCAGCGGGCTGGTTGTAAAGCCACCAGGAACAGCATCCGGCCGGTGGTTTCCGATTCGTCGGACGGGGACGTCTCTCCACCCGTTCGGAGCAGAGACAGCCGCTTGAGCCGCATGGAGCGGCTCCTGGACAAGATACTCCAGCGAGACTCGCTGCGTGAGGGCCAGTCTCGCAGGGGGAGTTCAGGCACTCCCTCCACAGTGCCTTGTGCACTGGCCATCGCTTCCTCCTCACCCGAGGGCAGCTTTGGTGACCAGGACTGGGAAGGTCAGGAAGAGGGGATGCTGGCTGAAGAAGTCGGGAGTATGCAAGGGGTGCAGGACCAGGAAGAGCTGCTGAGTGTGGTGGACCGCTACGTGGCAGCCCCACGTGCAGGAAGGCCATTAGAGCCTAAACTAGCGGCCAGCATCAACCACCTCTCCAACAGGCCCCTACAGGAGCAAGTGTTTAATGAGGTCTTAGAATTGTACACAGCTCCAGAAAATTGTGGGACAAATCGGGACAAATATTCGGAACCAGGAGCTGAAACTGCAGCGGATCCTCAGGCTCCTGACGTCAGCTCGTTTGCTCGTTCTGTGGACAATACGGAGATGACCACAAACCAACAAGACACTCTCGCACTGTTGTACAAACATGCAGTTCGAGATAAATAACCTCCGTAAAGAAATTATAAGACCTGTCCTAAATCCAAAATTCGCGGGGTTGTGCAAAACCCCAGCCAGTGAGCCAGACACACTGCTCTTTGGCAAAGACCTCACGAAAAAAGTAAAGGATATGGAAGAGGCCTCTAAAAAACTTTTGGTCTCATGAGGGCAGGCCCCGGGACGAGCAAACCCAAAACAACAATACCCAAGCAGCAGCACCCCATCGCGTCCACCAGTTGACGTCTACCCTATGGGACTGGTGAAAGCTCGGGGTCCGCATATCACCACCTGAAGTCTTTTTTAGACCAAAGCCCAGAGCGGACCCCATGGAAAATGCGCCACCCCCAAACATCACCGCCACGTCAGACAACGAACAAGACTCGCTGGTCTGGGAAGAGACAGAAGAAACACCCATAACCATGGAGGTAGGTGGGTCTGGTTCCTACCAGCATATAGAAAGTAGGGGCACAATACTAACAGGGGGGAGATTACACCTGTTTAAGGAAGCATGGGAGTCTAACACGAGTGACAAGTATATACTCAATAGCATTAGTGGATACAAAATACAATTTATACTAGAAAAATTGCCACCAGTTCAACATTCACCCCAGAGGGTCTTTTCCCTCTCAGTTAAAGAGAAACGAGAGGGACAAGCTGAACTGGTGAGACTAATCACTAAGGGTATCATGGGAAAAAACAAAACATGAACCCTTGGAATTTGTGTCAAATATATTCACTAAAACTAAAAAAGATGGTGGGTGTCGCATCATCATTGACTTAACTTCACTAAATATGTTTTGTTAAGTATGTACATTTCAAAATGGAAACGTTTGTTACTGCCAAACAACTGATTTCCAAAGGATACTTCATGGCAAGCATTGGGATCACGGAGACATGGCTCCAGGGTGACCAAGGCTGGGAGCTGAACATCCAGGGATATTCAATATTCAGGAGGGATAGACAGAAAGGAAAAGGAGGTGGGGTAGCGTTACTGATTAGAGAGGGGATTAATGCAATGGAAAGGAAGGACATTAGTTTGGAGGATGTGGAATCGGTATGGGTAGAGCTGCAAAACACTAAGGGGCAGAAAACGGTGGTGGGTGTTGTGTACAGGCCACCTAACAGTAGTAGTGAAGTTGGAGATGGTATCAAACAGGAAATTAGAAATGCGTGTGACAAAGGCAAAACAGTTATAATGGGTGACTTCAATCTACATATAGATTGGGTGAATCAAATTGGCAGGGGTGCTGAGGAAGAGGATTTCTTGGAATGTATGCGGGATAGTTATCTAAATCAACATGTAGAGGAACCAACGAGAGAGCAGGCTATTTTAGACTGGGTATTGAGTAATGAGGAAGGGTTAGATAGCAATCTTGTTGTACGTGCCCCCTTGGGCAAGAGTGACCATAATATGGTTGAGTTCTTCATTAGGATGGAGAGTGACATTGTTAATTCAGAAACAATGGTTCTGAACTTAAAGAAAGGTAACTTTGAGGGCATGAGACGTGAATTGGCCAAGATTGACTGGCAATTAATTCTAAAAGGGTTGACGGTGGATATGCAATGGAAGACATTTAAAGGCTGCATGGATGAACTACAAAAATTGTTCATACCAGTTTGGCAAAAGAATAAATCAGGGAAGGTAGTACATCCGTGGATAACAAGGGAAATCAGGGATAGTATCAAAGCGAAGGATGATGCGTACAAATTAGCCAGAAAAAGCAGCATACCGGAGGACTGGGAGAAATTCAAAGACCAGCAGAGGAGGACAAAGGGCTTAATTAGGAAGGGAAAATAGATTATGAAAGAAAACTGGCAGGGAACATAAAAACTGACTGCAAAAGTTTTTATAGATATGTGAAAAGAGATTAGTTAAAACAAATGTAGGTCCCTTGCAGTCAGAAACAGGTGAGGTGATCATGGGGAACAAGGATATGGCGGACCAATTGAATAACTACTTTGGTTCCGTCTTCACTAAGGAAGACATAAATAATTTGCCGGAACTAGCAGGGGACCGCGGGTCAAAGGAGTTGGAGGAATTGAGTGAAATCCAGGTTAGCCGGGAAGTGGTGTTGGGTAAATTGAATGGATTAAAGGCCGATAAATCCCCAGGGCCAGATAGGCTGCATCCCAGAGTACTTAAGGAAGTAGCTCCAGAAATAGTGGACGCATTAGTAATAATCTTTCAAAACTCTTTAGATTCTGGAGTAGTTCCTGAAGATTGGCGGGTAGCAAACGTAACCCCACTTTTTAAGAAGGGAGGGAGAGAGAAAATGGGGAATTACAGACCAGTTAGTCTAACATCGGCAGTGGGGAAACTGCTAGAGTCAGTTATTAAAGATGGGATAGCAGCACATTTGGAAAGTGGTGAAATCATTGGACAAAGTCAGCATGGATTTACGAAAGGTAAATCATGTCTGACGAATCTTATAGAATTTTTCGAGGATGTAACTGGTAGCGTGGATAGGGGAGAACCAGTGGATATGGTGTATCTGGACTTCAAGAAGGCTTTCAACAAGGTCCCACATAAGAGATTAGTATACAAACTTAAAGCACAAGGCATTGGGGGTTCAGTATTGATGTGGATAGAGAACTGGCTGGCAAACAGGAAGCAAAGAGTAGGAGTAAACGGGTCCTTTTCACAATGGCAGGCAGTGACTAGTGGGGTACCGCAAGGCTCAGTGCTGGGACCCCCACCTATTTACAATATATATTAATCATCTGGATGAGGGAATTGAAGGCAATATCTCCAAGTTTGCGGATGACACTAAGCTGGGGGGCAGTGTTAGCTGTGAGGAGGATGCTAGGAGACTGCAAGGTGACTTGGATAGGCTGGGTGAGTGGGCAAATGTTTGGCAGATGCAGTATAATGTGGATAAATGTGAGGTTATCCATTTTGGTGGCAAAAACGGGAAAGCAGACTATTATCTAAATGGTGGCCGATTGGGAAAGGGGGAGATGCAGCGAGACCTAGGTGTCATGGTACAACAGTCATTGAAGGTAGGCATGCAGGTGCAGCAGGCAGTAAAGAAAGCGAATGGTATGTTAGCTTTCATTGCAAAAGGATTTGAGTACAGGAGCAGGGAGGTACTACTGCAGTTGTACAGGGTCTTGGTGAGACCACACCTGGAGTATTGTGTACAGTTTTGGACTCCAAATCTGAGAAAGGACAGTATTGCCATAGAGGGAGTGCAGAGACGGTTCACCAGACTGATTCCTGGGATGTCAGGACTGTCTTATGAAGAAAGACTGGATAGACTTGGTTTATACTCTCTAGAATTTAGAAGATTGAGAGGGGATCTTAGAGAAACTTACAAAATTCTTAAGGGGTTGGACAGGCTAGATGCAGGAAGATTGTTCCCGATGTTAGGGAAGTCCAGGACAAGGGGTCACAGCTTAAGGATAAGGGGGAAATCCTTTAAAACCGAGATGAGAAGAACTTTTTTCACACAGAGAGTGGTGAATCTCTGGAACTCTCTGCCACAGAGGGTAGTTGAGGCCAGTTCATTGGCTATATTTAAGAGGGAGTTAGATGTGGCCCTTGTGGCTAAGGGGATCAGAGGGTGTGGAGAGAAGGCAGGTACGGGATACTGAGTTGGATGATCAGCCATGATCATATTGAATGGCGGTGCAGGCTCGAAGGGCCAAATGGCCTACTCCTGCACCTAATTTCTATGTTTCTATGTTTGACCTCAAAGATGCTTACTATTCAGTACCCATTCACAAGGATCATCGCAGATACCTGAAATTTACCTGGATGGGGCAAATGGCAGTTTACAGCATTACCCAATGGGTTAACTTCAGCCCCAAGATTATTCACCAAGATACTAAAACCAGCCCTGGCAATATTAAGAAGACAAAAACATATGGTCATGGCATATCTTGATGATATCTTAATAGTAGGCAAGACCATGGAATTGGCATATCAGCTGTGTCAGCTACCAAACAGTTGTTCGAAACCTTGGGATTTGTCTTACATCCAGATAAATCTAAGTTGAAGCCATCCACAACCATGGACTACTTTGGCTTCACAATTAACTCAGCCCACATGTCTGTAACTTTGCCAAAAGACAAAACAACTGAATTGGCATAATCATGCAACAATTTAATGTCAACGAGCGACCAACTATTCGACAAGTAGCAAGAGTAATTGGGGAAATGGTAGCAGCATTTCCGGCTACACAATTTGGACCTTTGCACTATCAAAACTTACAAAGAGCAAAGGTACAGGCACTAAAACGACATGCAGATCATTATGATCGTATCATGAAATTACGCACTGAAGCAATATCAGAACTACAGTGGTGGGCAGAAAACGTTTGGCATAGTTTCAGCCCTATCATCATCATTAACCCTACTTTAGTTATCCAAACAGATGCCAGTGCTCAAGGCTGGGGAGCGACTAACTCCATATCCAGCACAGGTGGTAGATGGACTAACCAAGAGTCATCATTACTACTTACACTGGGCATTAACTATCTAGAGATGTTGGGTGCCTTTTATGGTTTAAAAGCATATGCATCCAATATGCATCACTTGCATGTACGGTTACAAATAGACAATACTACGGTGGTGGCCTACATTAACCATATGAGCGGCATAAAATCGATATCATGTAACAAATTGGTCAACACAATTTGGCAATGGTGTGTCAAAAGACATATTTGGCTATCAGCAACTTACCTGCCAGGTAAGCTAAATACAGTGGCAGACACCAGGTCACGCAAATTTAATGACAACACCGAATGGATGTTAAATCCCAAAGTGTTTGCAAAGATTATTAAGCAATATGGCACGCCAGATCTCGACTTATTTGCATCAAGGCTAAATTACCAGGTACCTACGTATGTCACTTGGGAACCAGACCCTGAGGCAGCAGCGGTAGATGCGTTCGCGCTGGATTGGGGAAATTTCTTCTTCTATGCATGTCCTCCCTTCTGCCTCATCAGCCGTGTACTATGCAAAATACAAATGGACTCTGCTTCAGGTATTTTGATAGTACCCGACTGGCCTGTACAGCCATGGTTCCCATTACTCCACGACATCCCTCCGAACATCCACAAGAAAACAGTACTTGTCCAGCATCAAAAAGTGGGAGAAGTACTGCTTGGATACAGGGACCATCTACTCAACCGCTACAGTTACCAACGTACTGGAATTCCTGGCGAACCTTCACCACGATGAAGGACTCAGCTACAGTGCCATCAACACAGCTAGAAGTGCCCTGTCTGTCTATTTAAAACAAGCTCCAGGACAACAGGCCATGGGGTCCCACCTGCTGGTGGTCAAACTAATTAAGGGTATTTACAACTCTAACCCCCCTAGACCAAGGTACACCCATATATGGGATGTCAGTGTGGTCCTGACATACCTCAGGGGATGGCCACCAGCCAGATCCCTCAACCTGGAACAATCTACGCTCAAAACACTCATGTTGATGGCACTTGTAGCTGCACAGAGGGTCCAGTCACTACATCTATTGCAACTGGACAAAATAGTCACAGCTCCAGGCCAGATCTCTTTCATTATCCAGGGACTGATCAAACAGAGCAGACCAGGAACACCTAATCCAGCCGTGGAATTCCGGGCTTACCCGCAGAACCACGGTTATGTGCCATGACCCACCTACTGTCCTACATAGACACAACCAAAAATATTCGAGGGAGTGAAAAAGCCTTATGGGTCAGTCATAAAAAACCTTATGGTCGGGTGATGAGCCAAACCATTTCGAGATGGCTCAAGCAGGCGCTAAAAGCTGCTGGGATAAGCACTAACATGTACAAATCTCACTCCACCAGGGCAGCATCAACATCGACGGCCAAAAGAATGGACGTGCCTATAGACCACATCCTGGCTACAGCAGGATGGTCGGGGGAAAGAACGTTCAGAACTTTTTATAATAAGGCATTGGCAAAACCTGCTTTATTTGCAGAAAAAATTTTACAGACTGCAAATATTTAAGTTAAGCCCAGGGGAGCAATTTCTTTGTTGTTATTGTTAAAAAATATCATTGTTTTTCTACAAACAGATTCATTGGTTGATTACGATAACACACTTCCTCCCTCAAGGACTTCGGCAGTGAGTGAAGTAACAACTGTTACACGGTTTGAAATCACAGACCTTTAAAATCTTCACGTAGTCACTCACATGACTCCGAAGTAAAATAGTAAGATTAAACGAGAACTTACCAGTTTGAAGTTTAATCTCTATTTTATGAGGAGTTACGATGAGGGATTACGTGTCCCCCGCTCCCACCCTCAATAATATGGGTCAAACTGATAGCTGATGTCTACTTTTCTTTACTATGTTTATTTCAATAACTGTGTCTATCTGTGATTCCACACCGCTGCTTTAAAGTATGCCGCGCATGCGTGCTGAGCGGGCTCTTCATGTAATCCCTCATCGTAACTCCTCATAAAATACAGATCAAACTTCAAACTGGTAAGTTCTCGTTTAATCTTACTATTTTGGGTGATCAGCCATGAACATATTGGCTCGAAGGGTCGAATGGCCTACTTGTTCACTTATTTTCCATGTTTCCTCCAATTAGCATTTGGCTTCACTCTTGACAGAAGAGGAGGCCCAGAACAGAAAGGTCAGTATGGGGAGGGTAAGGGGAGTTAAAGTGTTTGGCACCAGAGACATCACAGAGACTGAAAGTTCTCTCCATCAACTAGAAATGTATTGCAGCAACATTGTGAGCTTGCTTTTTCACTGGCTTTGAAAGGACACAGCATTTCTTTCCCTCTGAACACCCACACAGAATGCCCTTGAAAGGGGATGAGGTGACATCTTTAATATTAATGTCCTTGGAGCCAGTTGCTTTCTGACGCATAATTCATTTTTTTCTGGCGTTTACAAATTTCAGAAAAGGGTGACCTTTACTGTGGCTTTCCTCTCCTTGCTTTCTATTCCAATGGTTCACAAATTCACATTTATGCAGCTTTCAAACAAGTTGTGTTCAGTTCCCAGACACTTCCGAGTTGTCAGGTCAACTTATTTAAAAAAAAATCTTACTTAAGGAAAAAATGTGTTATACATTCCCAGTATAAAGGGCCTGTCCCACTTGCCGATTTTTTCGGCGACTGCCGGCGTCATAACAATGTCGCCAAAAGATTTTGAACATTTCAAAATCCAGCGGCGACTAAAAAAAGCTGCGACACTTAAAACAACACCACGCGTCATACATCATCATGCTGCGTCACGCCGCAAATTTTTCGGTGACCCTGATACGTCAGTCAATTACGCTGGCAGTCGCCGAAAAAAAATCGCCATGTGGGACAGGCCCTTAAAACGTTTTTTTTGGGGCAAGTCATTTTTTCCCCCTCAAGTTTGACACTATTGCTAATTGATGCCCCCCCCCCACCCCCACCCCACCCTTAGGCAATCCATGACATTGAGCATCTCTACGCTGTTGGGAGAATGAGACCTGCTGCAGAGCGCAATGTTGAAACATAGAAAAATAGCAAATAGGTGCAGGAGTAGGACATTCGGCCCTTCGAGCCTGCACCGCCATTCAATATGATCATGGCTGATCATCCAGCTCAGTATCCTGTACCTGCCTTCTCTCCATACCCCCTGATCCCTTTAGCCACAAGGGCCACATCTAACTCCCTCTTAAATATAGCCAATTAACTGGACTCAACTACCTCCTGTGGCAGAGAATTCCACAGATTCACTACTCTCCGTGTGAAAATTTTTTTTCGCATCTCGGTCCTAAAATACTTCCCTCTTATCCTTAAACTGTTACCTTGTTCTGGACTTCCCCAACATCGGGAATAATCTTCCTGCATCTAGCCTGTCCAACCGCTTAAGAATTTTGTACGTTTCTATAAGAACCCCCGTCAATCTTCTAAATTCTAGCGAGTACAAGCCGAGTCTATCCAGTCTTTCTTCATATGAAAGTCCTGCCATCCCAGGAATCAGTCTGGTGAACCTTCTCTGTACACCCTCTATGGCAAGAATGTCTTTCCTCAGATTAGGAGACCAAAACTGTACGCAATACTCCAGGTGTGGTCTCACCAAGACCCTGTACAACTGCAGTAGAACCTCCCTGCTTGAGTTCTCATCTACAAGACAATTATCCCAGGCAGGCACGCTGTAGATAGAATATTTCAAGTGAGGAAATTATGCAGGGACCAAGGCTTGTTATGAAGGGTTTAACCAAAAAAAACCAGGAAGACGGATAATTAGGATGTGGTTAGGAGGGAGAGATAGATAGATCAGCCGTAATTGAATGGCGGCGTAGCCTTGATGGGCTGAATGGCCTAATTCTACTCCTATCACATGATAATGATACAAAACAACAGGTTTATGTGCAGGCTTTAATAGCCTCAAAATATTTCATCACTTTCACAGCTAACATAGAAACATAGAAATTAGGTGCAGGAGTAGGCCATTCGGCCCTTCGAGCCTGCACCGCCATTCAATATGATCATGGCTGATCATCCAACTCAGTATCCCGTACCTGCCTTCTCTCCATACCCCCTGATCCCCTTAGCCACAAGGGCCACATCTAACTCCCTCTTAAATATAGCCAATGAACTGGCCTCAACTACCCTCTGTGGCAGAGAGTTCCAGAGATTCACCACTCTCTGCGTGAAAAAAGTTCTTCTCATCTCGGTTTTAAAGGATTTCCCCTTTATCCTTAAGCTGTGACCACTAGTCCTGGACTTCCCTAACATCGGGAACAATCTTCCTGCATCTAGCCTGTCCAACCCCTTAAGAATTTTGTAAGTTTCTATAAGATCCCCTCTCAATCTTCTAAATTCTAGAGAGTATAAACCAAGTCTATCCAGTCTTTCTTCATAAGACAGTCCTGACATCCCAGGAATCAGTCTTGTGAACCGTCTCTGCACTCCCTCAATGGCAATAATGTCCTTCCTCAGATTTGGAGACCAAAACTGTACGCAATACTCCAGGTGTGGTCTCACCAAGACCCTGTACAACTGCAGTAGAACCTCTCTGCTCCTATACTCAAATCCTTTTGCAATGAAAGCTAACATACCATTCGCTTTCTTTACTGCCTGCTGCACCTGCATGCCTACCTTCAATGACTGGTGTACCATGACACCCAGGTCTCGCTGCATCTCCCCCTTTCCCAATCGGCCACCATTTAGATAATATTTTGCCAAACTGGGATGAACAATTTTTGTAGTTCATCCATGCAGTCTTTAAATGTCTTCCATTGCATATCCACCGTCAACCCTTTTAGAATTAATTGCCAGTCAATCTTGGCCAATTCACGTCTCATACCCTCAAAGTTACCTTTCTTTAAGTTCAGAACCATTGTTTCTGAATTAACAATGTCACTCTCCATCCTAATGAAGAACTCAACCATATTATGGTCACTCTTGCCCAAGGGGGCACGTACAACAAGATTGCTAACTAACCCTTCCTCATTACTCAATACCCAGTCTAAAATAGCCTGCTCTCTCGTTGGTTCCTCTACATGTTGATTTAGATAACTATCTCGCATACATTCCAAGAAATCCTCTTCCTCAGCACCCCTGCCAATTTGATTCACCCAATCTATATGTAGATTGAAGTCACCCATTATAACCGTTTTGCCTTTGTCGCACGCATTTCTAATTTCCTGTTTGATACCATCTCCAACTTCACTACTACTGTTAGGTGGCCTGTACACAACACCCACCAGCGTTTTCTGCCCCTTAGTGTTGTGCAGCTCTACCCATACCGATTCCACATCCTCCAAACTAATGTCCTTCCTTTCCATTGCATTAATCCCCTCTCTAATCAGTAACGCTACCCCACCTCCTTTTCCTTTCTGTCTATCCCTCCTGAATATTGAATATCCCTGGATGTTCAGCTCCCAGCCTTGGTCACCCTGGAGCCATGTCTCCGTGATCCCAACTATATCATAGTCATTAATAGCTATCTGCACATTCAACTCATCCACCTTATTACGAATGCTCCTTGCATTGAGACACAAAGCCTTCAGGCTTGTTTTTACAACACTCTTACCCCTTACACAATTATGTTGAAAAGTGGCCCTTTTTGATTTTTGCCCTGGTTTTGTCTGCCTGCCACTTTTACTTTTCACCTTGCTACCTATTTCTTCTACCCTCATTTTACACCCTTCGGTCTCTACGCTCACACATTTAAGAAACCCTTTCCCTTTAACTCCATCCTCCACTGTCCCATTCAACACCCCACCCCCCTTATTCAGTTTAAAGCCACCCGTGTAGCAGTGGCAAACCTGCCTGCCAGAATGCTGGTCCCACACCTGTTAAGATGCAATCCGTCCCTTTTGTACAGTTCCCCCTTACCCCAAAACAGATCCCAGTGATCTAAGAATCTAAATCCCTGCCCCGTGCACCAGATCCTCAGCCACACGTTCAGGTCCCGTATCTCCCTGTTCCTGCTCTCGCCAGCACGGGGAACTGGAAGCAAACCGGAGATAACAACCCTGGAGGTCCTGCTTTTCAACATTTTTCCGAGCTCTCTAAAGTCACGTTGCAGAATATTCATCCCCTTCTTTCCGACATCGTTTGTGCCGACATGCACTACCACTTCCGGATGTTCACCTTCGCCCTTGAGGATTTTCTGCACTCTGTCCGTGACATCCTGGATCCTGGCACCGGGAAGGCAGCACACCATCCTCGCATCCCGTCTGTTGCCGCAGAAACCCCTGTCCGTACCTCTCACGATGGAGTCTCCCACTACAATGGCCTTGCCTGCCTTAGGCCTTTTTGGTTTTGGCTCAACAGCCCTATTCGCATCACAGGCCAGTCCACCGCTCACGTCTTCTGTCCCAACAGCTTCTAAGCGGATGAACCTGTTTACAAGAGGTACATCACCCGGGGACATTGGCATTCCATGCTTCCCTCCCTTTCTCACTGTCTCCCACCTTCTCTCTTCCAGTACCTTAGGTGTAACAATCGTACTGTAGGACTTGTCGAGGAACGACTCCGTTTCTCGTACGAACCGGAGGTCATCCACTTGCTTCTCCAGTTCCCCAACACGGCCCTTCAGGAGCTCTACCTGGATGCATTTTTCGCATTTGTAGCAGCCAGAGGCACCAGCGGTGTCCTTGACCTCCCACATACTGCAAGCATCGCACTGAATCAGCTTGCCTGACATCTCCTTCTTTCGTCTCCCTCTCAAGCGTATTGCGTGGTCTCCTCTCCTCAGCCTCCTCTCCGAAGACTCTCGAGCCAAAGACTCACACTTTTCTCACAGGGCACTCTCGAGCCAAAGACTCACACTTTTCTCACAGGGCACTCTCGAGCCAAAGACTCACACTTTTCTCACAGGGCACTTCCCTCACTAGGCCGCTCACTCACTGCCGCTCGCAAAGAGCTGTCCTGCTTAAATTGACTGATAAATTGCCTGATTTACCAATTTACACAGCCAATTCCTCAGTTTTCAACTGTTTTCACCCCTCTCCTCACACTTGGGCTAGAGCCAATCAGTGGTATCTCTTGCTAATCTGTTGCTGCTGTTGTTCCTCCCAAATCTACAGCAGTACTGAACAAAGACGGTGCGTCCTTGGCCTTTTAACTGTTTTCAACTGTTTTCACCCCTCTCCTCACACTTGGGCTAGAGCCAATCAGTGGTATCTCTTGCTAATCTGTTGCTGCTGTTGTTTCTCCCAAATCTACAGCAGTACTAACGATGGACATATTAACGTTGAACCATTCTATAAATGTGTAGGAAATAGCATTTTTTAATATTATTATCTAGCCCATATTATCTCGTCCTTTCTTGATTAGTAGAGGTATCAGATATTATGGGGAGAAGGCAGGAGAATGGGGTTAGGTGGGAGAGATAGATCAGCCATGATTGAATGTTTTAAAGAGGGAACTACAGATGCTGGAAAATTTTCTTCAGAAACCTTCTGAAGAAGGGTTTCGGCCTGAAACGTTGCTTATCTCGTTCGCTCCATAGATGCTGCTGCACCCGCTGAGTTTCTCCAGCATTTTTGTGTACCAGCCATGATTGAATGGTGGAGTAGACTCGATGGGCTGAATGGCCTAAATCTACTCCTAATGACCATATGACAATTTTCGATGAAATAAATATTGGTTATCACACCAGGGATACAGCTTGTAGAAACAAGGAACTGCAGATGCTGGTCCACACAGACGGCACAGTAGGGCAGCAGTACAGCGCCAGTGACCTGGGTTCAATCCTGACTACAGGTGCTGTCTATACAGAGTTTGTACGTAGTCCTCCAGACTTGCGTGGATTTTCGCTGGATGCTTCGGTTTCCTCCCACACTCCAAAGATGTACAAGTTTGTAGGCTAATTGGCTTCGGTAAAAATTGCTATCAGACTCCATTGTAACTGCATGAGAGCTTCATCCCAGACTGCAGGACCTCTTCCCCCAAACTTGCATCAGGAGGCAAGGACTCTATTATTGAGCTGGAGTAACACCAAACATAACTGTGACGTGGTGCGATGTTAAGTCTTGTTCAGATCAATATAGTAAAGGAGACGGGTCCCGACCCAAAATGGCACCTATTCCTTTTCTCCAGAGATGCTGCCTGACACGCTGAGTTACTCCAGACTTTTGTGTCTTTATTCAGTAGAGAACAAATTATTTTTGACAGTTTGACAAATCATAACGTTCCATTCTCCACACAATCTTAGTTTCTCACTTAAAGTGTCTTAAATAACAGACAAGGATTCTAAATAGCATCATCTTTCAAACTGAGAACTATCCCCAGGTGCTGCTTGATAGTGCTATCAACAAAAAGCATGACACCCAGGGAGATATTGTAGCAGATCAGGTTCAGATCAGTTCATTGTCAAAAGCACTAGTTTTTGTTAACATCAAGTACACAAGGTAAAGAGTATGGGTCCTTTGGGGCGGCACAGCGGTAGAGTTGCTGCCTTATTGCACCAGTGACCCGGGTTCAATCCTGACTACGGGTGCTGTCTATACGGAGTTTGCACGTTCTCCCCGTGGGACAGCCAGTTGGGGTTGTTAGAACGGTTTTGAATTTAAAATGCTCAGATTTGGCAAGAGGATTGAAACTTCAATCTCTGAATCATTGCTCCGAATAGCAGGTCAGTAACTGAAACTGTTCTGCCATCAACATCTAAACTACTGCGATCTTTGCCTGATAATACACTAGTCATTAAAAGTAGGCATGCAGGTGCAGCAGGCAGTGAAGAAAGCCAATGGTATGTTAGCATTCATAGCAAAAGGATTTGAGTATAGGAGCAGGGAGGTTCTACTGCAGTTGTACAAGGTCTTGGTGAGACCACACCTGGAGTATTGGGTACAGTTTTGGTCTCCTAATCTGAGGAAAGACATTCTTGCCATAGAGGGAGTACAGAGAAAGTTCACCAGACTGATTCCTGGGATGTCAGGACTTTCATATCAAGAAAGACTGGATAGACTCGGCTTGTACTCGCTAGAATTTAGAAGATTGAGGGGGGGATCTTATAGAAACTTACAAAATTCTTAGGGGGTTGGACAGGTTAGATGCAGGAAGATTGTTCCCGATGTTGGGGAAGTCCAGAACAAGTAGTCACAGTTTAAGGATAAAGGGGAAATATTTTAGGACTGAGATGAGAAAAACATTTTTCACACAGAGAGTGGTGAATCTCTGGAATTCTCTGCCACAGAATGTAGTTGAGGCCAGTTCATTGGCTATATTTAAGAGGGAGTTAGATGTGGCCCTTGTGGCTAAAGGGATCAGGGGGTATGGAGAGAAGGCAGGTGCGGGATACCGAGTTGGATGATCAGCCATGATCATATTTAATGGCGGTGTAGGCTCGAAGGGCCGAATGGCCTACGCCTGCACCTATTTTCTATGTTTCCACAATAATTGCGATGAGCTGAAAGAAAATTGGCAGTTTGGATAGAAGTCATAAGAGTGATACAGTGTGGAAACATGCCCTTCGGCCCAACTTGCCCACACCGACCAACATGTCCCAGCTACACTAGCCCCACCTGCCCGCGTTTGGCCCATATCCGTCCAAACTTGTCCCATCCATGCTCCATGTTCAAAATGAACTGCGGACACAGTTGTGAAGTAGTTAACAGGCTTTGGAGCACTCTGGCACAACCTGAAGTAATTGCCGTGTATTAATGCAGTGCTTTGCAAGCTGTCCCTTGTAATCAAAGCTGCGGCATCTGAATTCATCTTTTCTCAAGAGTTCTTTCATTCTTTGTTTGATTAAAAGGAGACCATCTCCAGAGTGCTGCTAAATGTCACACAAATACAGATAAAAGCAGACTTCAATGATAATTATGTTTATTCCATGATCTTATTGTAGACAATTTAAATGAAAATGATTTGCTGCTGCAGTATAACATATTATTGAATATTTTAGAAACTGGTGATGAAAATACAGAATTCAAGCTTTCTTTCCATACACTTCTTCCAATAAAGCTTGTGCATACTCAAAGCTGTGCATCTAGCTCTTGCCTCGACATTAATGAAAAAATTGTTATTAGTTACCACAAGATAACCAGATAGATAGAATTGTTTTCATTGCAATATTGGCGGATATCTGCTTGCAATCCAAATAAATTTAACAACGATTTAACAGTTTCACATTTCTTTTGAAATTATAATTTTTAAACTTCATCAAAAGCGAGTTATGAATGGATACAATGATATTTTAATTCAATACAAGTCTAATAGACTGCTTAAATTAGGCTGCTGGTTGGTGGATGACACAATGGACATCAAAGTGACTAGTCATAGACGCTGACAACGAGATGATAGACAGAACATATATACCATCCTCACATCAGTCTGAAGAAGGGTCTCGACCCGAAACGTTGCCTATTTCCTTCGCTCCATAGATGCTGCCTCACCCGCTGAGTTTCTCCAGCATTTTTGTCTACCTCCAAAATATTATTAAATGCAATCCTTTTATCTTTAAAAATTACTATTTGTAGACATTTGGCTGACAGCTTTCTATACAAAGCAGGGATTTAAAAAAAAATGCTGTGTATGTGAAAAGAGTGGCACGGTGGCGCAGTGGAAGAGTTGCTGCCTTACAGCACCAGAGGCCCGGGTTCCATCTAGACTGTGGGTGAGTCTGCACAGAGTTTGTACGTTCTCTCTGTGACCGTGTAGGTTTTTTCCAGGTGCTCCGGTTTCCTCCCAACATTCCAAAGGTATGCAGGTTTGCAGGTACACGAAAATGCTGGAGCAACTCAGCGGGTGCAGCAGCATCTATGGAGCAAAGGAAATAGGCAACGGTTCGGGCCGAAGCCCTTCTTCAGAGTGATGGGGGGTGGGGAGGCGGGGAGAAGAAAGCAAAAAGGAGGAGGAGCCTGAGGGCTGAGGGAGAGATAGGAAGGGGAGGAGACAGCAAGGGCTAACAGAATTGGGAGAATTGAATGTTCATGCCACTAGGATACAGACTCCCCAAGCGGAATATGAGGTGCTGTTCCTCCAATTTCCGGTGGTGCTCGCTCTGGCCATGGAGGAGACCCAGCACAGAGAGATCGGATACGGAATGGGAGAGGGAGTTGAAGTGCTGAGCCACCGGGAGGTCAGGTTGGTTAATGCGGACCGAGCGGAGGTGTTCGGCAAAACGATAGCTAACCTACGCTTGGTATCACCGAAGTAGATCAGCTGACATCTAGAGCAGCGGATGCAATAGATTAGGTTGGAGATGATGCAGGTAAACCTCTGTCGCGCCTGGCACGACTGCTTGGGTCTTTGAATGTAGTCAAGGGGGGAGGTAAAGCGACAAGTGTAGCATTTAGAAACATAGAAAATAGGTGCAGGAGTAGGCCATTCGGTCCTTCGAGCCTGCACCACCATTCAATATGATCATGGCTGATCATTCAACTCAGTATCCTGTACCTGCCTTCTCTCCATACCCCCTGATCCCTTTAGCCACAAGGGCCACATCTAAATCCCTCTTAAATATAGCCAATGAACTGGCCTCAACTACCTTCTGTGGCAGAGAATTCCAGAGATTCACCACTCTCTGTGTGAAAAATGTTTTTCTCATCTCGGTCCTAAAAGATTTTTCCCCTTATCCTTAAACTGTGACCTCTTGTTCTGGACTTCCCCAACATCGGGAACAATCTTCCTGCATCTAGCCTGTCCAACCCCTTAAGACTTTTGTAAGTTTCTATAAGATCCCCCCACAATCTTATAAATTCTAGCGAGTACAAACCGAGTCTATCCAGTCTTTCTTCATATGAAAGTCCTGATATCCCAGGAATCAGTCTGGTGAACATTCTCTGTACTCCCTCTATGGCAAGAATGTCTTTCCTCAGATTAGGAGACCAAAACTGTACGCAATACTCCAGGTGTGGTCTCAACAAGACCCTGTACAACTGCAGTAGAACCTCCCTGCTCCTATACTCAAATCCTTTTGCTATGAATGCTAAATACCATTTGCCTTCTTCACTGCCTGCTGCATCTGCATGCCTAGTTTTAATGACTGGTGTACCATGACACCCAGATCTCGTTGCATCTCCCCCTTTCCTAATCGGCCACCATTTAGATATTTCTTGCGGTTGCAAGGGAAAGTTCCCAGGGGAGGGGGTGGTACGGGTGCAGGTTTGCGGGTTGCTTAGCTTCTGTAAATTGTCCCTAGTGTGTGAGATAGAACTAGTTTATGGGTGATCGCTGGATGGTGTGGACTCGGTGGGCCGAAGGGCCTATTTCCACCCTGCATCCCTAAACTATGAACTAAACTAGAGCTTGACAAAGATGCCATTTTAAAGAGTTAATTCAAATGAATTTTTTTAATATAAGCAAATAAAACCACGTCATGGACTAGAACTTGTCATCCAAAATACAATGGCGCAGAAAATAGGCTCACAATGAATTGCACAATTGAGGTTTGGTTGCTAAGGCAGCAAACTTTAGTGATGTCAAGGTCCAACATAGCTACACTACTGAAGAGGGTCACACTATATTGGGTCTGCAAATATGTTGAGGCGGTGGGCAAAAGGTGGATATCTTTTCAGCTATTTCCATACTCGCCACTATTACCGAAGACAATATGGCACTATTAGCAGAAGACAGGCATATTAGCAGAACCCGTAAGGCATATGGTTGATGGCAAGACCCTTTCTCAGCATTGGACCACACCTCCCTGGAAGGGGCAACACAATTAGAGAGAGTGATAAAGAAGGTGTGTGGTCTGCTCACTTTCTCTGGTCAAGGCAAAGGGTATAAGAGACGGGAAGTCATGATGCAGCTCTATAGAACTTTAGTTAAGTCACATTTGGTGCATTGCATGCAATTCTGGTCGTCCCATTACTGGCCATGAAGTGGGAATAGAATTAGGTCATTCGGCCCATCAAGTCAACTCTGCCTTTCAATCATGGCTGATCTATCTCCCCCTTTCTCCTGCCTTCTCCCCATAACCTCCGACAACTGTACTAATCAAAAGTCTATCTATCTCTGCCTTAAAACTATGCACCGACGGCCTCCACAGCCTTCTGTGGCAAATTCCACAGATTCACCACCCTCTGCAGGATGTGGGGGCTTTGGATGCCAGAAAGCGGTTTGATCGTAGGATATTAGCTACAATAAGCAGTTGGACAAACTTACGATTGTTTGTCTCTGGAGTGCAGAAGTTGAGAGAAGAACTGAAATAAGTATATAAAATCACGACACAGCCTTCTGGGGCAATGGATTCCACAGATTCATCACCCACTGACTAAAGAATACAAAACTGAGGTGCGTAGGAACAACCTCTCTGGAATTCTCTTTCCCAAAGGGTCATGGGGACTGGGTCATGAGGGGCATTCACAATAAAATGGCCGACCTCATTAAACAATGCATTGATTGAAGGCTGCAGGATAAGTGAAACAGCAGAGGAGATGATGCTTGGTCAGACCGGCCATGACGAGGCAGGGCAGGCTAGATGGGCTGAGTGGCATCCTCCTGCTGCAATTGGCAGCTACTATTAAAACATTTAAAAGATATTCGGACAAGTACATGGATAGAAGAGGCTTAGAGGGACACCAAGCGCTGGAGTAACTCAGCGGGCTAGGCAGCATCTCTGGAGGACGTTTCGTGTGGGGACCCTTCTTCAGACTGCGTCAACATGGTTTCGGGTCGGGACCCTTGTTCACGCTCTTAGTGTGGAGGGCAAAAGAGCGGCAGGTGGGACAAGTGTAGATGGGGCACCTTGGTCGGCATGGACATGTTGGGCCAAAGCGCCTATTTCTGTGCTGTACGACTCTAAATTCTTATCTTCTTAAGCCCCTGTACCACTTAGGAAACCTGAACGGAAACCTCTGGAGACTTTGCACCCCACCCAAGGTTTCCGTGCGGTTCCCGGAGGTTGCAGGTGGTTGCCGGAGGTTGCAGGTAATGGAAGCAGGTAGGGAGACTGACAAAAACCTCCGGGAATCTCCGGGAACCGCACGGAAACCTTGGGTGGGGCGCAAAGTCTCCAGAGGTTTCCTAAGTGGGACAGGGGCATTAGTCCTATACTTTCAGCCACAAGCCACCTCCAGGACATACGTAGCTTCATCAGAGAATAATCTGTAACAAGTTACATCTCACCCAGGACATAAAGATTGTTGAAATGCATTCTGTATAGTTCCTGGAACATTTGATCTTTAATACTAAACTGCAGAGGGTAACGGAAATGTGCACCTTATAGAGAGCACTGCCGCCGATTATCCACACAAGATCCACTTTGTCCTGCAGATCGGATGAATCCAGCAGAGCCAGTGCAGAGTCCAAGTCAGGAGCCAGGTAATGGGCACCTTCTGGCACTTCCCTGAGACACACAACAAACAGTAACGTCACCTGGAGAACTTCACAGCACTAATGATAAACATAAGGAATTTTAAAACAAAAAACATCAGTACTTATTCTCTCTTTTCCAGTCAGTATTAGGTTGTGCAGGAAGGAATTGCAGATGCTGGTTTAAACTGAAGATAGACACAATAAAGATGAAGTAACTCAGCGGGTCAGGCAGGCTCAATCTGAAATATTCTTCAGTCTGAAGAAGGGTCTTGAGTCAAGTCAAGTCAAGTTTATTTGTCACATACACATACGAGATGTGCAGTGAAATGAAAGTGACAATGCTCGCGGACTTTTGTGCAAAAGACAAACAACAAAACAACCAAACAAATTATAAACACAATCATAACACACATATTCTTTTACATAATAAATAATGGAAGGAAAAACGTTCTGTAGAGTTAGTCCCTGGTGAGATAGGCGTTTACAGTCCGAATTGCCTCTGGGAAGAAACTCCTTCTCAACCTCTCCGTTCTCACCGCATGGCAACGGAGGGGTTTGCCTGACCGTAGCAGCTGGAACAGTCCGTTGCAGGGGTGGAAGGGGTCTCCCATGATTTTGTTTGCTCTGGAGTTGCACCTCCTGTTGTATAGTTCCTGCAGGGGGGTGCAGAGCCTTCTTGTCCTTGGCAGAGCAATTCCCAAACCAGATGGTAATGTTCCCGGACAAGATGCTTTCCACCGCCGCTGCGTAGAAGCACTAGAGGATCCTCGGAGACACTCTGAGTTTCCTCAATTGCCTGAGGTGGTAAAGGCGCTGCGTTGCCTTACTTACGAGTGCTGAGGCTTGTGATGCCCTGTCATATCCTCAGAGATGTGGACTCCCAGATATTTAAAACAGTTCACCCTATCCACAGGATCCCCATTTATCCTCAATGGAGTGTACGTCCTCGGATGATGTGCCCTCCTAAAGTCCATGATCAGCTCCTTCGTTTTTTTGATGTTCAAGAGGAGGCTGTTATCCTGGCATCAGAGTGCTAGATCAGCCACCTCCTCCCGGTAGGCCTTCTCATCGTTGTCTGAGATCAGGCCCGCCACCAGTGTCATCAGCAAACTTAATTATTGAATTGGAGCTGAACCTAGCCACACAGTCATGTGTGTACAGGGAGTACAATAGGGGGCTGAGGACGCAACCCTGGGGCGATCCTGTGCTCAGGGTGAGGGACTCCGATGTATTCCCTCCCATCTTGACCCAAAACGTCAACCATTCCTTCTCTCCAGAGATGCTGCCAGACCCGCTGAGTTACTCCTGCATTTTGTGTCCATCTTCAAATGACGTTGCGCGCTCCAGACGGCTGTGCGGGCGCATGATGGCGCGTGCGACCGTCGCATGTCCGTCACTACCGGCCTGTCGTGTAAATGACGGCCCAAGTGGGCCAGGCCCCTTACTCCAGCATTTTGTGTCCATCTTCTTCAGACTGAAAATGATGGGCTGGCGGTGATATAGAGGGATATGGAACAAACGAATTAAAGATGTACAAAAAAGTACCAATGATAAAGGAAACGAGCCATTGTTAGCTGAGGGCTAGGTGAGAACGAGTAAAATAGTGAAACTCACCCGGACTACAGTGAAACTAGTACAACAACTACAGTGGGGGAGGGATGGAGAGGGGATGCAAAGGTTATTTGAAGTTAGAGAAATCAATATATCTCTCCATCCCGTCTATATCTCTAGTTTCCTTTCCCCTCACCCTCAGACGGAACAAGGACCCTCGAACCCAAAACGTCACCTATTCCTTTTCTCCAGAGATGCTGCCTGACCCACTGAGTTACTCCAGCTTTTTGTGTCTATTTTAGGCTTAGGTTTATGAGTGTCACAATGTACATAGGTACAGTGAAAAGGATTGATTACTAAACAATCCAAATCAGATAATACTATAAATAAATCTTCAAGCCAAACTCAAGTACAAGAGGTACAATATTCAGTGCACTAAAACAAAAGTCGTCTTAGCTCAAAGCTAAGTCGACCTAAGTAGGTCAGAGCTAGATTATAAGATGCATATCAAAGGTGGCTTCACAAGTGTAGGAAAATGCAGTTGTAAATAAAGCCTGTATTTTATTCCAGCAATTGAACAATTTGGCAGTAGGGTGGCGCAGCAGTAGAGTTGCTGCCTTACAGCACCAGGGACCCTGGTTCGATCCTGTCATACACCACTACACATTAATGACATCGATGTGGACTTGGTCAGTAGCACTAAGTTCCTGGGGGTGCAGATCACGAACAGTTTGACCTGGTCACAAAACATCCCATCACTGGTTAAGTGAGCGCAGCAGCGGTTGCACTTTCTGCGCCGGATGAGAAGAGCTCGCCTTCCCGATCCCGTCCTCACCACTTTCTACATGGGCACCATAGAGAGCATTTTGACCAGCTGCATCTCTGTCTGGTTTGGGGACTGTAAAGCCTCCGCCTGGAAATCCGTGCAGGGAGTGGTGAGGACTACTGAAAAAAAATCATCGGGACTTCTCTTCCTTCAATCCGGGACATTGCGTCCAAGGCCAACAGCATTATAAAAGACCCCATACTGTTTCTGTGCTATAATTGTAATTGTTATATGGTTATATATCATTTAAAAATAAATTAGATAGGTATATGGATGAAAATAAGTGTTCGGCACGGACTTGAAGGGTCAAGATGTTCCCGTGCTATAATTGTTATATTGTTACATCTCTCCATCACGGATTGTTCACTCTGTTACCCTCGGGCAAAAGGTATCGCAGTATAAGGAGCAGAACAGCCAGGTTTTGCAACAGCTTCTTCTCCCATCCCATCGGACTCTTGAATTGGAATTGCCACTATAATCTATTTTATCTTTTGATCTATTTTATCCTTTTGTTATTTTATATTGCACGGTGAGCCAGATGCAACAAAATTTCTTTCAGATTTGTATTTGTTGGTGTATTTTTGAATGACAATAGAGTCTTTGATTGATTGACTACGGGGGCTGAATGGGCAGAGTTGTGTGTTCTCCCCATGACCTTTGTGGGTTTTCTCCGGGATCTCCGGTTTCCTCCCACACACTGCAAAGACGTACAGATTAGTAGGTTATTTGGCTTGGTATAATTGTAAGTTGTCCACAGTGTGTGTAGGATAGTGTTAGTGTGAGGGGTTAGTGCGAGCTTGGTGGGCCGAAGGGCCTGTTCCCGCACTATATATCTAAACTAAATTTCTGTAAACAAGGGTGGATCCCACTTAGGAAACCTGAACGGAAACCTCTGGAGACTTTGCACCCCACCCAAGGTTTCCGTGCGGTTCCTGGAGGTTGCAGGTGGTTGCCGGAGGGTGCAGGTAGTGGAAGCAGGTAGGGAGATTGACAAAAATCTCTGGGAACCGCATGGAAACCTTGGGTGGGGCACAAAGTCTCCAGAGGTTTCCGTTCAGGTTTCCTAAGTGGGACAGGGGCATAAGTCTTCTTTAAACATTGCCTCACTAACCTTAAAACTATGCCTCAAGTATTTAACTTTTTCCATCCTGGGAAAAAGTCAAATACTGTCTGTTTGAATTATTATGATTCTCCTGGTGTTGGCACCGCCACAATGTGCATGGCAAGGGTGCTCCAAGAGTTTAGAGTACACAACAATGAAGGCACAGCTAGATGTACTTTCAAATCAGGACGATGTCTACTTGGAGAAGATGCTGGTAGGTGATGGTAAAGTCCACGAGAAGATTTATATATTTTTTCGATACTGACAGAAGATGGACACAAAAAGCTGGAGTAACTCAGCGGGTCAGACAGCATCTCTGGAGAAAATGATTAGGTGACATTTCGGGTCGAGACCCTTCTTCAGACCTTTACTTTAAGAGTCAAGACACTGATGGTTTGTTTTTATTTTTCCCAACCTGACTCCTGAGTTTTCTGAAAATATCCGATGTAAAACAGTTTGAGGAGAAAGCTGTTGAAGGATTATCTTCACCTCCCCTTTGTAATCAATGTTTAATTTGCAGGAATTAGCCGCGTGCAATCTTGCAGCCTGCAACTTGTCGTGCTGCACTTCTCACATCAAAAGTTTCAATCACTTTGAGCTCCGACTACTGATGCTTCATGGATAAAAAATTCTCCCACGCCTCTCCATAGGACACGGTGCGACTGCAGACAGAACCATCACTTCAAATGTGGCTCCCTACTGTCAGCGAGGAAACTTTAAATACATGACATTTTAAAAATTCTCAGTAGTCAAGCCACTTTCTAGTACTGACAGACACACAAAGTATCTACTTTTATTGCACTTACCGCAGCTTTGTAGCTGCTTTTAAGCTCTGCTTTATTAAAGCAAAGGGCAGCAATGCTTTACTTCAAGGCTGCTCGATAAAGGTTTATGACACATTCAGTTTAGTTTAGAGATACAGCTCAGGAACAGGCCCTTCCGCCCGCTGAGTCCACGCCGCCCAGCGATCCCCGAACATTAACACTGTCCTACATACACTGTATATCTTTGGAGTGTGGGAGGAAGCCGGAGCACCCGGAGAAAACCCACCTAGGACACGGGGAGAACGTACCAACTCGGTACACACAGGATCAAACCCGTCTCTGGTGCTGTAAGGCAACACCTCTATCGTTGCACCACTGCCTTTGATCAGAAAACATCACAAGCCTACTGCTCACTGTAGACAGGAACACGTTTGCAATCAGCATCAGTTGTTGCTTTACTTACAGACAGTGTTACACCCACACATTGAAGAAGTAAGCAATAGAATATTGACTCAGTGGTAGAGTTGCTGCCTTCCAGCGCCATAGATCCGGGTTCAATCCTGACTACGGGTGTTGTCTGTACGGAGTTTGTACGTTCTACCCGTGACCTGCGTGGGATTTCTCTGGAAGCTCTGGTTTCCTCCCACACTCTAAAGACGTACAAGTTTGTAGGTCAATTAGGTTGGTAAAATTGTACATTGTCCTAGAGTGCATGGGAGATTGGTAGTTGAGCTTAGTTTATTGTCACGTGTACTGAGGTACAGTGAAAAGCTTTCTTGTTGCATGCTAGCCAGTCAGCAGAAAGACTATACATGATTACAATCAAGCCGTCTACAGTGTAGAGATACGTGATAAAGGGAATAAAGTGAATGACACTTAGTGCAAGATAAAGTTCAGTAACGACCGATCAAAGATAGTCCACGGGTCACCAATGAGGTAGATAGTAGCACAGGGCTGCTCTTAGAAGGGCATATTTCCACGCTGTATCTTACAATTCATCAAAAAGTGAGAAAGAACACAATAGTTAGTGCGGGGATCGCTGGTCGGTGTGGACTCGTTGGGCTGAAGGGCCTGTTTTGCTCTGCATCTCCAAACTAAACTCAATGGCATTTTGAACTATCTTAACCACATTGAATTCTACCAAATCAAAATCAAAATCTAGGGTTTTTTCAGCTTTCGTTTGGGCATAAAGTGTTAATAATCTTTTTTTTTTTTTTTAAAGATCACTGAATATACCAGCATTAGAAGTTATATTATCTTCATTCAGTGGGTGGGAATGAACCTTCAAAATCATTCTCACAGCATCTGAAAGATTAAATATCATTTTATTTCCATTAAACTGACAAAACATAGCCACTTACATGCAAGTGCAAGTTTTATACCACACTTACTCTTATTTTAGACATTTTTTAAAAAGCATCTCTTGTTAATTGACTGTCAGCTGCCACTCAACATCCCACACCTCCATCTCATTCCAGGTCATCGTTCTGTGATCCATACTCACGAAGAGCATCTTTCTCATAGTCTCTCTCGTTTTCCCACTGGAACACTGCCTCCCAAGCCTTGTCTCCAGTTATAACCTTCAATGATCCAGCAATTTCAGATTTCCTCAAATTCTGGCCACTTAGAAACATAGAAAATAGGTGCAGGAGTAGGCCATCCGGCCCTTCGAGCCTGCACCGCCATTCAATATGATCATGGCTGATCATCCAACTCAGTATCCTGTACCTGCCTTCTCTCCATACCCCTGATACCTTTAGCCACAAGGGCCACATCTATCTCCCTCTTAAATATAGTCAATGGACTGGCCTCAACTACCTTCTGTGGCAGAGAATTCCACAGATTCACCACTCTCTGCGTGAATTTTTTTTTAATCATCTCGGTCCTAAAAGATTTCCCCCTTATCCTTAAACTGTGACCCCTTGTTCTGGACTTCCCCAATATCAGGAACAATCTTCCTGCAACTAGCCTGTCCAACCTCTTAAGAATTTTGTAAGTTTCTATAAGATCCCCCCTCAATCTTCTAAATTCTAGCGAGCCGGGTCTATCCAGTCTTTCTTCATATGAAAGTCCTGACATCCCAGGAATCAGTCTTCTATGTACTCCCTCTATGGCAAGAATGTCTTTCCTCAGATTAGGAGACCAAAACTGTACGCAATACTCCAGGTGTGGTCTCACTAAGACCACACCTTCTGACATCATTGCTCCGCAGTTGGGAACTGCTCCGCAGTTGGGAACTACACATTCAGCCACCAAATTAATTGTTCGAGCATTCACTTCCTACCATTCTGGCATTCACCAGCGTTATCAAGGACCAGTCTCAACCCCCGGTCACTCCCAATGTCTCCCCACTCCCATCAGGCAAGAGATACACATGTCTGTGAAAATGCACACCTCCAAATTCAGAGACAAATTTCTTCCCAGCTGTTATCAGGCAACTGAACCATCCAACCAACAACTAGAGAGCATTCCTGAGCTACTTTCTACCTGATTGATGACCCTTGGACTATCTTTAACCAGACTTTACCTTGCACTAAAGGTTATTCACTTCATCATGTGTCTGCATTCTGTGAACGGCTAGATTGTAATCATGTATAGTCTTTCCGCTGACTGGATAACACGAACAAAAAGCTTTTCACTGCCACACGTGACAATAAGAAACTAAATTTGTTAAGTTGCTCCAACACTCCATTCTCCAAGGTCCTCTTTAAAACCTTCCAGGACAAGGGGTCACAGCTTACGGATAAGGAGGAAATCCTTTAAGACCGAGATGAGAAAAACATTTTTCACACAGTGGTGAATCTCTGAAACTCTCTGCCACAGAGGGCAGTTGAGGCCATTTCATTGGCTATATTTAAGAGGGAGTTAGATGTGGCCCTTTGTGGCTAAAGGGATCAGGGGGTATGGAGAGAAGGCAGTTACGGGATATTGAGTTGGATGATCAGCCATGATCATATTGAATGGCGGTGCAGGCTCGGAGGGCTGAATGGCCTACTCCTGCACCTATTTTCTACGTATCTATGTATCTAAACCTACTTTACAAACCACATTCTTAATCATCCACCTTCTTATGGTTTGACGTTTGATAAATAGATGTTGGTATTTTAGCCACTTTTAAGTGAAGATAATAGATGTTGTTGTAGTGGCTTGAAGTTCACAAAATGAGGATTGGAAATATGGGCTTGAGTGGATTGTTGTATCTGTGATTAACATCCCTCGACATATTTAGCTTGGGCAGCCTACAACCCAGCAGTCTGAAGAAGGGTTTTGGCCCGAAACGTTGCCTATTTCCTTCACTTCAGAGATGCTGCCGCACCCGCTGAGTTTCTCCAGCACTTTTGTCTACAGTTTGAACATTGATTTCTCTAATTTCAATTAACCCTTGCATTCCCTCCCCTCGCCCACCCTAGTCGTTCTACCAGGTCCACTGTTCACATCTTTGTATCTCTCTTGTTTTTCCATCTACCCCAGCCAACAATGGGCCATTGTGGGCTCCACCCTGCCTGATGTCATCTGTTGCCGGCCCTGATTAGTTCTGGCCTTTCCCCACCTCCAGTATATGAACCCCCCCACTCTACTTTCAGTCCAAGGGAGAGTTCCAATTTGAAATGTCACCTATTCTTTTTCTCCGGAGATGCCGCACAACCCGCTGAATTACTCCAGCATTTTTGTCCATCTTCGGTATGAAGCAGCATCTGCAGTTCCTTCCTACACCGATGGGTATGACAGGAATTATCGCTGGGATTTTAAGGGTTTCTTCTATATATTAACGATTTGGCTACGAATATAGGAGTGATTAACAATTTTGCAAATGACACAAAAACTGGTGGTAATGTTGATAGTGAAGAAGATGGCCAATGGCCACAGAATATATTGATCAGTTAGTAAAATTGGCAGATGCAATGGAAGGAGCAATTTAAGCCTGATGTGGATGAGGTGATGAACATTAGTGGATAAATAAGGACGAGACAGACATAGTGAATGGTAACAAAGCATTGAGGAACAGAGGGACTTAGAAAGATAGAAAATAGGTGCAGGAGTAAGCCATTCGCCCCATCGAGCCAATATGATACATTCAATATGATCATGGCTGATCATCCAAAATCAGTACCCCGTTATTGCTTTCTCCCCGTCTCCCTTGATTCCATAAGCCCCTAAGAGCTATATCTCTCTCTTGAAAACATCCAGTGAATTGGCCTCCACTGCCTTCTGTGGCAGAGAATTCCACAGATTCACAACTCTAAGGGTTTTTCCTCATCTTAGTCCTAAATGGCCAACCCCTTATTCTCAATCTGTGGCTTTCATGCACACGTCCATTAATGTTTCAAGCTGACAACAGATGTGGTTAAGAAGGCATACAGGAAACATTCTTTCATTAGCTGGGGTGAAGAATGTTAGAGCAGGGAAGTTGCGGTATAATTCCTCAAAGTGTTGATTAGGTCACATCAAGAAATGTCTACAGTTGTGATCTCCAACCATGTACGAGTCATAATTGCAACAGAAAGGTGATAGAGGAGATTTACCAGGATGGTAAACGCAATGCTAGCATTTATTTCTGAGTGCCAGGATACAAAAATAGGGATGTAATGCTGCGGCTCTATAAGAGACTGCTCAGATTGCATTTGGAGTATTATGAGCACATATCTAAAGAATGTGGTTCTGGCGCTGGAGAGGGTCCAAAGGAGGTTTACGAGAATTATTCCAGGAATGAGTGGGTTAACATATATTAGCGTTTGAAGCAACTGGGCCTGTACTCACTGGAGTTTAAAGATGAGGGGGGGGGGGGGACCTCATTAAAATGTACCGAATAGTGAAAAGCCTGGACATAGTGGACATGGAGAGGATGTTTCCACTAGTGGGTGAGTCTAGGACAGGGGTTCCCAACCTTTTTCATCCCATTTACCCATGGCAACTTTTCGAAAGTAAATTTACCCCACCCTGTTTTGCTCAGTAATTTGAGTTTACACTTCTACCATAATAAAGCAACTGACAACGGGGACATTTTAAAATACTGTTTTTAACATTATTATTTTGTTCAAATTTACCCCCTGGGTAGGTGAAATTTACCGGGGTAAATTTACCCCAGGTTGAGAACCCTTGGTCTAGGACCAGATGCCATCACCTCAGAATAAAAGGGCGTATCTTTAGAAAGGAGATGACCAGGAATTTCTTCAGAGGGTGGTGAATCTGTGGAATTCATTGTCACAGAAGGCTATGGAGGCCAAGGCCATAGATATTTTTAAGGCAGAGATTGGCAGATTCTTGATTAGCAGGAGTGTCAGGGGTTATGGACACTCCCTTCCGCAAATGGTGGTTGAGGCAGATACGACCATAGCATTTACAAGACTGTTTGATAGGCATGGATGCAGGGAATTGCATTAACTGCAGCGAATGGAGCTATATGGCATATGTGCAGGCAGATAAGAGTTGGTGGAGGAAGGAACTGCAGATGCTGGTTATACTGAAGATACACAATATGCTGGAGTAACTTAGCAGGTCAGGCAGCATATCTAGAGAAAAAAAATAGGTGATGTTTCGGGTCGGACCCTTCTTCAGATTGAAACGGTCTTGGCATCAAGTTTGGCACAGACATTGTGGACTGATGGGCCAGTTCTTGAGGTCTGTGTGTTATCTTCAAAATAATCTAAAGCTGCAATGGTTCTTGAAAATAGGAAGATACACTACTTGCATCAACCAAAAAGGAAGTAAATTGAAATCAGTGACCATTTAAGACACCAGCAGGAAATAGACATTAGTATTAAATATTCTAGTTATTTACTAAAAAGGTGGAGGAGCAGACATTTATTTTTGTTCTCACTTTGTCATCCGAAATAAAGACACAAAGTTCAATGACATGTAAATCTATTGACATTTTACAGTAACAATATTATTTGTGAATATTGAAACACTCACTTAAGTTCTCTGCTCAGTACAATATTTATTCGATTTTTAAGTGGCCTGTTCTTCTCCGGAATAGAGTGCCAGGTTTTCCGTCCCATGATAACAGCGTTGCACTTTCCTGATATTAATAGAAACACAGCAAGTGTCATTTCTATTGGAAAAAATTGAATAATAATGCAAAGTCTGAAAATGCAGATTGTCCGAGCTAGACCGATTCCTTCTATTCTTACCGCATTAGTAAGGTCACATATGCCTGATTTTAAAAGCCGTTCTACATCACTGTTCAGGTCACAGGTTGAGGGTGGCAAATGTATGGAGGATGTTTTTGTTATTATCGCATGTACCGAGGTACAGTGGAAAGCGTTTTATTGCCTGCTATCCACTCAGCGGCAAGACTATACACTGATGCAATCGAGCCGTCTACAGTGTACAGGATAAAGGGAATACTGTTTAGTGCAAGATAAAGTCCGGTAAAGTCTGATTAAAGATAGTCCGAGGATCTCCAATGATTGGGCTCAGGACTGCTCTTTAGTTGTTGATGGTTCAGTTGCCTGATAACAGCTGGGAAGAAACTGCCCCTGAATCTGAAGGTGTGCGTTTTCACACTTCTATACCTCTTGCTTGATGGGAGAGGGGAGAAGAGGGTGATACTCTTCCTTGATTATGCTGTTGGCCTTGCCGAGGCAGCGTGAAGTGTAGATGGAGTCAATGGAAGGGAGACAAAAATGCTGGAGAAACTCAGCGGGTGCAGCAGCATCTATGGAGCGAAGGAAATAGGCACCGTTTCGGGCCAAAACCCTTCTTCAGACTCTGTATCAATGGAAGGGAAGTTGGTTTGTGTGATGTTTGTAGGATTTTCTCTCCAATTTCTTGCATTTTGGATGGAGCTGTTTTACGAGAGGCATAGACAGGGTAATCAGAGTCTTTTTCCCAGGATGGAAATGTCAAATAATAGAGGACATACGTTTAACGAGGAAAGGGGAAAGTTTTGTGGACATTTGTGAGACAAGGTTTTTTTTTTTTAAAGATGCAACAAGCTGTAGATGCCGGGAACACACTATCAAAGGAGGTGTTAGAAGCAGATAGCTCCGCAATGCTTAAGAGGCAGTTAGACAGACATGTGAAGAAGATGTGTAGGAAGGAACTACAGATGCTGGGTTAAACCAAAGATAGACACAAAATGCTGGAGTAACTCAGCGGGGCAAGCAGCATCTCTGGAGAGAAGGAATGGGTGATGTTTTGGGCCGAGACACTTCTTCTATGTGAAGAAGATGGAGGGGTAGAGAGTTACAGACCATGTGCACGCAGATGGTATTAGTTTAAATTGGCATCATACTTGGCACACACATAGAGGGCCAAAGTGCCTGTTCCTATACTCCACTGATCCAATATTCACATTTGCCTGATTTTAGCGACAACTATGAGTCGGCCTACAGGGAGGAGATCCAGCTCCTAGCAGCATGGTGCGCTGACAACAACCTGGCCCTTAACTCCAAGAAGGCCAAGGAGCTCATTGTGGACTACAGAAGGTCTAGGGGTGGCACGCACATCCCCATCCACGTTAACGGGACGGAGGTGGAACGTGTTTCCAGCTTCAGGTTTCTGGGGGTCAACATCTCTGATGACCTCTCTTGGACCCACAGTACCTCAACTCTGGTCAAGAAGGTTCACCAGCGTCTCTTCTTCCTGAGGAGACTAAAGAAGGTCCATCTGTCTCCTCAGATTCTGGTGAACTTCTACCGCTGCGCCATCGAGAGCATCCTTACCAACTGTATCACAGTATGGTATGGCAACTGCTCTGTCTCCGACCGGAAAGCACTGCAGAGGGGAGTGAAAATTGCCCAACGCATCACCAGTTCCGCACTCCCCTCCATTGAGTCTGTCCAAAGCAAGCGATGTCTGCGAAGGGCGCGCAGCATCGTCAAGGGCTGCTCTCACCCCAACCCTAGACTGTTTACCCTCCTACCATCCGGGAGGCACTACAGGTCTCTCCGTTGCCGGACCAGCAGGTCCAGGAACAGCTTCTTCCCTGCAGCTGTCACACAACTTAACCCTGCACCTTGGTGATTGCCAGTAAACCCCCCCCCCCCCATATATATTCTGCTGTTCATTATTCTATGTTCGCTCTTCTAGGGGGATGCTAACTGCATTTCGTTGTCTCTGTACTGTACACTGCCAATGACAATAAAGATTTAATCTGAATCTAAAGCTGTATCGAGGCAGGTTTATGCTTTACACGTATGATGGTGAGTGCCTGAAATGCGCTGCAGGTGGTTGGAGAAGATATGATTTAAGAGACTTTTTGATAGACGTGGATGTGAGGAATTGCATTAAATGCAGGGAATGGAGCAATATCTTGGCTCTTGGCTCACCTCAAAGCCTGCCTCCCCCCCACACTGGACCCCCATCAGTTTGCCTACCGGACCAACAGGTCTACAGAGGACGCCATATCGGCGGCCCTACACTCTGCCCTGACCCACCTGGACTACAACAACTCCTACATCAGGCTGCTGTTCATTGATTTCAGCTCTGCCTTTAACACCGTCATCCCAGCCAGCTTGATCACCAAACTCAGTGGACTTGGCATCTCCACCTCCCTCTGCAACTGGACATTGGACTTCCTCACTAACAGACCACAGTCTGTTAGGGTCAATAACCTCACCTCCTCCACTATAACACTGAACACCGGAGTGCCACAGGGCTGTGTGCTCAGCCCTCTCCTCTACTCCCTCTTCACCCACGACTGCATCCCAAAGTACGGATCCAACGCCATTATTAAGTTTGCTGACGATACCACGGTAGTAGGACTGATCAGCGACAACGATGAGTCAGCCTACAGGGATGAGATCCAGCACCTGACCACCTGGTGTGCCGACAATAACCTCATCCTCAACTCCAAAAAGACGAAGGAGATTATTGTCGACTTCAGGCAGACCAGAGGAGGCAGTCATACCCCCATCCATATCAACGGAACTGAGGTGGAGCGCGTCTCCAGCTATAAATTCCTCGGAGTGCATATCTCGGAGGACTTGTCCTGGTCCCTCAACACCTCCAAGCTTATCAAAAAGGCACAGCAGCGCCTTTACTTCCTTAGGAGGCTCAAGAAAGCCCACCTGTCCCCCCAGATCCTGACCAACTTTTACCGCTGTACCATAGAGAGTATCCTGACCACCTGCTTCACGGTATGGTACAGCAGCTGCACTGCTGCGGACAGGAAAGCACTACAACGGGTGGTGAAAACCGCGCAGCACATCATCGGTGCCCCGCTCCCTGCCATGGATGCCCTCCACCGAAAACGGTGTCTGAGACGGGCTGGGAAGATCATCAAAGACCCCTCACACCCCAACCCATCAGGGAGGCGGTACAGGAGCCTCAGGTCACGTACCAGCAGGATGAGGAAAAGCTTCTATAACAACACAATCACACTGCTGAACTCGGAGTCCCGACGATAGATTTCTCTGGTCCTTCCGTCCCCCTTTGTTTAATCATTCTGTATTTCCTGATTATTCTGTATCTTCTCTCTTTCTATCTTTTTCTTGTTTTTTTTCTCTTTATGTACAACTACTACGGACTGACGCAAAACTGCATTTCGTTGTACTGATACTTGTATTTGTGCGATGACATTAAAGTTGAATTGAATTGAATTGAATTGAATATGGAGGATGTGCAGGCAGATAAGTGTTGGTATCAAGTTCAGCACAGACACAGACAGGCTGAAGGGCCAGTTCTCATGCTGTACTCCTTTATGTGTCCTCATTGCTCAAGTTGCCCGATTTTAAAGGTCTCAGGCCTAAATAAATATGGTGCCTGGATAGTGGTTAGTTTGGACATTTGCCCACATTTGCGTATACAGCACCATCTAAAGCAAGAATCTAAATGTAAACAGTACAACAGTGACACAAAGTGGTGGAAAAGCAATATTGCAAATGCCCAACACAATAATGCTTATAAATAGGTCACTGAAACAAGAGAAGGCATCTAATTATACCAGAACAGCAGGGCATCACTCAATTTGAGACTGTTTATGGGTAGCGTTGTTGATTAACTTCATCTACCTAACATGGCTCCAGTTCCCGTGATATACATAACTATCTCTCCTGGAAGAACCTTCTGCATAATGTACTGTTTTCCAATTTCATTTCAGAATTGACTTTAGGCGGCATGGTGGCGCGGCGGTAGAGATGCTGCCTTACAGCTCCAGAGACCCGGGTTCGATCCTGACTACGGGTACTGCCTGTATGGAGTTTGTATGTTCTCCCCGTGACTTACGTGGGTTTTCTCTGGGATCTCTGGTTTCCTCCCACTCTCGAATGACACACAGGTTTATAACCATATAACAATTACAGCACAGAAACAGGCCATCTCGGCCCTTCTAGTCCGTGCCGAAAACTTATTCTCCCCTAGTCCCATCTACCTGCACTCAGACCATAACCCTCCATTCCTTTCCCGTCCATATACCTATCCAATTTATTTTTAAATGATAAAATCGAACCTGCCTCCACCACTTCCACTGGAAGCTCATTCCACACAGCTACCACTCTCTGAGTAAAGAAGTTCCCCCTCATGTTGCCCCTAAACTTCTGTCCCTTAACTCTCAAATCATTACAAGCTTGGCTAATTGGCTTGGTTTCATTGTAAATTGTCCCTAATGTGTGTAGGATAATGTTAGTAAGCAGGGGTCGCTGGTCGGCGCAGACTCGGTGGGCTGAAGGGCCTACTTCCGTGCTGTGTCTCTGTATCAGTAAACTAAACTAACACTGCTTGGCTCTCTTTAGTTTAGCTCAGTTTAGAGATACAGCATGGAAACTGGCCCTTCACCCCATCGAGTCCATGCCGACTACTGATCACCTATCAACACTAGTTCTATGTTACCCCACTTTTTCCATCCACTCCCTACACATTAGGGGCACTTTTACAGAGGCCAATTAATCTACAACCCACACGTTTTTGGGGATGTGGAAAGTAACCAGAGCACCTGGAGGGAACCCTGAGAGAATGTGCAAGCTCCACACAGATGCGGTCAGGATCAAACTCGTGTCTCAGGCGCCTGTTCAGGATTTTTCCCCGGATGGAAAAGTCAAATAATAGAGGGCAAAGGTTTGACAAGGGACGTGTGCCACAGTGCCACCTATAGTGAGATTTTCCCCACACATATATTCTGGAAGGCAAGTCTCTTGATATTGTCCTGAACATTTTCCTCATTGAAAAAAAAATTCTTAAAAATCATCCTTCCATCTCTAAATTCAAGGAACACAAAGCAACTTTATACAACCGTACTGAATGTAACAAGGTCCTCTTTGAAGGAGACACACAAATTCAACCTTAGCTGCTGTAAAAGTAAATGATCTAAAGCTCCCAATGGGGCCAGAAGTTGCTTTTTAGTTGTGTGACATTCAGTGCAATTCTTCAGAAGCGTCGGCAATACCTTCTACTGATGGGGTGGATGTCATCCTCTGAAAATGTTTGAACTCTTTGCTGAAAATATATAAAAGAACACATTTGAAACAATTTCTTTAAGAGAATGCAACTAAAATTTGGAAATGTAGCCATTTGTATATTATTTGCAACATTTTGTGAAAGTCTAATTCTTGAAGAAACCTATGGTTACAACTCATGTCAATGTTACGATTTAGGGGGATAAAAAAGTTAATTGGGTAGGGATGGGGAGAAATAAGAAGTTTCCAATTGTCTATTTCATTCAAACCAGAAATTTGAATGTAAAATGTTCCGGGGACCAGCTTATCTAAGTTCATAAATTCTAGGAGCAGAATTAGGTCATTCAGCCCATCAAGCTTTTGCAGTTTCTTGTGTCCTGGCCTAATCGTTTGTTCACCTCTATTGTTTAGTTTAGATACAGCGCGGGAACAGGCACATCGGAGTCCACGCCAACCAGCGATCCCTGCACACTCACACTATTCTACACAATAGGGCCAAATTACAATGGAAGACAATTAACCTACAAACCTGTTAGTCTTTGGAATGTGGGAGGAAACCCACACGGTCACGGGAAGAACGTACAAACTCTGTACAGGCAGCACCCGTAGTCAGGATCGAACCTGGGTCTCTGGCGCTGTAAAGCAGCAACTCTACCACTGTGCCACCATGCCACCCATGCAAGAGATATCATTCTATTATATTGCCTGATGAGATGGCATTTCGAATACTGTATTCATATCTGGTCTATCTACCCAAGGAAAGATAGACTTGTACTAGAGGGAGTGCAGCGAATGTTCACCAGTTTGATCTCTGTTGTATACACTGGAATTTAGAAGGATGAGAGGGTATCTTATTGAAACATATAAGATTATTAAGGGATTGGACACACTAAAGCAGTGGTTCTTAACCTTTTTGGCACCAGTATGCACATACACGAACAAAATACTGTATGTGGTATGTACCTTTGTTAGGTTCCTAAACATGGGCTTAACAAATTGATATCTTATTTGCGTCCTTTTCATGACCCTCGGCAAAGCCCCAAATGACCCTCAGGTTAAGAACCACTGCACTAGAGGCAGGAAACACGTTTCCGATGTTGGGGGAGTCCTGAACCAGGGGCCACTGTTTAAGAATAAGGGGTCCACCATTTAGAACGGAGATGAGGAAAAACTTTTTCACTCAGAGAGTTGTGAAAATTCTCTGCCTCATAAGGCAGTGGAGGCCAATTCTCTGGATAATTTCAAGAGAGAGCTAGATAGGGCTCTTAAAGATAGCAGAATCAGGGGATATGGGGAGAAGGCAGGAATGGGGTACTGATCGGGTTGATCAGCCATGATCACATTGAATGGCGGTGCTGGCTCGAAGGGCCGAATGGCCTACTCCTGCACCTGTTGTCTATTGTCTAAGCCAATTAAGTTACAAACTTGTACATCTTTGGAGTGTGGGAGGAAACCACTGAGAAAACCCACACAGGTCACGGGGAGAACGGACAAACTCCGTACAGACAGCACCCATAGCCAGGATCGATCCCAGGTCTCTACCGCTGCGCCACCATGCCGCCCTATTTGGGCCAAATGGGCTGTTTCCATGGCTCAAGAGTCTTTTGAGTTTTGTAAGAATTAAATTAAACCTCTTTGAAATGTACAACATATTTTTTTACATAACTTGGCAGGGATAGATGTAGAGACAATGTTTCCACCAGCTAAGGTGTAGAGAGAACCAGAGGTCACAGTCTCAAATTCAGAGGACTGACTTGCTGAATTTGCTATTTGACCAAATCCAACCTCTCCATAACACACTATTCTAATATTGCGCTATCGTGTTCAATTCACCTTTGCTAGCACCTCTCCTCACACGTTCTACAAATTAATATAGAGGACTCCTCATTCATGATAGACACAAAATACTGAAGTAACTCAGCGGGACAGGCAGCATCTATGGAGAGAAGGAATGGATGACATTTCGGGTGGAGACCCTTCTTCAGACCGAGCAGACAGCTGACCCTCATTGTAAATATAAAGGTAGACATAAGGAACTACAGAGGCTGCCTCCAAAATAGACACAAAGCCTGGAGTTACTCAGCAGGTCGGGCAGCATTTCTGAATAGATATATTCAAGATATATAAAATATTTTTAGATGTTCGGGCAATCTAGGGATAGGCGGGATTAGAAAAGTGGCATTGAAGGCCAAAGGGCCTATTCATGCTTCTTTTTCTACAGCGGATTCATTAATCATGCCTCATTCTGACATACAGCATGGAAACAGGCCCTTCAGCCCAAATTGCCCTCACCGGCCAACATGTCCCAGCTACACAAGTCCCACCTGGCGGCATATCCCTCCAATCCTGTCCTATCCATGTACCCGTCTAACAGTTTCTTAAACGTTGGGACAGTCCCTGCCTGGCCTTATTGATGCAAGTGGGCACTCTGATCCCAATCAATTCCCGATTTAAAAATAAACAGAGTTATCTGCAATTGCTCTCTGCCCCCTGATATTATGAACACAAACGGCAGGCGACAGCATATCTGTTTAACATTGCACAATGTCTCGGGACCTTTGGTCTATTCTCACAAGGAACTCACCAAAGGCTCTTTTGACCAAATCCATATTTCAGGAACAATATATTCAAACGGGTAAAATGCTCCATCTGAAATTATTCCACCAAATCTAAGAAAGTAACCGGCCGCTCTTGTACATTGAATGTATCCGCTCAGAGTTACAGAACATGTAAATGAATGACGGTGTATTTCACTAACATCAGGATATCTGGCACGCCGGCGTCCCAGCGCTAACAGAGGGCAGAGGAAGGCTTTAACAGTTTTAAAACTGCTCATCATAGGAAAGAAAACAAAACAATTGCAAGAAACCTGATCTGAAGGATTGTTATTTATTTGGTTAAAGAAAAAAAGCTACAGAATCATTAGGTTGGAACACAAGAGAACTATCTTAATACACAAGGCAAAAACACTGGCTTGTCAGAGCCCAGGAGATTGTCTAGGTTTTGTGTTTGACAATTCTCTGTGAGAGCTGATGGATAATCCAGGGGAACACACCGAGGGGAACTCGGGCTCCGCGTTACTTGCCTCAATCTTATCGGATGCCAGGGAAAGTTCCCATTATTACCGATCCCCATGTTCGGACAAACGGCGACGATGGAGTTGATCAGACGGGTCATCTTCTCCTCTTTTTTATTTTATTATTATTATTTTTTTGTGTTTGTTTTAAACCGGTCTTTACGAGCGAAAAGCGAGACTTTGAAGAGCGGAGTGAAAGTGCGCTCCTGGCAGCAGCGCGGCAACAAGAACGCGCCAAAATGACGTCACCAGAGCAGCCTGTAGCTAATTTACAGACACAGAGGATTGATACAAAGTGCTGGAGTAAAGGGCCTGTCCCACCAGCAGGCGATTGCATGCGTCTAGCGGTAAGTAAGTACGCTCAAAGTTCGCGCGTGACGTAATTTACGTCAAACTCACCAATCAGCTGGGCAGGAGGCAGGCCGACTGAATTTGGAGGTACACAAAAAAATGCTGGAGAAACTCAGTGGGTGCAGCAGCATCTATGGAGCGAAGGCCCAAACACTCTGGGGATGAAGCTGACCCTAAGTCTGGAGGTGCGGGCGTAGAAGGCTTTGTAATGTCTGCCGGAAGGTAGAAGTTCGAACACACTATTGCAAGGGTGTGAAGAGTCTTTGTGAATACTGATGGCCTTCCTGAGGCACCATGTATAGTAGATGCCCTCCAAGGCTGTTGCTGTGTCCCAATAATCTTCTGCGCCCTGTGGACGATGCGCTGAAGAGCTCTCCTCTCTGCCTCCGTGCAGCTGAGATACCGCACAGAGATGCCATACGTTAGTATGCTCTCTGCGGTGCAGCGGTAGAAGGTTGTCAGCAGCTGTTGGGCAGACCAGTCTTTTTCAGTGTTCCCAGGAAGAACAGTCGTTGCTGTGCCTTCTTGACCAGTGCAGCAGTGTTGGTGGACCATGAGGCTGTGCCCTGATCAATTATGTATCAAAATCATTTTTAAATAAAAATTTTGGGAAGAAGGCAGGAACGCGGGGGGTACTGATAGGGGATGGTCCGCCATGATCACATTGAATGGCGGTGCTGGCTCGAAGGGCCAAATGGCCTACTCCTGCACCTATTGTCTAATTGAGTTTGCTTTCTCCGGGAGGAAGCGGCCGTTTCGGAACTCCAAGCCGCTGAGAGTGTTCTTCTGTTCCGACGCCGGAGTTCCATCATCCCGGCGAGAGGGCCAGAAACACCGGCCACCGTAGCGGCGACTGCGAAGGCCTCAATAGGCCCCGACTAGGGGTGAACATCGAGGAAGTGGACTGAACTTTGCTGCCTTCCCTCACAGTGGGAAACGTTGATCCCGCTGTGGGGGGTTGTTTTTTATGTTTAATGTTAAATTCTATAATGTTGTGTTTATTTTATTTGTGTGCTGCAATGGCAACTCAAATTTCACTGCACCAATGTGACAATAAATGCCCTTTGTCTTGTCTTTTGTCCTTTTTCATCATTATTTCAGGAAATAATTTCAGATCATAATAACTTGCTGAACTTGCTGTTGATCAAATGCAACCTCTCCATATAACTCTATTCTAGTAATTTTGCTAATATGTTCATCTCACTTTTGCTAGCCCCCTCTCCAACCACTTCCTACAAATGAATACCTTCAAGTAACTCATTCTCACTTCTGTTTTCTCTGCCAATTACCTGCCCCTGATACCAATGGAAATTATTTTGTCTAAGTTTATCAAAATGCTCCATGAGTGCTCACAGAAAACAAATTTGTTTCATTGCCTAACTATTGTTTGTAGACGTTTGGCATAACATCTTTGTTTTTGAACTGATTATGAAGGCAAAGATCAAATATAACACAAAGTGGTGGAAGAACTTTGCAGGTTTAGCCGCACCTGGGGAGGCAATGGGCAGACAATGTTTTGGGTCTCCAAGGATCAAGTATATAAGACCATAAAACATAGGAGCAGAGTTAGGCCATCCGGCCCATTGAGTCTACTCCAGCAATAGTCCCTGGCTGATCTATTTTGCAACCCCCATTCTCCTCCTTCTCCCTATAACCTTTGACACCCTTACTTATCAAAAACGTATTAATCTCCCCTTTAAAAATACCCAATGTTTTGGCCTCCACAGCCGTCTGTGGCAATGAATTCCACAGATTCACCACCCCACATCTCCATTCTCAACAATAGGGAAAGGGATGGAACAGGAATCAACACAAATTGCTAGAGGAACTCGGAGGGTCAGGCAGCATCTCTGGAGAATACCAATAGGTGATATTTCTTGTCTGAAACATTGTTCCGAAAAAAATCACGCATCCATGTTTTCTTGAGATCCTGCCTAACTGGCTGAGCTACTCCAGCACTTTGTGTCTTTTTTTTGTTAACCAGCATCTGTAGTTTCTTGTAACTCCATTGCACAGGAATTGTTGAGAAGGTTCATTCAATTATCTCACAGAGGAATGATAGTCTGACTTCATTTCTGTATCGTTCTGTGAATTTATCTGGTTGGTGCATTTGAAACATTTCATAGCTTTGCCACTATTGTAAAAACGAATTATCATCGATTTTGGTTAAAGCGGACTGTCTCTTTAAGAATGCGGGCTGCTAGTTAGACGTGGAGACTATTGAAACTGACAAGACATTGAAATTGACAAGGCATTGAAATTGACAAGGCATTGAAACTGAATGACGTTTTAAATTGACATGACAATGAAATTGACAAGGCATTGAAATTGGTCTTGCCCCCTTCCCGTTCAGCTTGTCCACTCCCATTTACTCCACCATTGATGGTATGCCTGCATTTCACTTGTTCCATGCGCTGCAATTCATTATCTTAAGCATTCAGCCTGTCCTTCTTCTTTTCATTAAGCTTCTCCTTAAAATGATTGTCCATTTCCAAACTCTAAGTTGGGTTAGTTTTCATTTTCCAATACGTTCACTTTTGTGAAGCACCGTTGGATTTATCTAACCAATACGATTCTTGCCCAGAGTACAGCCCGAAATTTTGCATGATAATCATAATCATTTTAATACTTTATTAGCCAAGTATGTTTTGCAACATACAAGGAGTTTCATTTGCTATACAGTCTTACCAATAAAAAGGAACAGAACACACAAAATACATTTTAACATAAACATCCACCACAGTGACTCTTCCACATTCCTCACTGTGATGGAAGGCGAAAAAAAGTTCAATCTCTTCCCTTCATTGTTCTCCCGTGGTCGGGGGCCTCGAGCCTTCTGTTGACGGGCCGATCTTGGCTCCCATAGCCGGCGGCGTTTGGGCCTTCGCGTCGGGGTGATCAAGCTCCTGCATCGGGGGGTAATCTCAGCTCCCCCGCACCGGGCGATCGATTCGGGTCGGGGCTGGTCGAACCTACTGCTTCGTTGGAGCTTCCCGACATCGGTCTCTACCCGATACAGCGAGCTCCTCTATGGTGAAATCCGCAGGATGCAGATGGAATGTCGATCCCAGGCAAGGGATCGGCTCTGATGGTAAATCCACGGCCCCGCGGTGGGGCTCAAAAGTCAGTCCCGAGCAAGGTCGCCAGCTCCATGAGGTTAGGCCACAGAGCGATACGATCCGGAGATACGATCCGGAAAACAATTGCATCTCTGACAAGGTAGGAGATTGAAAAAAGTTTCCCCCGACCACCTAGCCCTGACCTAATGGCAGAGTGGACTGGGTGGGCCAAATGGCATAATTCTACTCCTTGGTCTTATGACCTTTTGCTGGAGTGGTTTAGAGGGTCAGGAAGCATCTGAAGCGGGGAATGGATAGGCTTTAAATTGTTGAACATTATATGCTTTGTGGTTAGTAGGCTCTGCTTTATAAGGTGTTGGTATTAATTGTGGAGGTGTTTATTGTGGCTGTGAGTGTGATTATAAACACTGGCGTGTAGCTTTAAGACACTCAGCGTGTGGGCCGGACCCGGGCCCGGGTTCTGACGGTGGCGCGTGTTCAGATGATGCTGTTGCTGTTGCTGCCTGCGACCCACTGCTACAGCACCCGGCAATCCAGCAGCGGGCGGGCTCTACTGAACGGCCAGAAGGTTAAACTGAGCGGCGAATGCCCGTGCAAGCGAGTCGCTGACATTGGCAATGCCCAAGACGAGAGGCCGCGGGGGGAAGGCTGCTGGAAACCAGGTTGTGATCAGCAGGTTTTTCCGCCCTGCAGCCAGGACAGAGCGGGGAAAGGAGCAGAGGCGGGAAGAAGACAGTGTGGCAACAACTTCCCCATGTCAGCAGGTGAGAGGAGGCATTGCACTGTTGCATTGTGCACATCTGCTCATGCATTTAATATTTTGAACATTGTACAATGTATTTCCACGTGTCTCATTGTCACAATCCACTTCCTGATATCTTTGCATGTAATTCTATTAGTTTCTGTATATTGATAGATCAGGGTTCATTTTTCAATGCAATGCTATTGCAATAATGCAGAAACGCTTCCACATTGTATCCTGACTTGACCCTAGAACGTTGTAGTTTTAAGCAAAGATTATAGAGGAGCTCCTCTAGTATCTTTGGTTTTAAGCTTGGGAGTCATTTTATTAGACTGTCCATAAGAGACAAAAATTCCAACTGGCAAAACTCAAGACCTGCAGCATAGAAAATATTTGAGTGGATGTTTGCATTGCCCTGTACTTGTTAAATGTGAAAGAAGAAACTATCTGACTCATTTAGCCCGTTTGCTTCACAGCTTAGCTATAAATGCCCTCTCGGACATCTACCCAATAATTTTACTAACACATGATAACTTACTATGGATGTATGCACCAGGGAATTAAGGTTCCATGGAAGCATTCTCAAAATGTGTAAGAACTGGAAGGAACTGCAGATGCTGGTTTATAACGAGATGACACAAAATGTTGGAGTAACTCAGCGGGACAGACAGTATCTCTGGGGGAAAAGGAATAGGTGACGTTTCGGGTTGGGACTCTTTCACAAAATGTGACTTGAACCAGGATAATGTAGACGTAACGTTCATTGAAATGCCCATCAAGCATCCAGTTTGGAAGAGAATGTTAAATCGGGTTTGGAAAATTAAATGGAGCTTTTCACTGCAGGAGCACTTGGAATTTGGTATCATAGAACGGTAAGCAGTACAACACAATGTCTGTGTTTAATATGATGCCAAGCCAACATAATCCATATCTCTCCATTCCCTGCATATCCATATGTCTATGCAAAACTCTGAATTGTCACTATAGTATCTGCCTCCACCATCACCATCCTTGGCTGCATGCTTTAGGCATTCGTCTCTGTCTGTGTTTAAAAAAAGAACTTCTCCTGCATATTTCCATTAAACTTTACCCCTCGCATCCTAGAAACATAGAAACATAGAAAATAGGTGCAGGAGTAGGCCATTCGGCCCTTCGAGCCTGCACCGCCATTCAATATGATTATGGCTGATCATTCAACTCAGTATCCTGTACCTGCCTTCTCTCCATACCCCCTGATCCCTTTAGCCACAAGGGCCACATCTAACTCCCTCTTAAATATAGCCAATGAACTGGCCTCAACTACCTTCTGCGGCAGAGAATTCCAGAGATTCACCACTCTCTGTGTGAAAAAGGTTTTCCTCATCTCGGTCCTAAAAGATTTCCCCCTCATCCTTAAACGGTGACCCCTTGTTCTGGACTTTCCCAACATCGGGAACAATCTTCCTGCATCTAGCCTGTCCAACCCCTTAAGAATTTTGTAAGTTTCTATAAGATTTCCCCCCCCCCCCGGTTCAGTCTTCTAAATTATAGCGAGTACAAGCCAAGTCTATCCAGTCTTTCTTCATATGAAAGTCCTGCCATCCCAGGAATCAGTCTGGTGAACCTTCTCTGTACTCAGATTAGGAGACCAAAACTGTATGCAATACTCCAGGTGTGGTCTCACCAAGACCCTGTACAACTGCAGTAGAACCTCCCTGCTCCTATACTCAAATCCTTTTGCTATGAATGCTAACATGCCATTTGCTTTCTTCACTGCCTGCTGCACCTGCATGCCTACTTTCAATGACTGGTGTACCATGACACCCAGGTCTCGTTGCATCTCCCCTTTGTGAAATTGGGATTTTGGGTAGATAGGGTAGTGAAGGAAGCTTTTGGTACATTAGCTTTCATCAGTCAGGCTACTGAGTATAGATGTTGGGGCGCCGGTGAACCCGCACAAGTATTGTGTTCAGTTTTGATCACCCTGCTTATAGATACCATTAAGTTGGAAAGGGTGCGTAGACGATTTATGAGAATGTTGCCTGGACTCAAGTGCCTGAGCTGTGTGGAGTGGCTGAGCTGGGGTGGGGGTGGGGGGGGATACAAAGGTGGAAAAAATCATGAGAGGAATAGGCACAGTTTTTTTTGCAGAGTAAGGGAATCCAGAGCTAAAGTGATAGGTTTAAAGTGAGAAGGGAAAGACTTATTAGGAAGCTGAGGAGCATCTTTTTCTCTCTGAAGGTGGTGTGTATATGGAACAAACTACCATATGCAGGTCAATAATAACATTGATAAGTCATTTGGACAGGTATGTGGATGGAAAAGGTTTAGAATGATCAAGGCCTAACAAGGGTTAATGGGACTAGATTAGATGGGTTAGCATGACTGAGTTGGGCCAAAGGGCCTGTTTCTGTGATGTATGACTCATTGACTATAAATATACCAAGAGGGAATCTGTAATTACATATGGATCAGTTTCTTCACTCTGCAGCTTGTATTACAAATATTTTAAGAAGTATTACAATGCATCACCCCATGTAAATTAAAGCTTTGACGAAATTCAGCGAGAAGAGTTTTAAACTTTATTGTTGAAGTTTTGTGGAGGACACCCAAAGCGATTTAAAAACAAACCTGGGCTGAAGGTTTAAATGAGCCAATGGCTGGAAAGTAGCAGTTTAATTTGGTATGCTTTTTCTATCTGGGATGTGGGTGGCAATATTTTTTTTAAAGGAGATTTTATTTGTGCATATAAAATATTAATATTCATCTGCGTTGAAAACATTAGCGATGCAGTGGTGCTGGTTTCCAGCGGGAACAGTGACGGACGCACCACACATCTCTGTACTCCAGTTCTTGCGGACTTCCGCCGCTGGAAGTGTAGGATTTTGGTGTGTGTGTGTGTTATCATCCTTCCTTACAATGATATGTACGACAGTGATCGCAACTTCCACTGAAGTGTGGATGGCCGTTGGCTCGCTCGAAGCTCATCCGCCCTTTGACAGGTCTTGTGTTTGGTCCTGCTGGGGGTCCACAGCCCCTTCCTCACCTGGCAAACCAGGAAGGGGAGACGGTTTAGTACGGGATTACATGGTACCCGTGCAGAGGAGGGGGGGCCTTAACTGATATGAACTGGCTTTAACTGATATGATTAAGGTGAATCCAGAAGATTAAGTCTCGCGAATGTGCAAAGAAGTGGATGTAACTGATGTTTTGGGGCATTCAAACTGAGGAGTTGTGTAATCCGAATTCAATTGTCATCCTTTGCTCCTTGCAGATACTGGACACCAAGAAGAAACAGGAAACAAAAGTCGAACAAGGTGAACCTTGGGCAAAACGTAGAAAGTTGGCAAGTCGAGAAGAGAATGGAGATGTACTTAGAAAAGATAGCCGTAAGTGCATAGGCAGTGGTATCTCAATTTACCACTGACTATCAACACCAGAGCCCATAGTGATCATTTTCATGGCCATTGTAGACATATTTCTTGTTGTAGGTGCTATTTAGCTCAAATTGAGGGCTAGTACCAAAGTATTTGCCGTTTGCTTCTAAAAATGGTGACAATTTGATGCAAGTTAAAGTTTGAAAATGACCCAAATCGTGTTTTAAAAAATATGTTGAATAGATGATAATCTTCTTATTCCTTTCCACTAACTGTTTAATTAAAAAAAAAAAATCATTCTTTTTAGGCGACGATACGATACAACTTTATTTATCCTGGTGGGAAATTGGTCCTATGCGTTATAATAATAATGAAATTTAAGTGACCAGTTATTGCAAATATGTGATTTTGAGCAAATATGAAATTAAATGATAGAGTGGAAAAGTCCAAGATCAGGGATGTGCAAAGATGAAGGGTTTGGTGGGGGGAGGGAGAGGGAGTCAGTCTACCCCACGACAGAGTGGAAGGTGTTGTACAGTTTGATAGCCACAGGGATAAAGGCCTGTAGCATTCTGTGCTGTACCTGTGTGGGACCAGGCTGTTGCTGAAGGTGCTCCTTAGGTTGACCAGTGTGTCATGGAGGGGATGAGCTGTATTGTTCAGGATGCTCTGCAGTTTGAGGAGCATCCTCCCCTCCAAGATCACCTCCCATGAATCCAACTCCGCCTGGATGGAGCCAGCCTTCCTGATGAGCTCTTGATTTTGTTGCTGTCTGCACACAGCAGCAAAGAAGATGGCACTGGCTACCACCGATTGGAGCCTCCCCAGAAAGTACAGCCGACTCTGTCCCTTCTTGTACAGGGCCTCAGCATTCCTGGACCAGTCCAGGTTACTGTCCAAGTACACTCCAATATATTTGTATTCCTGGCTAGCCTGCACATCCACACCAGTGATGGAGACAGGGGGGGGGATCCTCTCCTCCTCGAGTCCACCACTAACTACTTAGTCTTGTCAGTGTGGAGCTGCAGGTGATTCAGCCCACACCACTCAACACTCTGTGTTCAGCTTCCCTCCGCTCACTGATGCAACCCACAATTGCAGAGACATCTGCAAACATCTGCAGGTGGCAAGAGTCATATCTGAAGTCCGAGGTGTAGATGGTAAACAGGAAGGGAGAGAGGACCGTCCCCTGTGTGGTCCCTGTGTTGCTCAGCACCATGTCCGAGACACAGTTCTGTAGCCTGACATATTGTGGTCGTCCAGTCAGGTAGTTGGTGATCCAGGACACCAATGGAGCATCCACCCGCTTCTTCGTCAGTTTGCTCCCTAGCAGTGCAGGCCGGATGGTGTTAAAAGCATTGTCAAAGAACATGACTCTCGCGATGCTTCCCGGCATATCCAGATGAGCACAGGAACGATGGAGCAGGTGGATGATGGCGTCCTCCACCCCCACCTTTTTTGGTAAGCGAACTGCAGGGGGTCCAGGAAGGGTTTAACCAGGGGCAGCAGGTGAGTGAGCACCAGCATCTCCAAGGACTCGATGATGAGTGAAGTCGGCGCCAGTCTGTAGTCATTGGAGGAGCTGGGATGCATCCTCTTTGGTATAGGAACCAGGCACGCTGATCATTAATTAAAAAAAAACACTCCTTACGGTTCATGGTTGAATAATTTGATGGCATAGAGAAAAAGCTATCCTTTCTTTCTTGGATTGCAGCATAACATTTTCAGCTATGTATTTTTGAAAATGTAATGTTGTGATGTAATTGTACTTGTATTTTAATGAAACTACTGACAACCGGTGAAAGGTTTATCTAGCTTTATTCAGGCTGGTAATTACAAAGACAACATATGAGTATTTACACATGGCCTAGTATAATACCTGTCATAGAAACATAGAAAATAGGTGCAGGAGTAGGCCATTCGGCTCTTCGAGCCTGCACCGTCATTCAATATGATCATGGCTGATCATCCAACTCGGTATCCTGTACCTGCCTTCTCTCCGTACCCCCTGATCCCTTTAGCCACAAGGGCCACATCTAACTCACTCTTAAATATAGCCAATGAACTGGCCTCAACTACCTTCTGTGGCAGAGAGTTCCAGAGATTCACCACTCTCTGTGTGAAAAATGTTTTTCTCATCTCAGTCCTAAAGGATTTCCCCTTTATCCTTAAACTGCGACCCCTTGTCCTAGACTTCCCCAAAATCGGGAACAATCTTCCTGCATCTAGCCTGTCCAACCCCTTAAGAATCTTGTAAGTTTCTATAAGATCCCCCCTCAATCTTCTAAATTCTAGCGAGTACAAGCCGCGTCTATCCAGTCTTTCTTCATATGAAAGTCCTGACATCCCAGGAATCAGTCTGGTGAACCTTCTCTATACTCCCTCTATGGCAAGAATGTCTTTCCTCAGATTTGGAGACCAAATCTCCAAAGATAATACCTGTCGAGACAGGAGGTGGTCTGTCTTGGTCAGACTTGAAGCTTTCCATTATTTTCTAGTTCTCAAAGCCATAGTTTCTCCTTGTTAGTGTTGAGCCCAAGGTCTCCTGTGAGGACTCAGTATAGAGTTCAATCCTAGATAGGCACAAAAAGCTGGAGTAACTCAGTGGGTCAGACAGCATATCTGGAGAGAAGGAATAGGTGACATTTTGGGTCGAGACCCTTCTTCAGACCCGAAACGTCACCTATCCCTTCTCTCCTGAGATGCTGTCTGACTCACTGAGTTACTCCAGCTTTTTGTGTTTATTTTCGGTTTAAACCAGCATCTGCAGTTCCTTCCTGTTTCTAACACTCATCTCCCTCCTTTTTTTCTGTCTTTCACATGAGCAGTGGCACGTTAATACCCAGTCCAAATCCAATCCATTTTGTCCATCTTTGTCCTAACTTGGTTGGCCCTTCCATTTTCTACTTCGATTGTTTACTATCCAAGTTATTGGTGTTGAAGCAATTGGATATGGAGAAGCATGACATTAATAACTCAGTTCATGCAAAGACTTCATTGCCCAGATGGGTTTTGTGAGCAAGTCTGATAATTTCTCCTGCATTGTGCTAAAGGGGCTGTGCCATTGTACGAGCTAATTCAAGAGTTCTCCCGCGTTTCCCCTGATTCGAACTCGGAGAATTACGGTAATAGCCGCTCGTAGGAATTCGAGGCTCTCGTGGACATTTTTTCAACATGTTGAAAAATCTTCACGAGCTTACCGCGTTTCCCAAGTACCTGCCATTAGCGTTACGAGCCACTAAGAAACGTCCCGAGCTCCGACGTACCCGCGACATACATTCTACGTGCTTACCACGAGTTTGTTTTTTTAAACTAGAGAGAGAGAGAGAGAGATAGAGAGCTTGAATTACCTCGTACAGTGGAACAGGCCCTTAAGCCTCTTATTACCATAGTAACAGCAACCTCATCTCTCCAGCATTGAGTTCTAGGATGGCATTGGAGCAAGCTTAGAGTGGACCCATTGCTTCTCATCTCACTACAAACAGATATCCAATTTGTTCGTCCTCTGAGACCTTGGAGCTTAGTAAAGCAAGATGACTTCCTAAATCAATACTGCCTTTTAATACATTTGAAATAATGTTACAATGAGAGGGAATCTCTTAACTCCTGCCAGTTTGGTTCATGTGATTCTGCTTGTTCCACTAAGTCTTCATTACAACCAAGTCTTATTCAGAATCCTGTGATTAATCAATGTTGGTACGTCACTCCTTCAATTGAGTAGTTATCAATCACTTTGTTTATACTTTCTTGACATTCCCTTATCAACCACCTGATATTGGTTCAAATTAAAAATGCAGTCATAAGTGATAGGTGCATTCGGCCCATCAAGTCTACTCCGCCATTCAATCATGGCTGATCTATCTCTCCCTCCTAACTCCATTCTCCTGCCTTCTCCCCATAACCCCCTGCTAATCATGAATCTATCTATCTATCCCTCTATCTATCTATCTATCTATCTATCTATCTATCTCCACCGACTTGGTCTCACAGCCTTCTGTGGTAAATAATTCCACAGATTCACCACCCTAAAGGATGTCCTTTTACTCTGGGGCTATGGCCTCTGGTCCAAAATTTTCCCACTAGTAGAAACTTACTCTCCACGTTTACTCTATGCAGGCCCAAATTGTGAGAGAAATACAGCAGAGTGAATCTGCAGAGAATTTGAAGGGATGTGCAGTGGTAATGTTGGGAGACTTTAATCCAATCTATGGGTGAGTAATTAAAGTTGGAGAAAAGGGGAGGAGAATTTCTAAAATGTGTTCAAGATATGTTCTCCATCAATCTAGGAAGGAGGCATTGCTGCATCTGATGCTGGGGTCCTGGCAGAAACTATAATGAAACAAAAAAAGTGTTTTTTTTTTTTTAGAATGGATAAGGGAGAGCCAGTGGATGTGGTGTACCTGGACTTTCAAAAAGCCTTTGACAAGGTCCCACACAAGAGATTAGTGTGCAAAATTAGAGCACATAGTATTGGGGGTAGGGTATTGACGGATAGAGAACTGGTTGGCAGACAGGAAGCAAAGAATAGGATGTAACTGGTCCTTTTCAGAATGGCAGGCAGTGACTAGTGGGGTGCCGCAAGGTTCAGTGCTGGAACCCCAGTTATTTACAATATATATGAACATTTTTAGACAAGGGAATTAAATGTAAGAAAGTAAGAATGTAGTTGAGGCCAGTTCATTGGCTATATTTAAGAGGGAGTTAGATGTGGCCCTTGTGGTTAAAGGGATCAGGGGGTATGGAGAGAAGGTAGGTACAGGATACTGAGTTGGATGATCAGCCATGATCATATTGAATGGCATTGCAGGCTCGAAAGGCCGAATGGCCTACTCCTGCACCTATTTTCTATGTTTCTATGTTTCTGTGTAACATCTCCAAGTTTGCGGATGACACAAAGCTGGGTGGCAGCGTGAGCTGCGAGGAGGATGCTATGATTCTGCAGGGCGACTTGGATAGGTTGGGGGAGTGGACACATGCATGATGTAGAGAAGTGTGGATAAATGTAACGTTATCCACTTTGGTGGCAAGAACAGGAAGCAGATTATTAGCTGAATGGTGTCAGATTAGGAAAAGTGGAGGTGCAATGGGACCTGGGTGTGCTTGTACATCAGTCACTGAAAGTAAGCATGCAAGTACAGCAGGCAGTGAAGAAAGCAAATGGCATGTTGGACTTCATTGCAAGTGGATTTGAGTTTAGGAGCAAGGGCCTACTGCAGTTGTACAGGGCCCTGATGAGACTGCACCTGGGGTATTGTGTGCAATTTTGGTCTTGTAATTTGAGGAAGGACATTATTGCTATTGAGGGAGTGCAACTTGGGTTCACTGGAATTTAGAAGCATGAGAGGGGATCTTATAGAAACATATACCATTCTTAAAGGATTGGACAGGCTAGATGCAGGAAAAATGTTCCCGATTTTGGGGGAGTCCAGAACCAGGGGATCACAGTTTAAGAATAAGGGGTAGACCATTTAGGACTGAGAAGAGAAAAAACCTTTTCACCCAGAGAGTTGTTAACACTGAACCTTTATCTTCCGTTTTGTACTATGTTTACATATTCTGTTGTGCTGCAGCAAGTAAGAATTTCATTGTCCTATCTTGGGACACATGACATTAAAACTCTCTTGACTCTTGAATCTGTGGTATTCTGTGCCACAGAAGGCAGTGGAGGCCAATTCACTGTATGTTTTCAAGAGATAGTTAGATTTAGCTCTTGGGGCTAAAGGAATCAAGGGAAATGGGGTAAAAGCAGGAACAGGTACTGATTTTAGATAATCAGCCATGATCATATTGAATGGTAGTGCTGGCTCGAAGGGCCAAATGGCCTACTTTGCCTATATTTCTATGTTTCTAAAGCAGGCGTTAGGCTACACACAACAAGTTGAGAGGGGACCGACTGAAGGAGAGAAGTTAGACTGGTAAAGAGAGGGAATGGGAATAAAATGGACTTTAACTGTGAACCCAAAAATTTACATTGGGGAAGTAAGAAGTGGGAAGAAAGTCTTGCGAACAGGGCAAGTAATATACACTTAAAGGCTGAGGCACACTTGAATACTTAATGTGTACTATCTGTTTCAATTAAGGAAGGAAATGCTGACAGAATATGGACAGGAGAGATGATGGAGGTAATGAATGGGGTGAAAATTGATTTGTTGGAAGGACCGATGATGCTTAGAGTAAATGCAATGAGGTTGCTCAGGGAAGTGGTGTGGAGAAAGTCGAAGGGTTTACCACAATCTTACCTGGATATGGGCAAAGTGGTAGAGGGTTGGATAGTGGCAAATGTGACATACTTGCTGAAGAAACGACACAACAAATATATCAGATACCTAGTACTATGCCATTAAGTCTCATTGTTAAATATTACTTCATAAGTGATAGGAGCAGAAACAGGCCATTCGGCCCATCAAGTCTACTCCACCATTCAATCATGGCTGATCTATCTCTCCCTCCTAACCCCATTACCCTGCCTTCTCTCCATAACCCCTAACAACCGTTCTAATTGAGAATCTATCTATCTCTGTCTTACAAATATCAATTGACTTGGTCACCACAGCCTTCTGTGGCATTGAATTCCACAGATTCACCACCCTCTGATTAAAGAACCATCTTTGTAAGTTTTGTATTACTGTCATTTTGAATCATCAGTTTACTAAATTCAAATGTTGTCTATTTTTAACTTCAAAGAGGAGCCAACAGCTCGCCGGCATCCGAGGATATCTTCAGGCACCCTGGACAGACTGAAGGAATTTTCTGTTGACCGGCACCTAGAAACGTCATGTGTTAAGGATTCGGGTGGGGATGCCCAATGGACGAACATCAGATGCACAGACAATTCGGATTTGTATTCTGATGATGTTGGCACAGAAATGTGTGATGGGATGCTTAGAAAGGATTTGAATGGAAAACTGGAGCAGGTGGGTTATTTAGCCCATTTTGAGGCCTTGATAGATTTCAAATAAAATGTCATCATTTGGACAACCTATTAAAATGGTAACTCACTTCATATGTTTGGCAAATCTGTTTAGTTTAGAGTTACAGCTTGTAAACGATCGCCGCTGTACCAGGTGTGGACTCCTTTACATCGGCGAGACCAAGCGCAGGCTTGCCGATCGTTCTGCCTAAACCTACCTGATCTCCCGGTTGCTCAACACCATCTCCCCCTCCCATTCCCAATCTGACCTTTCTGTGCTGGGCCTCCTCCGTTGTCAGAGTGAGGCCCAGCGCAGATTGGAGGAACAGCACCTCATATTTGGCTTGGGGAGCTTACACCTCAGTAGTATGAACATTGACTTCTCTAACTTCAAGTAGCCCTTGCTTTCCCTCTCTCTCCATCCCCTTACTCCTTCCCAGTTCTCTGTCCAGTCTTACTGTCTCCGTCTACATTTTATCTCTGTATCGCCCACTCCCCTGACATCAGACTGAAGAAGGGTCTCGACCCAAAACGTCACCCATTCCTTTTCTCCACGGATGCTGCCTGTTCCGTTGAGTTACTCCAGCATTTTGCGTCTATATTGACCGGATTTTGCAGGCTTTACCTTGCACTAAACGTTATTCCTAACAACTACAATAGACTATTATTATCATTATTAATATTATTGCACTGTTATTGTTTGTTCTTTTTTCTGAGTTTTTGTTCTTTATTATGATTACGTATTCTGTTGTGCTGCAGCAAGTAAGAATTTCATTGTTCTCTCTGGGACATATGACAATAAAACACTCTTGACTTGACTCGATGTATCTTTCCACTGTGAATAGCTTGATGGTAATCATGCATTGTCTTGCTGCTGACTGGAAAGCTTTTCACTGTACCTCAGTACACGTGACAATAAACTACACTGATCTAAGTTTTGCACGGATACATTTACGAGACATTCTTAAATTAACTTTTTGTGTCTGACAGTCGCATTCCCAGGAAACAGCGAGCCGTGATAGGAGTCCGTTTTCAGCTTCAAACAAGGGGACCAGTGTGAAGAACAGTGTGGAAGACAGGGGAGTTAATCGCAGGACAAAGAGTGCGTACACTCCACTCGAGCTGCAGTTCCTGGAGATAAAAAAACAGCACCAAGATGCAGTGCTGTGTGTGGAGTGTGGGTATAAATACAGGTTCTTCGGTGATGATGCTGAGGTAGGTCATTCTAATTAAAGTCCATTGTTATCTGGGAATGAATAAAGGGCCTGTCCCACCAGCATGCGATTGCATGCGTCTAGCGCGACCAAACAGAAGCGGAGTTCGCGCTAAGTACGCGCAAAGTTCGCGCGTGACGTAATTTACGTCAAACTCGCCAATCAGCTAGGCAGGAGGCGAACCGACTGAATTTGGACGTCGGGCGGTGACGTCATTGAGCAAAGGCACGCCGGGCGGTGACGTCATCGCGCAACGCCGCATGCTAGGCGTACGCCGTCGAGACACTGCGTATGACGTTGAGACGCTGCGTTCGCCCTCAATGCGCCTGCGGGCCCTGCACAACTCCATACACCTCTGCCGATCGAAGTGCGACTGGCCCCACGAGGCCGTACGTCTCAAGCGACCACGTTTGATCGCGCTAGACGCATGCTATCGCATGCTGGTGGGACAGGCCCTTAAAGTTTCACTCCCTTGCACCAAAGCCCTAGTACTAGGCAGTAGTTAGTGTAAGGAGGGGACATTGCAAGTGATACTTTATTGTCACATGTACTAGGGTACAGTGAAATCACTCTTGCATGCAGTTCAGTAAATGTCTTGTGTAGGAAAGAACTACAGATGCTGGTTTAAATCGAAAGTAGATACAAAATGCTGGAGTAACTCAGTGGGACAGGCAGCATCTCTGGAGAGAAGGAAGGGTCGAGACCCTTCTGAAACGTCACCCATTCCTTCTCTACTGAGATGCTGCCTGTCCCGCTGAGTTACTCCAGCATTTTGTGTAGTACCTTTAGTAAATGCCTTACTGAATCAATAGGCACAATCAAACTTAATTTAGTTTTAGTTTAGGGAGACGGCGTGGAAACAGGCCCTTCAGCCCACCGAGTGCATACTGACTAGCGATCCCCGTAGGCTAGCATTATCCTACACCTGAGGTAGAATTTACAATTTTACCAGAGCCAATTAACCTACAAAACTGTATGTATTTGGAGTGTGGCGCTGTAAGGCCGTATCTCTGCCACTGTGCCACAGTGCTGCTTTAGTGCAGATTGAGATTTTTTAGTTTAGACATACAGCGCGGAAACAGGCCCTTTGGCCCACTGGGTCTGCACCAACCAGTGATCCCCGCACATTAACACTATCCTACACACACAACGGACAATTTTACATTTACGAAGCCAATTTACCTACATAGAAACATAGAAACATAGAAATTAGGTGCAGGAGTAGGCCATTCGGCCCTTCGAGCCTGCACTGCCATTCAATATGATCATGGCTGATCATCCAACTCGGTATCCCGTACCTGCCTTCTCTCCATACCCCCTGATCCCCTTAGCCACAAGGGCCACATCTAACTCCCTCTTAAATATAGCCAATGAAGTGGCCTCAACTACCCTCTGTGGCAGAGAGTTCCAGAGATTCACCACTCTCTGCGTGAAAAAAGTTCTTCTCATCTCGGTTTGAAAGGATTTCCCCTTTATCCTTAAGCTGTGACCCCTTGTCCTGGACTTCCCCAACATCGGGAACAATCTTCCTGCATCTAGCCTGTCCAACCCCTTAAGAATTTTGTAAGTTTCTATAAGATCCCCTCTCAATCTTCTAAATTCTAGAGAGTATAAACCAAGTCTATCCAGTCTTTCTTCATAAGACAGTCCTGACATCCCAGGAATCAGTCTGGTGAACCGTCTCTGCACTCCCTCTATGGCAATAATGTCCTTCCTCAGATTTGGAGACCAAAACTGTACGCAATACTCCAGGTGTGGTCTCACCAAGACCCTGTACAACTGCAGTAGAACCTCTCTGCTCCTATACTCAAATCCTTTTGCAATGAAAGCTAACATACCATTCGCTTTCTTTACTGACTGCTGCACCTGCATGCCTACCTTCAATGACTGGTGTACCATGACACCCAGGTCTCGCTGCATCTCCCCCTTTCCCAATCGGCCACCATTTAGATAATAGTCTGCTTTCCTGTTTTTGCCACCAAAATGGATAACCTCACATTTATCCACATTATACTGCATCTGCCAAACATTTGCCCACTCACCCAGCCTATCCAAGTCACCCTGCAGTCTCCTAGCATCCTCCTCACAGCTAACACTGCCCCCCAGCTTAGTGTCATCCGCAAACTTGGAGATATTGCCTTCAATTCCCTCATCCAGATCATTAATATATATTGTAAATAGCTGGGATCCCAGTACTGAGCCTTGGGGTACCCCACTAGACACTGCCTGCCATTGTGAAAAGGACCCGTTTACTCCTACTCTTTGCTTCCTGTTTGCCAGCCAGTTCTCTATCCACATCAATACTGAACCCCCAATGCCTTGTGCTTTAAGTTTGTATACTAATTTTTTATGTGGGACCTTGTCGAAAGCCTTCTGGAAGTCCAGATACACCACATCCACTGGTTCTCCCCTATCCACGCTACTAGTTACATCCTCGAAAAATTCTATGAGATTCGTCAGACATGATTTACCTTTCGTAAATCCATGCTGACTTTGTCCAATGATTTCACCACTTTCCAAATGTGCTGCTATCCCATCTTTAATAACTGACTCTAGCAGTTTCCCCACTACCGATGTTAGACTAACTGGTCTGTAATTCCCCATTTTCTCTCTCCCTCCCTTCTTAAAAAGTGGGGTTACGTTTGCTACCCGCCAATCTTCAGGAACTACTCCAGAATCTAAAGAGTTTTGAAAGATTATTACTAATGCATCCACTATTTCTGGAGCTACTTCCTTAAGTACTCTGGGATGCAGCCTATCTGGCCCTGGGGATTTATCGGCCTTTAATCCATTCAATTTACCCAACACCACTTCCCGGCTAACCTGGATTTCACTCAATTCCTCCAATTCCTTTGACCCGCGGTCCCCTGCTATTTCCGGCAAATTATTTATGTCTTCCTTAGTGAAGACGGAACCAAAGTAGTTATTCAATTGGTCCGCCATATCCTTGTTCCCCATGATCAACTCCCCTTTTTCTGACTGCAAGGGACCTACATTTGTTTTAACTAATCTCTTTCTTTTCACATATCTATAAAAACTTTTGCAGTCAGTTTTTATGTTCCCTGCCAGTTTTCTTTCATAATCTATTTTTCCTTTCCTAATTAAGCCCTTTGTCCTCCTCTGCTGGTCTTTGAATTTCTCCCAGTCCTCCGGTATGCTGCTTTTTCTGGCTAATTTGTACGCATCATCCTTCGCTTTGATACTATCCCTGATTTCCCTTGTTATCCATGGATGTACTACCTTCCCTGATTTATTCTTTTGCCAAACTGGGATGAACAATTTTTGTAGTTCATCCATGCAGTCTTTAAATGTCTTCCATTGCATATCCACCGTCAACCCTTTTAGAATTAATTGCCAGTCAATCTTGGCCAATTCACGTCTCATACCCTCAAAGTTACCTTTCTTTAAGTTCAGAACCATTGTTTCTGAATTAACAATGTCACTCTCCATCCTAATGAAGAACTCAACCATATTATGGTCACTCTTGCCCAAGATTGCTAACTAACCCTTCCTCATTACTCAATACCCAGTCTAAAATAGCCTGCTCTCTCGTTGGTTCCTCTACATGTTGATTTAGATAACTATCCCGCATACATTCCAAGAAATCCTCTTCCTCAGCACCCCTGCCAATTTGATTCACCCAATCTATATGTAGATTGAAGTCACCCATTATAACCGTTTTGCCTTTGTCGCACGCATTTCTAATTTCCTGTTTGATACCATCTCCAACTTCACTACTACTGTTAGGTGGCCTGTACACAACACCCACCAGCGTTTTCTGCCCCTTAGTGTTGTGCAGCTCTACCCATACCGATTCCACATCCTCCAAACTAATGTCCTTCCTTTCCATTGCATTAAATCCCTCTCTAATCAGTAACGCTACCCCACCTCCTTTTCCTTTCTGTCTGTCCCTCCTGAATATTGAATATCCTTGGATGTTCAGCTCCCAGCCTTGGTCACCCTGGAGCCATGTCTCCGTGATCCCAACTATATCATAGTCATTAATAGCTATCTGCACATTCAACTCATCCACCTTATTACGAATGCTCCTTGCATTGAGACACAAAGCCTTCAGGCTTGTTTTTACAACACTCTTACCCCTTACACAATTATGTTGAAAAGTTACATACCTGTAAGTCTTTGGAATGTGGGAGAAAACCCACGCAGGTGACGAGGAGAACGTAGAAACTCCGTACAGACAGCACCCGTAGTTGCGATCGAACCCGGGTCTCCGGCACTGCATTCGCTGTAAGGCAGCAACACTACCTAGCAATGTAACAACATTTTGAGATTTAAAAATCAAGTCTGCAATTTATCCCATCAGATAAAGCATAAAAAGAAGTTTAATTTGACACCTAATTCACCTTCATATCTTCAGTATTAAAAAATGTATGGCCATTTTCATACTCTGAAATTAGCATCTTGTTCCCTATTGCTTTTCCAATGACTAAATCGAGGACAGTCAAAAGCCCATAGCTTTCTTAAAAATTAAGAGAACTGAATGAAATTTTCAGTTATTATAGATTGAAGCATTCTGAAACAAATATGAAACAATCTTACTTGGATGACCTGAAATTAAAGCATATAATTAGTTAGTTACCTAATTGTAGCTAATTACAAAATTCAATTACTAGATCTAAACATGTATCCATTTCTTAAGAAAAGGTTAACATTTTTAAATAGCCTAAGTGTCCAAATAGCATTCACACTAGAATTCACAATATAACATGATTTTTGAATCTCATTGTCATGAATTTATATCCCAGATGGAAGGAATTTCATATTTAATTCCCATAAATTAATGGGCATTTAAATCATCTTGCGAGTGGGTTTTTGTGGAACGCGATCGATTGGAATGTTGCGGTTGCAGTGAAATTGAACCCCATATCGGCAGGAAAAACACTGCCGGTTCGTATGGGGCCCAAATCACATTTTCGTCAATGAAATTTGGATGAGAGTAATCCTACGAAGCAAGTTTATATGTAAAATAAACGACCCCCCCCCCCCCCCCCCCCCCCCCCCCCCCCCGCTGAAGGTAGGTATTGTAACATCGTTACACTACCGCTGCGCCACCGTGCCGCCCTTAAATGAAATGATTGATTGCCAGAAAAGATGTTGTCTTTTTTGGCAATCAATCCTCGACTGCGATGAAGTTGGTTACTGTGACGCTGACTCATGGTGTAGGTTTAATAAATGCATAGTAATATAGAAGGAACTGCTGTGAAATGGGCTGCAGGTTGAAGGCATACTTTGGAATGGAAGCACAGCATTGGTGACGGCAATGTAGTCCTGGAATTAATATGCTTTAGGCTTTTCACCTGACGGACTGTACAATGCATTAATTATTCTCCATGGGTTTTCTAGATTTGTAATTTTTTGCCTTCTTGCAGATTGCAGCTCGGGAGCTGAATATTTACTGCCATCCAGACCACAACTTTATGACGGCCAGCATACCGGTGTACCGGCTGTTTGTCCATGTACGCCGCCTGGTGGCCAAGGGCTACAAGGCAAGTGGTATCAACTCTGTTTTTCTTCTCCTTTAAGGGCTGGAAGGATCCTGCTTAACGTACTCTTAGCCATCAACCATTAGAAGAGCAGGAAAGGGTGGATAGACACAACATGCTGGAGTAACTCAGCGGGACAGGCAGAATATCTGGAGAGATGTTTTGGGGACGAGGGCCTTCTTCAGACTGAGTCAGGGGAAAGGAAACTTCCTTGACGTGTGGGGAGCGATCAGACACCACGGGCCAGGACGCATGTCTGTGAGTGGCTGGGAGGCCACATCTATCACGTGTACACATGGATCCCGCCCTGGATGTCGGGCATCAAATCACGTGTTCACATAGGTCCCGCCCCTTCCAGGAGGCCACCCCGGAGCACTGACCCCTAGTCAAATACTCGTGCTCACTTGACCCCGGCCTATGGACAACCCCGATCCCGACAGTGAAGCCCAGACACTGAAGGTGCTGGGCCGTGCCGGCGGCTTTGCGCAGGATGCGGAACAACCAGACCTCGGCACTCGGAGCTGCTTGACGGCTCCGTCCTTGCGGCCACTAGCGCAGGCCTCCTTGCATCACCGCGCCTGGGCGCCGCGACCTCGGGTCCGGGAGGCACTGGAGATGAAGGAGGTCTGCGGCCCGGATAATTACTGGAGAAAAAATACGCCTGCGGGCCGGATGTTTTCGGGTTACGGGCCGCATTAGGCCCGGTGGCCGTAGGTTGCCGACCCCCGTCCGAAACCGTTCACTCTACAGTGAAACTCCTTTGTAAGTCCCAACGATACTCATCATTCAATTCAACCATAATTTATACTTTCAACTTCGGCCTCTCTAAAGTTGGTATCGATGGCAGTTGAAAGGGCAAAATAGGAAATAGAAATAATGTGAAAACATTCAGCAGGTTGCACAGGTATTCTGTGGAGAGAAAGAGTTCAAATTTCAGGTCCAGGACCCAACATCAGAAACGTTAATGGTTTTTCTTCTGCCGGCACAGCCGACTTGATGAGTGTTTGCAGCATTTTCTGTTTTTAGTTCCGGTTTCTGGCATCTGCAGTAATTTTTATTTTGACTTGCTGGTGAGAAAGCAAATCTGGTTTCTGAATTGAAATGTCCAGGGTGCTGGCTTTAATGAAAGAAAGGGGTGGGTTTGGATAGGTATATGGACGGGAAAAGAATGGAGGGTTATGGTCTGAGTGCAGGTAGATGGGACTAGGGGAGAATAAGTGTTCGTCACGGACTTGAAGGGCAGAGATGGCCTGTTTTCCGTGCTGTAATTGTTATATGGTTATAAGCTGGGGTACAGTCGCACTTTGCCAATCTACCTCATTGTGGAACTGTTTTGCTGCAATGTTGAGAACTCTATTCTGCACTCTGGTATCTTTCTCGTTGCCCTACCTTTTTATACTTGTGTTTAGCTTGATCGTATTCACGTGTAGTATGATCTGATTTGATTGTGTAACCTGCAATATAACCAATTACCATCTGTGAAATAATTCCACATGCAACTAAAAAGTTTTAAAATGACTGAAAATTTATAGCGTGTTTTAATGACTAATCGGAGTACTTGTTGAAACGTGTAGGATTTTTTTAAAGAAAGTACCAATTTGAGTGGGAAGTTATAAGTAAATGTTTGACTGGAAATACAATCACTAACTTCCGCTTTATGCACTTGATAATCCGGTTATCATGGCTAAAATGTGAGAATGACTATTCCTGGAGGTGTGTGACTCCAGAAATTCGACAAAGGAATTCCTGCTACAATGAGTTTGACTTCCTGATGTGATTTTTGTGCTAGAAATGTGTCAAATTCCCCACATTGGAGCATTGCAGGGGACTTGCATATCCAGGAGGCGACCAACCTTGGGGCAAATGAGTATTTGGAGTTACATAGAAACATAGAAAATAGGTGCAGGAGGAGGCCATTTAGCCCTTCGAGCCAACACCGCCATTCATTGTGATCATGGCTGATCGTCCCCTATCAATAACCCGTGCCTGCCTTCTCCCCATATCCCTTGACTCCACTAGCCCCTAGAACTCTATCTAACTCTCTCTTAAATCCATCCAGTGATTTGGCCTCCACTGCCCTCTGTGGCAGGGAATTCCATAAATTCACTACTCTCTGGGTGAAAAAGTTTTTTCTCACCTCAGTCTTAAATGACCTCCCTTTTATTCTAAGACTGTGGCCCCTGGTTCTGGACTTGCCCAACATTGGGAACATTTTTCCTGCTGCTAGCTTGCCCAGTCCTTTTATAATTTTATATGTTTCTATAAGATCTCCCCTTCATCCTTCTAAACTCCAGTGAATACAAGCCTAGTCTTTTTAATCTTTCCTCATATGGCAGTCCCGTCATCCCAGGGATCAATCTCGAGTTCAGGGCTGGGTGGAAACTTCATGATGTTAAATCACATTGATTTAGTTTAGAGGCAGGCCCTTCGGCCCACCGGGTCCGCACCGACCAGCGATCCACGCACACTAATACTATCCTACACGCGCTAGGGACAATCTTGCATTTGTACCAAGCCAATTAACCTACAAACCTGTGCATCATTGGAACGTGGAAGGAAACCGAAGATCTCGGAGAAAACCTACGCAGGTCATGGGGAGAATGTACAGACAAGCGCCATCGTTAGGATTGAGCCCCATGGTGCTGTAAGGCAGTAGCTCTGCCGCCGTGCCGCCCAATGTATCCTTTGGGCCATCTGCCCCTTTGCGTACACACACAGTCATGGTCATTATGCTGTAGTTTAATCCAAGTGCTGCAGTGCAAGCCCTTGTTGTCAAAAATACATGGTGAGGATAGTATGTGGAATGTGAAGAATGATTTCTCTGTATACCTCTCAGGTAGGAGTGGTGAAGCAGATGGAGACTGCAGCTCTGAAAGCCGTTGGAGAGAACAAAGGCAACATCTTTACTCGCAAGCTGACAGACCTGTACACCAAGTCAACCCTCATCGGAGAAGATATCCTTTCACTTTCATTCCCTTGTATCTCTCTAGTTTTCATTCCACTTTGTGCCACTTGGACTAAGTGGTTATGGGGATTTCTAGCTTATGGGGTCTGAAGCAAAGCATGCCTGGTGGTGAAATCTAAAATGTAATCGGTAAATGAGTGGGAATTATTCAGCACGTTAACCCGTCCATACCGACTAAGATGCCTTCCTGAGCTCGTCCCATTCGCCTGCGACCTACATCCGTCTAAACGCTTCGTATCTGTGAACCTGTCCAAATTCTTTTTGAAAATTACAAATCGTAAGTTCATAAGTGATAGGAGCAGTCTACTCAATCGTGGGTGATCTATCCCTCCCTCTTAACCTCATTCTCCTGCCTTCTCCCCATAACCTCTGACACCTGTACTAATCAAGAACCTATCTATCTCTGCCTTAAAAATATCCATTGGCTAGGCCTCCACAGTCTTCTGTGGCAAATAATTCCACGATTCACCCCCGATTCATCTGACCAAAGAAATTCCTCCTCATCTCCTTCCAAAAGGAACGTCTTTAATTCTCAGGCTCTGACCTCTGGTCCTAGACTCTCCCACTGGTGGAGAGAAATATCCTCTCCACATCCACTCTATTGAATTGAATTGAGCTCTTTAATTATATTAGGCTCTAGTAGTTCCTTAGGCAACATGTTCCACGTACTGGCCACCCTTGGTGTGGAAAAAAACCTGCCCCTCTGGCAGGTCCGCTTTAAATCTTTCCTCTCTTACCTTAAAGCTATGCCCTCTAGTTTGGGGCATCCTTACCTGGGGAATATGTCTGTGGTCATCTACCTTATCAACACCCATCATGTTTTTTATAAACCTTTATAAGGTCACCCTTCAACCTCCTTCGCTCCAGAGAAAATAGTCACAGAAACATTCTTGCACCTTCTTGACCTTATTCCCAATCTTCCTAATAATATGGTGATCAGTTTATTTGGCAACACAAAATTACAGGTGCGGTTCACCAACATGTATATCAGCTGTAACACAATGCTCCAACTCTTGTATTTGGTCTATGTATTAAATGCCAGCCTTTCCATTGATACCCATGTTGGTGTAAAATAAGACCATTCAGTACCTGATCTTTAATTCTACTTTCCTGCCCTAATTTCATATCCCTTCTTTCCATTAATATAAATAAAAAATCTGTCGAAATGTCTATTGTCCATTGAAATCCATCCTGCTTATGTAGAGCTTCCAGGGCCCTAAAATAAATATTTCCCCCCCCCATGGTTAAATTTCCATCAAGCTATCAGAACGACGAAATTTGAACGACGATGGGCGATAAATTTAGAAATATTGTCAATTTTTCTTTGCCAGGGAGTTCCCGCAAAACGTATATTTTCATTTAATTCTGCTACTTTTTGGTGCCAGTGTTTTCACGACTAAAAAGTAATTCTTTGGACTCCTTTGCAACTCTGCATTCACATGGCGGAGTGCCCCTCATCCCATTTCCCTTCCCTACCCCAATTAACTAAAAACGGTTACAACTACCGTAGCACAGTGCAAACTGATGAGACACTCTCCTGAACCAAGGGCGGCGCAGTGGTAGAGTTGATGCCTCACATAGACCCAGGTTTGATCCTGACTACGGGTGCTGTATGTGCGGACTTTGTAGGTTCTCCCCGCGACCTGCGTGGGTTTTCTACGGAATCTCCAATTTCCTCCCACGCTCTAAAGGAGTGCAGGTTTGTAGGCTAATTGGCTTGGTATTCCTGTAAATTGTTCCCAGTGTGTGGGGATCCCTCGTCAGCGCGGACTGGATGGGCCGAATGGTCTGTTTCCACACTGCATCTCTAAACTAAAGTGACCAATGCTAGATAACTTCAATTGACATTTGTCGTGGGTTGAACGGGTCGATGAAGTGTAGGCTAAATAATAACTTTGGTAGCTCATATTTTGTCCTTGATAATTGCCACATATTAATCCCTTGTTGAATCTGGATCTGGATGACGAGGGAGAAGGGGCTAGTGAAGTTCCCAACAGCTACCTGATGTGCATCTTTGAGCAAGCAGCAAACAAAAAGGACCGTAAGAAACAGGGAATTCAGATTGCGTTTGTGGTAAGTGTCGCTTCTCATTGCATGCCTCTGTCGATTAATCCGTTCCGAATATGTGGACATCCACCTGAAAAACGAAACACCAATGTTGAGACATTCCTTAAATAAAGAGACCGACAATATACAAAGTACTCCAGATATGGTGACACAATAAGATCTTGATGGTGGGCACATGAGCACATTCAAAGTACAGGAGTAACTCAGCGGGTCTGAAGAAGACAAAATGTGTAGGAAGGAATTGCAGATGCTGGTTTACACCGAAGATAGGCACAACATGCTGGATTAACTCAGCGGGGCAGGCAGCATCTCCGGAGAGAAGGAATGGGTGATGTTTTGGGTCGAGACCCTTCAGACTGAGTCAGGAAAGAGGGAAACTAGAGGTATGAAAAGGTACAGAACAAATCTGAGCTGGCACCCATGACTCGAGATATGTGGAGGCCACAGTGGTCTATTGTTTGCTGTGGAAGAGGTGATAATGAAAGGATACAAACGGTGAAACTACTGTTGGGCCTGAAGAAGTGTCCCAACCTGAATAGTCGCCTATTTGATGTCCTCTAGAGATGCTGCCTGACCCACTGAGTAATTCCAGCACTGTTCATCACAAGATTCCAGCATGTACAGTTCCTTGTGTCTTGATACTCAATCCAATATATGTTTATTGTTTATTGGGCAAATAGAGAAAATTGGAGGGAAAGTAGATGAAGATTTGATTTTAGTTCTAGGACAAGGATTCCCAACCTGGGGTAAATTTAACCCACCCAAGGGGTAAATTTGTTGATTCTGGATTTGTACATATTTTTTCTCATTGACTGACTGTTTGGTTCTGGTATACAGGTATCTGTTCATCATTAGTTGTCCATAAATAAGTGAAATAACATTGTTATGTGCTATTAAAGTTGCCAGGGATAGTAAACAAGACGAAAAAGGTTGGGAACCCCTGTTCTAGGATTTGGCATTATTTTTTGGATTTTACATCTGGCACTTGCAGAAGGAAAACATGGCATTTGTGGAGACTGTAAATCTAAATTCTGTGGCATTAGTTTAGACGCTTGTGCAGTTTCAGTTGTCATTCGGAACCAATTCTGTCTTCCTGTTGACCTCTTGGGTGCATCATTGAAAACCATCTGCGTCTTCCCTGTTGCCTTCAGTGAATTCAGTTAGTGCATTGCATTTCTAAAGGGCCTGTCCCACTTGCATGCGTTTGATGCGACTAAACGGAAGCGGAGTTCGCGCTAAGTTCGCGCGTGACGTAATTTGCGTCAAACTTACCAATCGGCTGGGCAGGAGGCGGGCTGATTGAATTTGGGCGTCGCACGACGTCGAGCGGTGACATCACGCAATGGCACGCCGGGCGGTGACGTCATCGCGTAACGCCACGCGCTAGGCGTACGCCGTCAAGACACTGCGTACGACGTCAAGAAGCTGCGGACGCCCTCAATGCGCCTGTGGGCCGACAGGCCATTGGCGCGCGGAATTTTCGGACAGTGTGGGATTTTCGGGGCCCCGCGCGATGTCGAGACCAGCCCCGCACAACTCCATACGACACTGCGCTTCGAAGTGAGACCGGCCCCGCGTGGCCTGTACGCCTCAAGCGACCACGTTTGGTCGCGCCAGACGCATGCAATCGCATGCAAGTGGGACAGGCCCTTTAATGAATTGGACTTTGATAAAATTGAGGGGAAAGGGAGGAAGGGAAAGAGTTTTCTGAACGAATTTTGAAACTCGGTTTCTCAGGAATAATACTTTTATGGAGTAAAATGCCACTCAATCTCAGTTCAGAGAGCAATTCAAGTGGTCACAGTGCAATGTGACAAAGTTCAAACTTCATAAAGTCATAAGAGACGAGTGGAATTAGGCCATTCGACCCATCAACTCTACTCTGCCATTCAATCATGGCTGATCTATCTCTCCCTCCTAAGCCCATTCTCCTGCCTTCTTCCCATAACCTCTGGCACCTTTTCACCACAACTAATCCCTTCCAAAGAAATACCAGACCTTCATTGTGGGTACATTGCCAACATCTTAGAGCAATTTAGAGCAACTATCCCCCTTGTCATCACCTCTTCCACAGCCAACAATGGACCATTGTGAACTCCACCTTTCCTTGACCCTCATCGCTGGCTTTTGTTTATTCTTTTCATACCTTTCATTCTTTTGTTCTTTGTACCTTTTCATGCCTCCAGTTTCCTCCTGCCCTGACCCTGTCTGATGAAGGGCCTTGACCCAAAACGTGACCGCTACCTTTTTTCCAGAGATGCTGCCTGACCCGCTGAGTTACCCCAGCATTTTGTGTCTATTTTAGGAATAATTATATACTGGACCCCACTGTTAACCTTATGAGAAGATTAAATTCGAACAAAATACACACCTAACCTCAGAATATAGGTAAACATAAATGCTGGAGAAACTCAGCGGGTGAGGCTGCATCTATGGAGCAAAGGAAATAGGCACGTTTCGGGTCGAAACCCTTCTTCAGACCGATGAAACGACCCGAAACGTTGCCCATTTCTTTCGCTCCATACATGCTGCCTCACCCGCTGAGTTTCTCTAGCATTTTTGTCTACCTTTGAATTTTCCAGCATCTGTAGTTCCTTCTTAAACATCCTAATCTGAGGAAAGATATTCTTGCCTTAGAGGGAGTACAGAGAAGGTTCACCAGACTGATTCCTGGGATGTCAGGACTTTCATATGAAGAAAGACTGGATAGACTCGGCTTGTACTCGCTAGAATTTAGAAGATTGAGGGGGGATCTTATAGAAACGTACAAAATTCTTAAGGGGTTGGACAGGCTAGATGCAGGAAGATTGTTCCTGATGTTGGGGAAGTCCAGAACAAGGGGTCACAGTTTAAAGATAAGGGGGAAATCCTTTAGGACCGAGATGAGAAAAACATTTTTCACACAGAGAGTGGTGAATCTCTGGAATTCTCTGCCACAGAAGGTAGTTGAGGCCAGTTCATTGGCTATATTTAAGAGGGTTAGATGTGGCCCTTGTGGCTAAAGGGATCAGGGGGTATGGAGAGAAGGCAGGTACAGGATACTGAGTTGGATGATCAGCCATGATCATATTGAATGGCGGTGCAAGCTCGAAGGGCTGAATGGCCTACTCCTGCACCTATTTTCTATGTTTCTATCAGAATATAGGTACATTTGTTTTCATTTGTTGTGTGGCCACTAGATGGCAGCAAAAGGCAACATCTTGTTCATCCATCGCTGCCACAGTAGGAAAGAGGTTGAGTCTTGATCCTCAGACCCAATGCTGTGCACCAAATGTGCAGTGATAATTGATGATAATACCGACTAGTTAATTGGTTTGTGCACTAACCAAGTCGATCTTATGCTTTGCTAATTGGGTCAGTCAGAATGCGTGGCTCTTGGGGAACATTTTGAAAATGTATGAGCTGCTTGTAAATCTGGGAGCGTCAGCAAAAAACGAAATTATCAAAAAACGATTAAGAATATAGATTTAAAATATCTTTGGCCAGTGCTATATTGAGATAATTACATGGTTTCTCGAAATCTGAGTTTCGTGTTCTTTGTTGAAGTTTTTGGCATTGAAGTTCTAAAGATTTTGGTTGATGGCATGAGCCAAGTTTTCCCCTCTCCCTCCTCCTCCCGAGATTGTCCCTGAGGATCAGGGCTGACTTGCTTCCAGTAGAGTTCTGAGGTGACCAATGAGTTTAGTGCAGGATCCATAGGCGGGGATCACTGGTCAGCACGGACCCGGTGGGCTGAACGGCCTGTTTCCGCGCTGTATTGATAAGGCTGAATTATGTTAAAACTATAAGAAAATATTAAATGAATCCCTGGGCCAGCTTACAGCTTATATTTGGTCTCAAATCAGACTTTTCTCCAGTAGATTAATACAGAAAGGCAAGTCTAGGCTTGCCTCGGGTTGCTGTGTATTGAGATAATGAATGACTTTAAAACTTGTCTACCAAGTGACGAGAGAGAGGAAACCCAGATTGATCCCAGTAAGGGGTATTGACAAATGGCCGATGCCTTTAATATGTAAAATGCCTTGCACCAAATGTCCGATGCCTTTGAGGTATGAAGTGACGAGAGAGGAAGCTAGATTGATCTCACTAAGGGGTATTGACAAATGACCGATGTCTTTGATATGTAAAGTCCTTGTACCATATGACAAGATGCCTTTGATGCATCCTGTAGTATCCTGTGTATTCTCTGTACCTCTGACCATGACTAATGTTTGCGGAATGTGCAAAGGTGACAAAAAAAACACTATATAATACAATGTAATTCTGTTGTTCAGAGAAGTGGAATGAGGACAGTGAAGTGTCTGTATTGCTCACTTGACTGGGGTCCTTGCCATTTCCATCGGCCGATAATAAGTAAAGTTTTGAACTGGTCTACCAAACGTATTGTGAGTTGTCTGTTTATTAAGAAGCGAACCTGTTTGTTATATAAGTAAAGTTTTCAGTATCTCTAAACTAAATATAGACTCTATCATTGGGGCATATCGAGTTTAGAGGGCAGTGTTGCGTGCTCTTCCCTCTGTTTGCTCTTGGCCTTTACGGGCTACTGTCAGAAAGATGAAACATGCTGTCCAAGACACTTCCCTGCAAGTTTGAAAAGCCTGGAGCCAGGAATATTAACAATTCCAAGGAAGCTTTGAGTGCAAAGCATCTTCTCTGCTGTTTTGGAACTTGTTTGCTGCAGCAGGCCTCAAGAGTGGGGTGTTTGCTTTAGGAGTTCTGGTGTCTGATGTGAATGTTGAGGCCTGACCATTGGAGCTGGTTGAATACTGTCAGAGTCTCTATACTGGGGATGATGGCCATTGGCCTGGGAAAGGATGGCTGGCGCTGGTACAACCATGCGGTGATGGATTTGGGGGTTTTTTGCAGAGGAACTGTTGCTACTTTTTACGTTAGTTTAGAGATACAGCGTGGAAACTGGCCCTTTGGCCCACCGAGTCCGCACCAATCAGCGATCCCCGCACATTAACACTATCCTGCACATACATGCCATCTCAACGGCACTTCACTCCGCCCTCTCCCACCTCGACAACAGAGACACTTACGTAAGAATGGTGTTCATCGATTACAGCTCGGCATTCAACACCATTATACCATCAAAACTGATCACCAAACTCGGTAACCTGGGCATCGACTCCTCCCTCTGCAACTGGATACTGGACTTTCTAACCAACAGACCCCAGCCTGTGAGGTTAGACAAGCACACCTCTTCAACCCTCACCCTGAACACCGGCGTTCCACAGGGCTGTGTGCTGAGCCCCCTCCTCTACTCCCTCTTCACCTATGACTGCACACCTGTACATGGTGCTAACACCATCATCAAGTATGCAGATGATACAACGGTGATTGGCCTCATCAGCAACAACGATGAGTGGGCCTACAGGGAGGAGGTCCAGCACTTAGCAGCATGGTGCACTGACAACAACCTGGCCCTTAACTCCAAGAAGACCAAGGAGCTCATTGTAGACTTCAGGAAGTCCAGAGGCGGCACGCACACCCCCATCCACATTAACGGGACGGAGGTGGAACGTGTTTCTAGCTTCGGGTTCCTGGGAGTCAACATCTCCGATGACCTCCCTTGGACCCACAATACCTCTACTCTGATCAAGAAGGCTCATCAGCGTCTCTTCTTCCTGAGGAGACTGAAGAAGGTCCATCTGTCTCCTCAGATCCTGGTGAACTTCTACCGCTGCACCATCGAGAGCATGCTTACCAACTGCATCACAGTATGGTATGGCAACTGCTCTGTCTCCGACCGGAAGGCATTGCAGAGGGTGGTGAAAATTGCCCAACACATCACCGGTTCCTCGCTCCCCTCCATTGAGTCTGTCCAAAGCAAGCGCTGTCTGCGGAGGGCGCTCAGCATCGCCAAGGACTGCTCTCACCCCAACCATGGACTGTTTACCCTCCTACCATCCGGGAGGCGCTACAGGTCTCTCCGTTGCCGAACCAGCAGGTCGAGGAACAGCTTCTTCCCGGCGGCTGTCACTCTACTCAACAACGTACCTCGGTGACTGCCAATCACCACCCCCCCCCCCGGACACATTATTATTTATTCAAATCATTTGCTATGTCGCTCTTCCAGGGAGATGCTAAATGCATTTCGTTGTCTCTGTACTGTACATTGACAATGACAATTAAAATGAATCTGAATCTGAATCTGACAAGGGACAATTGTACACATACACCAAGCCAATTAACCCCTACATGCCTGTCTGTCTGGAGTGTGGGTGGAAATGGAAGATCTCGGCGAAAACCCACGTGGTCACGGGGAGAACGTACGCACTCATACAAACAACAAACGTAGTCGGGATGGAACCCGGATCTCCGTGGCTACAAGAGCTGTAAGGCAGCAACTCTAGCGCTGCTCCACCGTTGCTGTAATGTTTCTCCTGCAAGGTTTAGGGTTGCCTCCATGTCTACATTCATCGCCGCTCACTTCATGAGCTTGGTGCATGGTTTGAGGTCGTGGTCTTCAAGCATTTGTTTCCACCATTGGCTACATTGGAAACCATGGTTAATTTGATTGTATGTGCCTTTTCACAGCTTAGTTTTAGTTATTTAGATACAGCGTGGAAACAGGCCCTCTGGCTCACTCAGGCCATGTTGACCAGCGATCACCCGTGTATAGGAAGGAACTGCAGATGCTAGTTTAAACTGAAGATAGACACAAAAAGCTGGAGTAACTCAGGCAGCATCTCTGGAGAGATGGAATGGGTGACGTTTTGGGTCAAGACCCTACTTCAGACTGTACACGAGTTCTATTCTACACACTTGGAACAATTTACCAAAGCCAACTTGCCATCAAACCTGCACGTCTTTGGAATGTGGGAGGAAACCGGAGCACCTAGAGAAAACCCATGCAGTCACAGGGTGATCGTACACACTCCGTACAGACAGCACCCGTAGACGGGATTGAACCGGGGTCTCTGAAGCTGTAAAGCAGTGACTCTACCATTGCGTCTCCCTCACAAGCCCTGTGATATACAATATGATCCACTTTAAGGTCTTGCAGCAAATCTTTATTTGCAAAGGGTATTGTTGAATTCTGGTGATAAACGTTGACGGACCATTCTCTTTATGGATATTTAGCGTAAACCTTCTATTGAGAAATTCAATGAAGGAGTTAATGACAGTTTAAAATGCAACTTTCACATATGCACAGAGGTAATCGTTGTCTGTGCACTATAGTTTAATAACATTGTTGATGGCAAACTAGTGGCCAAGTAAATATTTTTTTTTTTAACATCCAAATGTTATTCCTGCAAGGGCCAATAGCAGTTGCTATTCTTAAGATGATTGTCATTAGCTTTGCAAACACAGCATGGTGGTGACCAATGAGTGAAGTGCCCTGAAGAATAGTGGGCGGCCATGGTGGCGCAGTGGTAGAGCTGCTGGCTTGCAGCGTCGTAGACCCGGGTTCGATCCCGACTATGGGAGCTGTCTGTATGGAGTTTGTACGTTCTCCCCGTGACCTGCGTGGGTTTCCCCCGAGATCTTCGGTTTCCTCCCACTCTCCAAAGACTTGCAGGTTTGCAGGTTAATTAGCTTGGTGTATGTGTAAATTGTCCGTAGTGTGTGTGTAGCATAGCCAGTGCAGACTCGGTGGGGCGAAGGACATGTTTCCACGCTGTATCTCTAAACTAAACTATTTAAGCGACAATTCTCATGCTGAGTGGCAGTTAAACCTTTAATCCAAGAGTTGGTTTTGCAGCATTTGTGCATGTGACGTGATAGTTAGTCCTGTGCTGATAAATCACTGTTGTGTGGTTTATATGTGCAGTGGCACAGCTGGTAGAACTGGTGCTGCACAGTTCCAGAGACCCGGATTCCATCCTGACCTCTGGTGCTGTCTGTATGGAGTTTGCACACCCTCCCCATGGACCACCTGGGTCTCCTCCGGGTGTTAGCGATGTTTGTATTTGCAGATTAATTGACCTCTGAAGATTAATTGTTTTTGCAGATTAATTGACCTATAGAAACATATAAAATTGTAAAAGGACTGGACAAGCTAGATGCAGGAAAAATGTTCCCAATGTTGGGCGAGTCCAGAACCAGGGGCCACAGTCCTAGAATAAAGGGGAGGTCATTTAAGACTGAAGTGAGAAAAAACTTTTTCACGCAGAGAGTTGTGAATTTATGGAATTCCCTGCCCCAGAAGGCAGTGGAGGCCAAGTCACTGGATGGATTTAAGAGAGAGTTAGATAGAGCTCTAGGGGCTAGTGGAGTCAAAGGATATGGGGAGAAGCAGGCACGGGTTATTGATAGGGGATGATCAGCCATGATCACAATGAATGGCGGTGCTGGCTCGCAGGGCCGAATGGCTGCCTCCAGCACCTATTTTCTATATTTCTGTAGAATTGCCCCAGGTACATAGGGAGTGGATGTCAAAGTGGGATAGGATAGAACTAGGCTGAACGATGGTTGGAGTGGGCTCAGTGAGCCGAAGGGCCTGTTTCCATGCTGTATCTCTAAAGCCGAGGTGGAAGCATACCTATGCTGTTGGCAGATTGAAGTAAAATTCTGATTTGAAGTCTTCTGAACGACCCACTTCTTGTTAACTACCTTTATCCATGATTTATTTAAAATGTATGACTGGAATATTTGCATCATTCTGATCAATCCACAGCTTCATTATAAAATACTTTGACATTTTTAAGTCTGGTTTCTTAAAATGTTGCCAATCAATGTTAGATGTAGAATTTTTTTTAAATGTTGATAATCATTAGAGTGACACAGCTTGGAAACTGGCCAACATGTCCCATCAACATTTGGTTCACCTGCCCATATTGCCCAAACCCCGTCCTATCCATTTACCTGTTTAACTATTTCTTAAATGCTGGGATAGTGCCTGCTTCAACTACCTCCTCCAGCAGCTCATTCCATACACCTACCACCCTTTGCGTGAAAAGGTTAACCCCTCAGGATCCTGTTCAATCTTTGCCCCCTCATCTTGAACCTATGTGCTCTGGTCCTCGAGACTCTGTGCATCTATCTGATCTATTCCTCTCTTGACATTATACACCTCTATAAGATCACCCCTCATCGTCCTGCGCTCCATGGAATAGAGTCCCAGCCTACTCAACTTCTGCCGATAATTCACACCCTCTAGTCCTGGCAACATCCTTGTAAATCATCTCTGTACCCGTTCCAGCTTGACAACATCTTTCCTCTTAACAAGGCGCGCAGAACTGGACACGATACTCTAAATGTGGCCTCGCCAACGTCTTGTACAACTGCAATATGAGCTCCCAACTTTGACACTTGTTGATGTAACCGTGTTGTGTTTGGCAGGCGGTGCAGCCCAACACTGGCGACGTGGTCTATGATTGTTTCCACGACTGTAAATCCCGGTCGGAGCTGGAGAGCCGGATCCTGTGCCTGCAGCCGGTTGAGATCCTGCTCCCGCCAGAGTTGTCCGAGAACACGGAGAAGCTTTTGGCGAGTATCTCGGCTTCAAGGTGCGTAGACAAGTTTATTCGAGAGTCTGCGGGGCACGTAATTGGAACAGTTTTGTTGTTGATGATGTTTTGATAGTGGAGAACCCTTGCCAGCCCTCTCCTCTGGCAGTGAGTTATCATATGTGGCAGCTAATCTGACATCTTGGCACCCTGGGCCATGTTCAACATGTAATTCGGACATTGAGGCAAAAAATGGTGCATATTTGTTAGGAGCGAGATCCAGCATCCAGTCTGCTTGGTATTCGTCATATGGTTCCTCGCAGTTCTTGGCTTGCTGAGCGACTACCTGCAATCAGTTTCTTGTGTACCTCTCTGGAAAATCTCAGAGATTAGATAGGACTACACTTTAGAGATACAGATACACTTTAGAGAAACCGGGTCCACCGAGTCTGTGCCAACCAGCGATCACCCCGCACACTATCCTACACACTCGGAACATTTTACAATTTTTACCTAAGCCAATTAATTCTGACTACAGGTGCTGTCCGTGTGGGCTTCTCCCCGTGACCGCGTGGGTTTTATCCGGGAGCTCCGGTTTCCTCACACACTCCAAAGACGTACAGGTTTGTAGGTTAATTGGCTTGGTATAATTGTAAATTGTCCCTAGTGTGTGTGGGATAGTGTAAGTGTGCAGGGATGGCTGGTCGGTGCGGACTCGATGGGCCGAAGGGCCTGTTTCCACGCTGTATCTCTAAACTAAAAGACTGAAGACGTTGGTAAATCTCAATAGGTCAATCAGCATCTGTGGAGGCAAAAGGTGAATATCAGTGGTTTGGGTCGAGAGTCTCGGGCAATGTCTTCTGTTTTCTAGGTTCCAGCCTCTGCATTCTCTTCTGTCTTCAGCTCTGGTGTGGGATCTCGATGTGAAACATCCACTTGCAGCTTCTGCCTTCACAGTTGCTGCTGAGTTCTCCCAGCGTTCTGTTTTTGTTCCGTTCGCAGCGATGAGCCTGACATGGAGATGAACCCACGTCTCCCATGCTGTGCGGCAGCTCGAGCTGCTGCACCACTGAGCCGCCCAGTGTTAATGGTATTCTTTCACCATGGCAACCTGTTGCTTGCATATCAAGCTCCGCAGCCTTTTGTGCACGTCTTCAATAGGATACAACATTTTCATAATTTGCGAATTTCCTAGTAACTTAACTAAATGGCGCGGTTGGATTTAACACTGCGTGCAGTTCAAAGTACGAAGATTCACACTGAGGCTGGGATTGGATGAGCTGCCAGAGAGAGTGGTTGTGGTGGGCAAAGTAATGGCATTTAATAGACGTCACGCAGCCTCGGCAAGGCCAGCAGCATAATCATGGACGAGTCGCCCCCTGGCCACTCCCTCTTCTCCCCTCTCTTATCATAGAGTGATACAGTGTGGAAACGAGCCTTTCGACCCAACGCCCACACTGGCCAACATTTCCCAGCTACACTAGTCCCATCTGCCTGCGTTTGGTCCATATCCCTCCAAAACTGCCCCATCAATCTATTTGTCTAACTGTTTCTTAAACGTTGGGATAGTCCCAGCCTCAACTACCTCCTCCAGCAGCTTGTTCCATACACCCACCACCCTTTGTGTGAAAAAGTTACCCCTCAGATTCCTATTAAACCTTTTCCCCTTCACCTTGAACCGATGTCCTCTGGTCCTCGATTCCTCTTCTCTGGGCAAGAGACTCTGTGCATCTACCCGATCTATTCCTCTCATGATTTTATACGCCTCTATAAGATCACCCCTCGTGCTCCAGGGAATAGAGACCCAGCCTACTCAACGTCTCCCTACAGCTCTGACCCTCTAGTCCCGGCAACATTCAGGAAACTCTCCTTTTATTCTGAGGCTGTGCCCTCTGATCCTAGACTCTCTCACTTGTGGAACCATCTTCTCCACATTCACTCTCTCCAGGCTGTTAAACTGACTGTGCTACTTTATTTTCCCCACATATGTGAATTTGCTGCCTGTCATAATGTAATTGATGGAAATGAAGCGCATCAGTGGATTCTTGCGAGTGCACAGCAGGAGGTTTCATAGATTTGTGTCATTAAAATCCCAGCCCCTCATGCTGTCCCTCTAATGATAAGTTCGCTCTTCCCTGATACTTCAGCTGTTTTTCCATGTTCCACGTCTCGAAACAATATCATGACCATAATAATCTGAGACTCTAAGGCTGCATTTGGAGTGCTGTGAGCAAATTTGGGCCACAGATCTGAGGAAGGATGTGCTGGCTCTAGAGAGGGTCCCAGAGGAGGTTTACAAGAATGATCCCAGGAATGAGTGGATTAGCATATGATGAGTGTTTGATAGCACTGGGCCTGTACTCACTGGAGTTTAGAAGGTTGAGGGGGGACCTCATTGAAACTTACAGAATAATGAAAGGCCTAGATATAGTGAATGTGGAAAGGATGTTTCCACTAGCGGGAGAGTCTAGGACCAGAGGTCATAGCCTCGGAATTAAAGGGCGCTATTTTAGAAAGGAGGTGAGGAGGAACTTCTTTAGTCGGAGGGTAGTTAATCTGTGGAACTCATTGCCACAGAGGGCCATGGAGGCCAAGTCTGAATATTTTTAAGACGGGGATAGACAAATTCTTGATTCAAACAGGTGCCGAGGGTTATGGGGAGGAGGCAGGAAAATGGGATTAGGAGATGGAGATCAGTCATGATTGAATGGCGGAGTAGACTCTATGGGCTGAATGGCCTAATTCTATTCCTATAACCTGTGAACGTGTGAATTCTTTAAAACACCATGGATTTTGGATAGTTATATGGACGGGAAAGGTATGGAGGGTTATGGTCTGAACGCAGGTGTATGGGACTAGGGGAGAATAAGTGTTCGGCACGGACTAGAAGGGTCGAGATGGCCTGTTTCCGTGCTGTAATTGTTATATGGTTTATATGGTTATTGATGAACCAAAATACATCTATCTTTGGGTTTAGAGTTGTAGCGCGGAAACAGACCCTTTGGCCAGCCGGGTCAGCACCGACCAGCGATCCCTGCACACTAACACTATCCTACACACACTAGGAACAATTTACAATTATACCAACCCAATTAACCTGCAAACCTGTGCATCTTTGGAATGTGGAAGGAAACTGGAGCGCCCAGAGAAAACCCACGCAGGTCACAGGGGAGAAGGTACAAACTCCGTACAGACAGGAGTTTGGATCGAACCCGGCCCTCTGGCGCTGTAAGGCAGCAACTCTACTGCTATGCCACCATGCTGCCCTATCTTGCATCTTTAACATCTTGTTCCCTCACCAGATTTCTGGCAAGGCCTTCAATCAGCAGTAGTTGGGCGTTCTAGTTCTTCCAAAGCTGTTTGTGGCATTGCTGTATTCCCAGGCCATGCCCACATCCATCTTCAGAATCTGGAACATCCAACAGTACACTCAGTTCTGGGCAGCAATCCCACAATCTCTTCTCTTTAAATTGTCGCCAGGATTGTTTCCAGACCACCAAACCCTGGGGATGACACTGAAAGATCCTGGGAACTGTACCAGTGCTCCTTTGTATCTCCCTTTGTATTCTTCCTGGAAAAGTTCACGGGATATAGGAGTAGAATGAGTTCAATCTTAGCTGATCTCTGCCTCCTAATCCCATTTTCCTGCCTTCGCCCCATAACCCTTTGACACTCGTTCTAATCAAGAATTGATCTATCTCTGCCTTAAAAGAGAGTACAATCATTGCAACAAAGACTAAAACTGAAAATTGCAGGCAAGGTACAGTTATATCACAATGGACATATATTTAAAAGCGGGGAAAACCTGCTCCAACAAGTCAGAGGGTGGTGAATCTGTGGCATTAATTGTCACAGATGGCTGTGGAGGCCGACAACGGATATTTTTTTAAGGCAGAGATCGATAGATTCTTGATTAGCTCGGATGTCGAGGGTTATGGGGAGAAGGCAGGAGAATGGGTTCGGAGGGAATGATAGATCAGCCATGATTGAATGGTGGAGTAGACTTGGTGGGCTGAATGTCCTAATTCTGCTCCTATCACTTATGAACTTATGAAAGTAGTTAAAGGTAAACTAGAAATTGCAAGGGTATCTTGGATGCAGGGATTTCATCTGATTCGAAGAAGGGTCTCGATCTGAAACCGTCATCCATTCCTTCTCTGCAGAGATGCAGAATTTTTAAGGCAAGCATATTAGTTTCCATGGGCTGATAATTTGAATATTAGTTTTGGAAGAAATGAGAATCGATGGGCCTTAACTTGCATCTTACAATACAATACAATACCCTTTATTGTCATTTGAGCCTCAGTGAGGCTCAATCGAAATTCTGTTTCCACAGCCATACAAACAAAGACAATTTCCTAGACATACACACAATTTAATTCACACAAACATCCATCACAGTGGACCCACTGTGATGGAAGGCAAAGTCTTTTCTCTCCCCTGTTCTCCATGTCTCTCCCGATATCATCGCCCGCCTGTGGCTTGGACAAGTCCCACGGCCATTTTAGGCCGCGCGGGGCGATGTACGGCCCTGCTCCCGGTCTAAAAGTCTCGCAGTTGGAGCCCCCGGCGGGTGCTGGAATGTCCCACGGCCATGAAGCCGCGCCGGGCGATGTACGACCCCGCTCTGGGTCGTTCCAACCCCGCGACACGGGCTGGAGAAGTTGCGTTGCGGGAGCTCCGGGAAGCGGTCTCTCCCACTGGACCCGCGAGCCCCCGATGTCCTGGTTCATCGGACCTGCGGCTGCGTTGCTGGAGCCTCCAAGCCCCAGGAGTCGAGTCGCTGCAGTTAGTCACCGCCGCTCCCCGCCGCTCCACAGTGCTAGGCCCCAACGACAACGGAGACCCGACAGGGAAAAGGTCGGGTCTCCCGGACAGGGAAGAGATTTTAAACGGTTTCCCCCCCCAGCCCCCCACATATACACATTTAAAACCAGTATTAAAAAACACCAACACCACATTTAACTGGACAAAAAATTAAAAAAAAGACAGACAGGCTGTAGGGGCCGCTGCAACGGGTAAGTCGCGCCGCCAAAAATCGCCATCTTCATGTCCTTTTTAATTTTGAGCTAATTCCAGTGTGTTTTACAACCCCAGTGGGAAAGAGAAAGTTTTGGAAAGGCTGAGTTCCCTTCAGATTATTTTGATTTCTAATCTTAAAAGTTTATGACGTTTGTCTGGTTGTTCAGCCGAGGCATAGATCTCCTGACCTTATCTAATTTCTTTCTTTGTAATTAAAGAGCATGGAATTAAAGAATAATGACGTACACTGGTGGTGACCTCAGTTCAATGCTAACGATACAATACAATAGAACTTTATTTATCCCAGGAGGGAAATTGATCTGCCAACAATCAGAAACACACAAAATATACAAAACATGAAATTAAAGTGATGAGTCGAAAGGATTGAGGATGTACAAAGATTGGGGTGGGGGGGAGTTTCAGTACTGACCTCTAGTACTCTCTTTGTGGAGTTTGCATTTTCTCCCCAGGTCTGTGTGGAATTTCTCCAGCTTCTCTTGTTTTCCTCCAAAGACCCACTTCATGCAGGCAGCTGGGTTAATTCAGCACTGTGAATTGTCCCTGGTGTATAGGCATGTGGAGAAAATTGGGGAGAGTTGATGGGAACGAGGGGCGAAGGGTTAGGGTGGAGTTAGTGTAAAAATGGGTGCTTGATAATGGGTGTAGACTTGAGTCAAGTCGAGTTCATTGTCACGTGTGCATGGACTGTGCGATAGCAGGCACAATGCAAATCATGCTTGCAGCAACATCCTTAGGCAGAAAGACTCTGGCAACACATTGGTTGGTCGAAGGGCTCTTTTTCTCTCTTATCGAAAGCTTCCTTCCACAGTTGTTTTTGGTTAAGCAAAAAGTAGAAAATACACTTTTATTTTCGACGCATGAAAGATCAGCAAGGGTCCTTGTTAGATAGTCTGCACAGCTGTTAGGCTTTAAAAATGAGGCAACTAGCCAGGATCACTCTCTACCAGCTTCCTATGTTCTTGCCCAGAGAAGACTCTTCACAAATTAACTTTTGCTTTCTGAACCTATTGCTAAGGTCTAGGCCCGACCTTGTCCATTTTTTTTTAATTTTTTTTTTGCCATCTGCGATTGGCTTATTTCTGGAAGACATTTATATGGTGGCTTCCCGCTTCCTTCTGCCCCCATTCCCTGACACCCTCCACACACCCAAACCTACAATATACCATATGGTTTTGATTTGCACTTTCTCAATATGCAAAAATAAATCCTTAAAGACTGCTCTGACTGAAGCATAATCCCATGGTGAGATTCTGCAGGGTAAACCAGTGCAAGCAGATTAATACATGGAAGCCATCAGGAAAAGGTATCAAGATTTGACTTAATGTGGACACTTCTTCATTGTTGCTGGGAAACTGAAGTTGTTTTCCGTGAACTATGTTTGAGAATGGATAATATTTTAATTTCCTTTGTATTGACTCTCTACTAAAATATTGCTGTGACTTATTGAATACATGGCAACTCTGAGCCCATAGAGCGGCAGACTTGCTGCCTTGACAGCGCCAGATACCCGGGTTTGGTCCTGCCTACGGTTGCTACGGAGTTTGTACGTTCCTAATTTTTGGTCTCCTAATCTGAGGAAGGACGTTCTTGCCATAGAGGGAGTACAGAGAAGGTTCACCAGACTGATTCCTGGGATGTCAGGACTTTCATATGAAGAAAAACTGGATAGACTCGGCTTGTACTCGCTAGAAATTAGAAGATTGAGGGGGGGATCTTATAGAAACGTACAAAATTCTTAAGGGGTTGGACAGGCTAGATGCAGGAAGATTGGTCCCGATGTTGGGGAAGTCCAGAACAAGGGGTCACAGTTTATGGATAAGGGGGAACTGAGATAGAAAAACATTTTTCTTTTAGGACCGAGATAGAAAAACATTTTTCACACAGAGTGGTGAATCTGTGGAATTCTCTGTCACAGAATGTAGTTGAGGCCATTTCATTGGCTATATTTAAGAGGGAGTTAGATGTGGCCCTTGTGGCTAAAGGGATCAGGGGGTATGGAGAGAAGGCAGGGATGGGATACTGAGTTGGATGATCAGCTAAAATCATATTGAATGGCCTACTCCTGCACCTATTTTCTATGTTTCTATGTTTCTATCTCTGAGCATATAGAGCAGTAGACTTGCTGCCTGACAGCGCCAGAGACCCAGGTTCGATCCTGACTACGGTTACTACGGAGTTTGTACCTTCTCCCCGTGGCCTGCTTGGGTTTCCTCCTAGACCTCCGGTTTCCTCCAGCACTCCAAACACGTAAAGGTTAATTGAATTGGGACAATTGTAAATTGTCCGTAGTGTGTGTAGGATTGTGTTAATATGCGGGGATTGCTGGCTGGCGTGGACTCAGTGGGCCGAAGGTCCTGCATCTAAATGAAACTAAAAATAAATGAAAGGAAAGTAGCGTGTGGTTTGTTGTTATCCGGCCTCTTCTGACCCACAAGGGTCATTTAAGAATATGAGGTGTTGCATTTTGTATAGTTAGATAGATTCTCAGATTTGTGGTTAGAAGATGGCAATAGAGTAAATAATCTTGGTCCCTAGTGTAGACTAAACACAAACATTGCACACAAAATGCTGGAGTAACTCAGTGGGTCAGACAGCATCTCTGAAGAAAAGGAATAGGAAAAGCGATAGTTCTTCAGACTTTTGAAGAAGAGTCGTGACCCGAAAGATCACCTATTCCTTTTCTCCAGAGTTGCTGCCTGACCCACTGAGTTACTCCAGCATTTTGCGTTAACCAGCATAGAAACAAAGACAATGGGTGCAGTAGTAGGCCATTCGGCCCTTCGAGCCTGCACCGCCATTCAATATGATCATGGCTGATCATCCAACTCGGTATCCTGTACCTGCCTTCTCTCCATACCCCCTGATCCCTTTAGCCACAAGGGCCACATCTAACTCGCTCTTAAATATAGCCAATGAACTGGCCTCAACTACCTTCTGTGGCAGAGAATTCCAGAGATTCACCACTCTCTGTGTGAAAAATGTTTTTCTCATCTCGGTCCTAAAAGATTTCCCCCTTATCCTTAAACTGTGACCCCTTGTTCTGGACTTCCCCAGCATCGGGAACAATCTTCCTGCATCTAGCCTGTCCAACCCCTTAAGAACTTTGTAAGTTGTAAGTATCTTCCGTGTTAACCAGCATCTGCATTTCCTTCCTTCACACTCAAACATTGCACATGTGGTTAGGCTGATATGAGGTGTTTGGCCACTTTTTCAATATCTTGAGAATTTCTCTTAATCATGCGTAAATGGGCAACTAGTAGAACAGCAAGATAATTCTGTGGTTCCTGCAACAGGGTTAAATTATTGCAGACATTCTGCCAAGGTAAAAATTGAGAGCCGGGACAAGCAGAATACTAATTGGAAATGGCTTTTCTCTTTTAACCTTTAACTGAATTGATAGAGTAGTTTCTTGAAAGGGATACATTGCTGGAAAATGTTAGATTAAGGAAAATGTCATAAATCCAAGGCAGGTAGATATATCAGTATACGTTCCACCTGTGTACACAGTGTGGCTGTTCATTATAGAGACGGATATCTTCGCAAATTGGACGCGTGGTTTCCCAAAACATTTACTGGATCACAGCAAATTTGTGAGTTGAGGGGTTAGGAGAATGGTTTTCCGTGATGCAAACGTATCCAACTTCCAGACATTTTTCTCTTGTTTATACGTGATCATTCTCTCAGGAATGGAATAGATTTTCATTTTTTGATTCGCTAGTACCAGCTAGCCTGGAGATAAACTGACGGCATGGTGGTGCAGTGCTGCCTTACAGCACTTGCAGCGCCGGAGACCCGGGTTCGATCCCGACTACGGGTGCTGTCTGTACGGAGTTTGTACTCGTGGGTTTTCTCCGAGATCTTCGGTCTCCTCCCACACTCCAAAGACATGCAGGTTTGTAGGTAAATTGGCTTGGAAAATATAAAAAATTGTCCCTAGCGTGTGTAGGATAGTGTTAATGTGCGGGGATCGTTAGTCGGCATGGACCCGGTGGGCCGAAGGGACTATATCTGTACTGTATCTCGAAACTAAACTAAGCTCTGATCTACTGTATTTGCTTTCAAGAAGATTGAAGTGATACATAGCACATCCTTTTAAATGGTGAGGCATAGAAGCTGTACATTTTTTTATGTCCCCTTTGATTTCTAGCGGGGCTGATAACATACGATGACGGTGCTGCTTTGAAGATGAGCAGATCCGTTTTCAGACTTCCTTGGTCAATGCCGCTAAAATGATTTCCATCATTATTGCTTTGCCATTTGAGTGCACTTTCTGTGGACACTATTGTTTACCATGTTCTCTAGTTTCTTCCTATGTACCGAAGTCTGTAGGGTTGGTTGGGTAATTGGCCACTATAAATGAGTGGTAGAATCTGGGGGAAATTAATGAAAATGTGGGTAGAATAAAATTATATTGCCACAGAAGGCTGTGGAGGCCAAGTCAATGGATATTTTTAAGGCAGAGATAGATCCTTGATTAGTACGGGTGTCGGGGATTATGGGGAGAAGGCAGGAGAATGTGGTTAGGAGGGAGTGATAGATCAGCCATGATTGAATGGCAGTGTAGACTTGATGGGCCGAATTGGCTAATTCTACTCCTATCACCTATGACCTTATATTAATGTAAGTGGGTGCTTGACGGTTGATGTGGACTGGTCAAGTGGACCGTTTCCGTGCTGTACGACTATGATGGAATAATCTCCACTTGTCTGGATGAATGCAGCACCAGCTCTCTGCAAGTTTACACCTTCATCTCGAACAAATCCGCCTGCGTTGCATCCCATTTAGCGCACTATACATTTATACCTTCTGTCACAGGTTGCACAATGGTTGCAATGTGCGCTACCGACACTGTGAGCTGTTTTGGGCCCCTTATCTGAGGAAGGATTTACCCAGGAATGATTGTGTTAATGTATCAGCATTTGATGGCACTGTTACAGCCTGAAGCCGTGGTCTGCGGAGCTTCTAGCCACAGGCGCGGCATCCGGAGACGGGGACCCCTTGCTACGGATTGCCGGAGAAGTGCTCGGGATCGCTAGGGATCGCCGGAGAAGTGTTCCGACCACCGGCCCGCGGCCGATAACATCCTGAAGCCGCAGTCTGCGGAGCATCTTGCCGCGGGCTTGTACATCGGGCCGTCCGTAGCGGCGACTACGGAGGGTTCATGGCCCTGACCAAGGGTGAACAATGGAGGAGGACTGACTGTACTTTGTGCCTTCCACCACAGTGAAGATTGCTGTGGTGGATGTTTGTGTTTAATTTTATTGTATATTGTGTGTTCCTTTAACTGTGCCGCTGCTGGCAAATTTATTTCACTGCACTTATATGTGTATGTGATAAATAAAACTGATTGACCTATGGGTCTGAAGAAGGGACTCGACCCAAACCGTCACTCCTTCCTTCTATTCAGAGATGCTGCCTGTCCTGCTGAGTTATTCCAGCATTTTGTGTCTGTCTTCTGTGTAAACCAGTATCTGCAGTTCTTCCTACACACTGGGCCTACGCTCGCTGGAGTTTCGGATGAGGGGGAACCTCATTGAAACTTTCCGAATAGTGAAAGGGCTGGTTAGAGTGGATATGGAGAGGATGTTACCACTAGTTGGAGAGTCTAGGACCAGAGACCTTAGCCCCAGAAGAAAAGGATGTTCCTTTAGAAAGGAGATGAATGGAATTCATTGCCTCGGAAGGATCTAGAGGCCAACACAATGGATATATTTTAAGGCAGAGATTGACAGATTCTTGATTAGGTGTCGGCAGTTATGTGAACAAAGCAGGAGAATGGGTTTGAGAGGGAGAGATAGATCAGCCATGATTGAATGGCGGAGTAGACTTGATGGGCCGAATGGCCTAATTCTGCTCCTATATGAACTTTGAACGTATGAGCAGCAGCTTTCAGAAGCTCTATCTCCCGGCCCTGCAACCTCTTCCAGCAAGGGCGGCAGGGACATGGGAACACGACCACTGGCAGGTTCCTCTGTCAGAGCATTCTCAATTGCAAATGCATTGCTGGGTCTAAATTCTGCAGCACCCTATCCAACAGGAGTATCTTCAGCAAGAGGACATGGCAGTTCACGAAGGCAATTTGCCACCGCTTACTCCAGGGCAATTAGGTTTGCGTAATGTATGTGCACTGATCCCTTGACCTCTATAAGGGTTCTTCAGCATGCCAGGATATTTACATCATGTTGGTGTTGAAGAGGCAATTCATGAATGTAATTGAGAAGATGTGAGTCTGGCAAAATTACGTGTCTACGATTGTCACCCTAGGTTTAACCACCTTTCTGTTTTCCGTGCAATCTTCACACCTGCTCATCACGAATGTCCTTAAGTTGATTGTCTCTGGAAAAGAGGAGCTAGATAAGTATCTCCTAATTGGATTGAAAGTTATAAAGCTCAACATAGGCTGGGATGATTTAAAAAAAAACGTCATAGCTTCTTTGTGGTATTCTGCAATTGTTTTTTTCACTGTTAACTGGCCAGGTGAGTCAGTGTGATGGCTGACTGGACAAGAATGAACACATTGCTATTTTGTTCAGTTTTTAATTTGGACATAGGTTGGCAGAGACTAGTATTAACTTTAAACTATTCCATGGTATGATTAAGGTAGTATTCCTTGTGACGGAGGCAGAACTTGTGACTTAGTTTAGTGTAGCGAACAGGCCCTTCGGCCCACCAAGTCTGCACCAACAAGACATCCGAGCACACCAACGCCATCCTGCACACAGTAGGGACAATTTACATTTATACCAAGCCAATTAACCTACAAACCTGTGTCTTTGGGGTGTGTGAGGAAACCGAAGATCTCTGAGAAAACCCACGCAATTGATGGGGAGAACGTACAAACTCTGTGCAGACAGCGCCCGTAGTCAGGATCGAACCCGGGTCTCCGGCGCTGAAAGGCAGCAACTCTACCTCTGCGCCACCATGCCACCTGCTAGACTTGGGCTACTCTGCCAATTTTTTTCACCCTTTATACTGTTCTTTTAATATAAAATGCTATTTAACTTTATATTAAGCATATGTATCTTCATCCGGATAGGAGCTGGGAGATGAAGGAATTCCAAGGGTGAGACAAGTCAATGGTTGGAAGTCCGGTCTGTGTGATGGACTGGGCTACATCCACAACCCTCTGCAATTTCTAGCAGTTTTGAGCAGAGCTGTTCCCAAACCAAGGTGTGATGCAACCTGACAGTCTGCTTTCTATGGTGTATCTAGAAGATTTTTAAGAGTAATTGGAGACATGCCGAATTGTGTATGCATGTGTTGTATGTGTGTGTATATGTGTGTGTATGTGTGTGTGTGTATACATATACAACCATTTTCAGCACCTGCAAGGCGGATGATAAACATAAATTTAGACAGTGGAGAGGAGGGTTGGTAATCAGTTTGAATTTAGCTTAAGTTTGGTTTATTGTCATGTGTACCAAGGTACAGTGAAAAGCTTTTGTTGGATGGAAAATGTAGGAGTTGGCATGAATTCAGACTTAAATATAATTACAAAGTTTGCCTTTCTGTTTGGATCAAAACTGTTATATAAAATCTATACCAGCAACTTCCAGATGTTTTGGTAATGACGGTAATTAATTCAAAGTGAGGAAAGGGGTGCAGGGAGTACAATGATGTGGAAGTAAAGTAAGGTTGCAGTTTACGTCGGAATTCAGAAAGGGAAATGGAAGATTCATGTTGATTTAAGTAGAGTCTGAATGCATGACAATGCATTAAGTACTTCCCAAGATTTAGTTATTCTGCCTGTTATGTGTGAAGGAGTCCCTGAAGTTTAAAAATATATACATACAGCCAAACAAAGTGATCTGTGTATTTTAGTCTGTACATTTTTATAAACGTGCTGCAAAATGCTTACGGCACGGAAACTGGTCAAGTGGATACAGTTGTCCAACACGCTTGAGCAAGTGGCGTGACCATGCAGATGCTGAAATCTTGAGCAAAAGAACAAACTGCTGGGTTAGACTGCCTTCATGAAGGGAAACAGACCCTTCTTCAGACTGATGGACTAGAGGGGAGATAGCTGGTAAAAGAGGTGAGGGGAACGATGGGACAAGAGCTAACAAGTGCAATCCAGGTCTGGAAAGATTGATTGGGGGATGAGTCGGGTGGGGGGGAGGGAAGGAAGGAAGGAGGTGGTGAAGGAAGGAAGTGGTGAGAGGAGATGTCAAAAGGGTGAAATGTGTGAAATCTGATAAGGAAGATGGGGAGTGAAATGTCAGGCCCATGGGAGGATCATGGGAGAGGAATGGTAAAATGCAAATGGGGAACATGGAGTATGAGGGGTGGGTTATGAGCAAATGGCGCAGTTCGTAGCCGATGTCACTGCCGCTCCTCCCGTGGAGGCTGTGACCGCCCGTATGACCTGCCGAGGCACAGCTGCCACCCGATTGATGGCGGCTCCACCCTGCTGTTTGGCCTGCCACAACACGTCCCCAAGGGCTGCCAGCCGTCGGGGGTCGGTGAAATCGTCATCCGCCAGGAGCAGGCGGATGTCCTCGGGCATCTGCTCCAGGAAGATCTGTTCGAAAAGGGGGGCAGGTCTTGTGTCTATCCATCAAGGCGAGCATTTCGTTCATGAGCGCGGATGGTTTGCGGTCGCCAAGGCCATCCATGTGCAGGAGTTTTGCCGCCCTGTTGCGGTGGCTAAGACCGAATGTGACCTTGAGGAGCGTCTTGATCCCCTCGTACTTGTTGTTGGCTGGCAGATGTGGAATTGGGCTTCGGCCTGTTCGAACCACGCCTGGGGCTGTGATGTCCAGAAGGTGGGCAATTTGAGTGCAATTGCGTTCTGCTGATCTGGGTTATCTCCATCAGGCATGATGAAATCCAAAAGAGGTCGTTTTGGATCGTCGGGGTCACCACTGAAGAGGTTCGCGTGTTGTACAAACACTTATTTAATATTAAAGCACACAGTTTAATATTAGTAAGAAAGCGATGGCTGACAAGTGAGGTCTCTCTGCCGTCTGCTGTACCTTGTCACCTGACCACCCAGGTCGGAGTCGATTGGTCGGCTCGGATCACGCGAGATCTGGAGCTCGACAAACAAAGGTTCAAGACCAAAGTGACTCGGCTACAAGATGGCGCCACAGTAGCAACCAAGAGTTTGAGCTGGCCCTGGCAGACATAGAGCCAGTGATCTATGGTGGTTGCTTGGTCTCGCCAATGTAGAGGATGCCACATGGCGAACACTGAAGGCTGTAGATGAGGTTGGAGGAGTTGTACGTTGATCCCTCTCCCTGGAAGGGATGTTGGTCTCTGAATGGTGGCGATGTTACATGTTCTGACCACCTGCTTCACGGTATGGTACAACAGCTGCACTGCTGCGGACAGGAAGGCACTACATACCCCTCCAAACCGCGCAGCACATCAAATCCCCGCTCCCTTCCATGGATGCCCTCCACCGAAAACGGTGTCTCTGTGCTGGGAAGATCATCAAAGACCCTCACACCCCAACCATGGACTGTTTGTCCTCCCATCAGGGAGGTGCCAGGAGCCTCAGGTCCTACCAGCAGTGATTCTATAACAACACAATCACACTGCTGAACTCGGAGTGACGATAGATTTCAAGTCCATTTCATTATTGTATCCGATTTTTTCTTCTGTTTTTTTTCTCCTGTACAACTACTACGACGCAAAAGCATTTCGTTGTACTGATACAACGATGACAGAAATGAATTGAATTGAATTCTTGTATTTCACATAATCCCACTACGCCCTTCATACCCCTCCCTAACTACATCAAATAATAATTCTATTCCATTCTGTGTATCAAACTTCCCACTAAATGTATGTATAATGCCAGTCAGCCCGAGTGATTTATTTTTTGTGGTAGCAAGTTCCACATCTTATCCGATCTGTCCTGCAGCTGAAGAAGGGACTCAACCAGAAACTTATTCCATTCCTTCTCTCCAGGGATGCTCAGTTACTCCAGCTTTTTGTATCTGTCCTTCTGTTTCCCTTGAATTCCATTTTCACTTTATCCGTCCCTAGCTTATCTGGGGCTTGAAGCTCTGGAGTCTTTAGACTTTAGAGATACAGCACAGAAACAGACCCTTAATCCCACCAAGTCCGCGTCGGCCAGCGATCACCCCGTACACTAACACTATCCTAAACACACCGGGGACAATTTTGTCTTTGCAACTTAACGGAGCCAATGAACCTACAAACATGTAAATCTTTTTAGTGTGACAGCAAAACAGAGAAAACCCACAGACACAGGGTGGACATACAAACTTCGTATAGACAGTGCCCGTAGTCGGGATTGAACCCGAGTCTCTGGGGCTGTAAGGCAGCAAATGCGTCGCTGTAAGTAAGTAAGTAAGTTTATTGGCCAAGTATTCACATACAAGGAATTTGCCTTGGTGCTCCGCCCACAAGTAACAACATGACATACAGTGATAGTTACGAATGACTCAGAAAACAGTAAACATTAATAATAATAAAACGTTAATGATAAAACACCATTGATCAAGCATGTGAACCATCAAAATACCAGATCAAAGGGAGGCTACAGATTTTTGGCTGTTGAGTAGAGCAACTACTCGTGGATAAAAACAGTTTTTATGTCTGGCTGTGGCAGCTTTGACAATCCGGAGTCGCCTTCCAGAGGGAAGTGATTCAAAGAATTTGTATCCAGGGTGAGAGGGGTCCGAGACCATCTTGTCCGCTCGCTTCCTAACGCCACCACATCCCCTGAAACCCCTGCTAATAATAATAATAATAATAACAAAAATAATTTATATAACCTTGTGTACCCTGACATTCTGGTCTGAAGTGTCGTAGCCGGAGAAGGAGTGAGGTGGCATGAATTGCTCTGAAAGGCCATGTTTTTGCCACTCTCTGGGTTATGCTTGTCTGGATCAAATCACTGAGTTCTTCCTGGCAAACTCACAACATTAACTTCCAACTGAGTTTAAATTCTCAGTGAAATTACATGTAGCCATGGAAATGGAGATTAAACCCAGCTTTAGATTTCCAAGAAACGCCACCTGTTCCGCTTTTCACAATATCTTGCTCTCTGAAGGCGTTATTTTGTTTTAACGTGCGTGACTGATGCCATTAACCATTTCCGCAGGGTGAACTTACTGCTTTATATGTGTCTCAGCTAATTGATCAGGCAATAGCCTGCAAGAATGGAGCTGTGATACCAGTAGCTGTGATGTCTGCACACTTTCCAGTGGCATAACGGATTGTGTAAAGCCTGTTCTGCAGGCAGTGGTTTAATCTGCTCACTAACAGCAGGGATCCAAGTGGGAACTTCTAGGAAGGAACTGTAGATGTTGGTGCACAGTGAAGATAGACACAAAATGCTGGAGTAACCCAGCGGGACAGGCCCCATCTCTTTCTTTCGAGAGAAGGAATGGGCGACACTTCGGGTTGAGACTCTTCTTTGAGTCTCGACACAAAAGGCTCGACCCTTCTTCAGAGAATGTTGTGGCATTCAGTTTCCTTTACCACACAAGAACATCTTGGGAGACTAGGACCATTTTTTAACATTAATTCTTAATAATATATGAGATTAAATAAATTTAAATTAAATAAATTTAATCTCGGTATTTCACTTATTGTACTGACCTATTGTAATTATATGTTTTTTTTTGATGGTTTTAACTCTGCCACGTCCTTTTATAGGCATGGATCTAGTAATCTTGCCCAGAGGTGCAGTGCTGCTTGATGTACCTGGAATTTGAAACATAAAAACATAGAAAATAGGTACAGGATTAGGCCATTCGGCCCTTCGAGCCTGTACCGCCATTCAATATGATCATGGCTGATCATTCAAAACAGTATCCTGTACCTGCCATCTCTCCATACCCCCTGATACCTTTAGCCACAAGGGCCACATCTAACTCCCTCTTAAATATAACCAATGAACTGGCCTCAACTACCTTCTGTGGCAGAGATTCACCACTCTGTGTGAAAAATGTTTTTCTCATCTCGGTCCTAAAAGATTTCCCCCTTATCCTTAAACTGTGACCCATTGTTCTGGACTTCCCCAACATCGGAACAATCTTCCTGCATCTAGCCTGTCCAACCCCTTAAGAATTTTGTAAGTTTCTATAAGACCCCCCCCCCCAATCTTCTAAATTCTAGCGAGTACAAGCCGAGTCTATCCAGTCTTTCTTCATATGAAAGTCCTGACATCCCAGGAATCAGTCTGGTGAACCTTCTCTGTACTCTATGGCAAGAATGTCTTTTCTCAGATTAGGAGACCAAAACTGTATGCAATAGTACGAAATGTTGCGGCATGTTGAATAGATGCCAATATTACGAAGAGGGAGTTAGATGTGGCCCTTGTGGCTAAGGGGATCAGGGGTATGGAATGGAGAAGGCAGGTACGGGATACTGAGTTGGATGATCAGCCATGATCATATTGAATGGCGGTGCATCCTATAATTTCTGATTTCTATGGCATTGATTATACTTTTTTTTCAGCATCTGATTTGCCGCTGCTGCTGCGTAACTTTTTAAAATTGACCAGACAAATGTCACATTGTCAACTCGGACAAATGTTTAACGGAAAGAGTGGAGGCGCATATGTGTAAGGAAAGGAAACAGAATCTAAACTTTGCAACTTTGGACTTGCACTCTGAAACTTTAAATTGGAGCCGACTATTTCAGTGTTTACTGTTGCCACTGTGGAAGACCTCAGCAGGAGTCATAGAGTGTGGAAACAGTCCCTTCGGCCCAACCTGCCCACACCGACCAGCATGTCCCAGCTACACTAGTCCCACCTGCCTGAGCTTGGTCCATATCCCTCCAAACCTGTCGTATCCATAACCCTCCAAACCTGTCACATGGTCTGTTTTGTCTTCTCGAGTTCAACACCAGGAAATTTGAGTTTTAATTAAGTAATGACCCCACCATGAACTTCTGAATGGAGGAATACTATTTATTTCCATAACTTTGACTTGTGCAAATTGCAGGTAATTAAAAAGAATGGGAAAACTGTAAGCAACACCTAGAGGATAACTTCAACATTTTCTTTACCATTGCCTGATGTACTGCTGTGATTGTGGTTGGTTTTCTGTTGGGATGTCGAGTGTTTTTCAAGGCATCTTGCAGTGCCATTTCAATATCAATATCAGCTTTATTCGTCACTTGCACATAAAGTGCAAGGGAAATGAATTTGCCAGCAGCGGTACAATGAAAAAAGAACATACAAAAACACAATAAAAATGTAACACAAACATCCACCACAGCATTCATCACTGTGATGGAAGGCATAACATTTGTCCAGTCCTCCTCCATTTCCCCCCGTGGTCGGGACCAAGGCGATATTTCAGCACTCTCATCTTTTTTTTTAGATCCTCTGAATATTTATGACTGAAAAAGAAAAGGGAAAATAATTGACTATTATTCACTGATCTCTCAATTCGTTTATTGTTGACTTTGAGAAATCAATGATAAAGGAATAGAAAAACTTGAAAGGGCAGACTTAACTTTTCAAGTACAATGTGGCAGGTGAACTAACTGAAACTGCAAGATATAAATTTATGACTTGACCTTCTATCACTTCTAATTAGCTGGGAGCTGTCCTTGCTATCTGGTTTATTTCTCATTCAACTGGTTGGGAGATGATACAAAGCTAGGGTCCAAGCAGACAGCAAAGGGCAATTTATGAACTGATTGACAAGCCAGGCTGTAAATTTGTGCATTTTATACCTTCTTGTTATTTTGCTGCCACCCGGGATTTTAATTTCCGCCTTAACAAGAGGTTACAGCGAATCCTAAATATTATGGATAACATTTCAATATGATATTATTTAAAATGGCCTTTTATGTTCAATAGGCCTATTATATAAAATAATACTTCAGTCCAAACGATTTTTCACTAGTGGCATATTGTTTTTGAATATCTTTTTATGTTGGAAAGCTTTTCTGTTTTCCTGGCAGTGTGTGCATTCAGATGTTTGTAACTGCAGCAGATCAGGCACTTTCATTGGTAGAGTCAGAGTTAATTAGCTGGATTTTAAGGAAACCATGGCAACATTTCAGTTCTGCTTTTAATGACAGGATTGAGTGTGTTTATTTAATTTCAAATTAGCTTTTAATATTTGAGAAGATCTAATTCTGGATGCTGAGAATGTAGTTTGCGATTAACCGTCCAAGAGAATTAAGTCTTCTTAAGCAGAATGTGAAGTTTCAAAAAGTGACGGAGAGTTTTAAACAGCGTGTGTCATACCTGATCCAAGAATGTAGAAACAAGGAACTGTAGATGCTGGTTGATATATAAAAGAACACAGAGTGCTGGAGCAACTCAGCGGGCCAAGAAGCAACTCTGGGGAACGTGGATAGGTGACCATTTGGGTTGAGACCCTTTTGAAGAACGTTTCATACAACTTAGCACTGTCGATGATGATTTCTTATGTCCTTAAAACATTCATGCTTCCTACTACAAGCCAAAGAAACTTTCTCGACAATAGTATAATAACTGGGAAAAAATTAATATTAAAATTTTGGAAATGTCCTATAACCCCCACAATTAAAATGTGGATTGTGGAAATGTCGGAGACTTTACATTTGGAAAGAACCAGACTTGTCTTAATGGACAAACAACAACTTAGTGTCAGAATATGGTCTCCATTTATTGACTATTTGAAGGGGTAGAATGGTTCGGCACGAAAAACTGACTGAAGCTCGAACTCAGGATTAGATGAAAAGTTAAACTTAATAATTTTCAAACCTATCTCCAATGTTGTATTATTAGTAAATTATTCCATTCTTCATCATGCTTTTTTTTTTCTCTTTATTATTTTCTATCTATAAAAAAATAAATTAAGTCATTAAATAACTGATAATATTAGTAATGTATGACTGATATACATGAAATGTTCTTATTATGTACTTGCTTCTAATAAAAATATTAACATTTAAAAAAAAATTCATGCTTCCTGCAAATTGTACATTTTTTAAATTGTATGATTGATTGAAAAGCATTGTCCTTGCCCATTTTTTGCTTCCTTTCAGCTTGCGTGATGACAGAATTCGTGTTGAGCGGATGGACAATTTCCATTTTGAGTACACAAATGCTTTCCAACTAGTCTCTGAGTTCTGTGCGCCTGGAACCTCTGATGTTTCAGGTACAGTGGTCGTTGGATTAAATTACCGAGAATATCAGCAATTGAAAAGCGTGTTTGAATTTCACCATGAGAACTTGATAAATTTAAATTAAGAAGCTGCAATAGTCAAGTCGTTAAAGATAGTGATTAACAGTGACAGCAATACTATTAGTTTGTTGTGAAGGCACTGTTAGTTCACTGGTGTCCATTTAGGGAAGAAAGGCTACAATTCTTACACATGACCCAGTCTAAGAGTAGTGTGCTTTACATTTAATTGCCCCCTGAAACATCCACTTGATTATATTGAAAAGCTACATCATAACATAATACTGTAATTTTGGCTGTGCAGACTAATGACAGCTGTGATGATATATAAGGCCATAGTCAGGATCAAACCCAGGTCACTGGTGCTGTAAGGCAGCATCTCTACCGCTGTGCCACTGTGCCACCCAGTTTAGTTTAGAGATACAGCGTGGAAACGGGCCCTTCGGCCCACTGAATCTGCACCGACCAGCGATTTCCCCCCATACACGAGCACTATCCTACACACACTGGGGACAATTTACATTTATACCAGGCCAATTAACCTACAAACCTGTACCTCTTTGGAGTGTGGGAGCAAACCGAAGTTCTCGGAGAAAACCCACGCAGGTCACGTGGAGAACGTACTTGCTCCGTACTGACACAAGGAGTCGGGATTGAACCCGGGTCGCTGGCGCTGTAAGGCAGCAAGTCTACCACTGTGCCACCATGTTCTCAGCTGATGTTCAGCTGCATGAGTTTCAATGTGCCACTATACTGAAGAGATGCACTTTGTTTTGCAGAATCACGACAATTATCCACCTTATTAAAATTGGAGATGCCTGTTGTTTCCTGTTTGGGAGCAGTCGTCAAATATCTATCCGAATTCAAATTGGAGAAGATACTAAAGAACGCAAGGTGAGCTCGGGGACAACGGTTACATATCTTAATTTCTATCTTGATTTGCAACAGTGCTCTTACACTTCCAAACTTCAGCTTCATTATCAGATGTCTGCACATGACCAGAAGGGAAATTCTTGGTGATGATCAGTGCACAGATTAGTACATTAACAATCCTGTACCTGCTGGTGTTTAAACAGATGAGGGGGGACCTCATTGAAACGTACCGAATATTGAAAGGCCTGGATAGAGTGGACGTGGAAAGGATGTTTCCACTGGTGGGAGAGTCTAGGACCCGAGGATACGACATCAGGAGGTCACTTTAGAAAGGAGATGAAGAGGAGTTTCTTTATCCAGAGAGGAATGAATCGGTGGAATTTATTTCCACAAAAGGCTGGGGAGGCCGTTAATGGATATTTTTAAAGCATAGATAGATAGATCTTGATTAGTATGGGTTTCGGGGGTTATGGGGAGAAGGCAGGAGAATGGGGATGTGAGGGAGAGATAGATCAACCATGTTTGAATGGTGGTGCAGACTCGATGGCCCATTGCCTTCCAGCGCTCATCATATATTAACTCAATCATACCTGGGATCATTCTCGTCAATCTCTGGACCCTCTCCAATGCCAGCAGATCCTTTCTCATTTATGGGGCCCAAAGCTGTTCACAATACTCCATATGCGATCTGACCAGTGCCTTATAAAGCCTCAGCTTTATATTGCTTCCCTGTTTTTGGTATTCTGGTCCACTGGAAATAAATGCTAACATTGCATTTTGCCTTCCTTACGACCGATTCGATTTGCAAATGAACTTTTTGGGAATTGTGCAGCAGCACTCCCAAGCCCCAAGAGGAAGTGTGTAGGAACGAACTGCAGATGCTGGTTTAAATCGGAGGTAGACACAAAATGCTGGAGTAACTCAGTGTGACAGGCAGCATCTCTGGAGAGAAGGAATGGGTGACGTTTTGGGTTGAGACCCTTCTTCAGTCAGAAGATGGGTCTCGACCCGAAACATCACCCATTCCTTCTATTCAGAGATGCTGCCTGTCCCGCTGAGTTACTCCAGCATTTTGTGTCCACAACCCAAGAGGACGTGTCGGTTACGGTTAGCATCTCTGTTCACTCACCATTGGTTTGTGGAGGCAGGTGTGTTTGGGTGTAGTCTGGGGCAACTCCTGACCAGCTTTAGTTGTGTTTAGTTTATGATCACATGTACCGAGGTGCAGAGAAAAGCAGATACCTAAGGACATTGTGTTTGGTTACTTGAATGGCTTTGTCGAACAATCAGCAACCAACCTCGCTCATATCTCCTTTAATAACTTGAGGAGAGTTGCCTCATGTCCAAGTAAAGTATCTTTATTTAAAATAATAGGAATTAATTTGAATTCATGCTTTCATTTCATTAGAGTAATAGTAGGTCTTCACACTATTTAACTGAAACCCAACTATGCTGGTTTTATAGAGCAACTTCAACATGGTAAATGCAAATTGCCATTTTTTTGTTCTGTATCGCACTGCAAAACCTACATTGCATGAGTTTAGTTTAGAGATACAGCACGGAAACAGGCCCTTCGGCCCACCGGGTCTGCGCCGACCCGCTATCCCCGCATATTTAACACTATCCTACACCCAAGGGACAATTTTTACATTTACCAAGCCAATTAACCTACAAACCTGTAGTTGGTGGTGAATCTGTGGAATACTTTGCCACAGAAGCTGCGGAGGCCAAGTCCATGGATATTTTTCAGGTAGAGATAGATAGATTCTTGATAAATACGGGTGTTGGGGGTGATGGGGAAAAGGCAGGATAATGAGGTTAGGAGGGAGAGATCGATCATCCAAGACTGAAGGGCAGAGTAGACTTGATGGGCCTACTTCTGGTCCCATGACATGAACATTAATTCCTTCGTCATCTCTCCACCATTTCACAGACATCCCCTTTGTTCTCCACCTCCCTTGCTTCTTTGCAACTTAAAATTGGTTTGATTTCCACATTTTCCTCATTCAATGGCTTAATCCTGCTTCTATTAGTTAAAAATTTATGAACTTATTAGCCTTCCCCCACAGCCCAAGAGCTTTAGAGTAAAAGTGTTTTTGAAGTCTCATCATCATTTAATTAGGGCTAAGCGGTGAACATGAGTTAATTTACCCATTTTTGCGAATGATGATGAAAAATTGTGAACGGCAATTTAAAGCGGTTGGCTATCGAAGAAGCTGGCCCTTGAGATTGCAGTGTAGACAAGAACTAGCTCAGCTCAGTTATATTGTTAGCACAGTGGAGTTCAGAATCTAATTAATCTGATGTGGAGTATCTTGTGGGATGAGGATGGCAGTGCTGTCTTGCTGAACCTGCTCTTACACAAGTCAACAGGTTTATAAGATAAAATGCACATCCTGCCCTTCCATATCTCTAGACTCCCTCTCCCCTGACTCTCAGTCTGGAGAAGGGTCTCGACCTGAAACGTCACCCATTCTTTCTCCCCAGAGATGCGGCTTGCTGAGTTACTCCAGCATTTTGTGCCTACCTTCGGTGTAAACCTGCATCTGCAGTTCCTTCCCAAACAAATGCCTTTGCAAGTCAGTATTTCAGTCGAATATTCTATACACGCTTGCAATGTGAAGGTTGACAGTATATTTCTTTTAGTTTGGAGATACAGCACAGAAACAGGCCCTTCGGCCCACTGGGTCCGTGCTGACCAGCGATCCTTGCACATTAACACTATCCTACACCCATAAGGGACAATTTTTACATTTACCAAGCCAATTAACCTACAAACATGTACGTCTTTGGAGTGTGGGAGGAAACCGAAGATCTCAGGAGAAAACCCACGCAGGTCGCGGGGAGAACGTACAAACTCCGTACAGACAGCAGCCGTAGTCGGGATTGAACCGGGATCTCCGGCGCTGCATCCGCTGTAAGGCAGCAACTCTACCGCTGTGCCACCGTGACCGCCTTCTGTGCTTCTTTAGCTGTTGACCTGAACCTATGAAATTCCATTGAATTCTTGTTTGCAGGCGAGTCCTTTGAACGCTGCCAACCTGCACATAGGCTTTCCTGGCTGGTAGTTGGATAGATTCCAATGAACCCGAGCTTGTAGTTCTCATCGGACAAACAAAATGCATATTTTTGTTTGGATTTCTCAGCAACTTGCTCTGAGTCATGACCCTTCTATGGTTAGCTATAACTTTAGGGGTGGCGAGGTGGCTCACCGGTGGAGTTACTGCCTTACAGTGCCATGGTTCCAGGTTCGATCCTGACTATGGGTGCTGTTTTTATGATCTCCCCGTGACCGCATGGGCTTTCTTTAGAATAAAGGGGAGGTCATTTAAGACTGAGGTGAGAAAAAACTTTTTCACCCAGAGAATTGTGAATTTATGGAATTGCCCGCCACAGAGGGCAGTGGAGGCCAAGTCACTGGATGGATTTAAGAGAGAGTTAGATAGAGCTCTAGGGGCTAGTGGAGTCGAGGGATATGGGGAGAAGGCAGGCACCGGTTATTGATAGGGGACGATCAGCCATGATCACAATGAATGGCGGTGCTGGCTCGAAGGGCCCAATGGCCTCCACCTGCACCTATTTTCTATGTTTCTATGATGCCCTGGTTTCCTCCCACATTCCAAAGACTTACAGGTTTGTAGGTTAAATGGCTTGGTAAAATTGTAAATTGTCCTGAGTGTGTGTAGGATAGTGTTAGTGTGCGGGGATCGCAGGTCAGCGCAGACTTGGTGGACCCAAGGGCCTGTTCCACGCTGTATCTCTAAACTAAACCAAGTCAAAATTAGTTATAAAGATCCATATACATATATGATTGACTAAAAACAAGAATCCAATAGACTGTGATGATGATACTTTATTGGCACAATGAAAATCTTTGGCAGACAATCCAGTAAAATCATACCATGGATAAAAAGCCCAATCTTTATAAGTGCAAAAGTGCAATGATTGTAATGCAATCATTGTCTTCACCGAGACTACACACAAAGAGCCGCCACCTTTCTGATGCCAACAAAGTTTCAATATTCTTAACCGAGTAGTCTTGACCGTAAAGGCCTGTCGTCCTGGCGACACCGATCCTCTTCTCTGTCCTCCTCCATCTTGAAAACGACCTCATGTCCTGCATCCATGATTGGAAGAACATTTTGTAAATGGCAGTTGATTAGTATCTGAAGAGAATAGATAATATTTCATGTTTCCAACCACTTTAAAATGGTTCTTCCTCGCCCTCCCTCCCCCCCCCCCCCCCCCCCCCCCCTAACCCCTGTGTAACAAAATTTCTGATCTATCTATATTAAATAAATATTTTCCTCATCTCCTTCCTAAAAGAACATCATAAGTACGCAGCTGAATCTGATATCAGATTCAGCTGCGTACTTATGATGTTCTTTTAGGAAGGAGATGAGGAAAAAATTCTTTAGTCAAAGGGTGGTGAATCTGAGAAATTTTTTGCTAGCCTCTGCGGAGGCCATCAGTGGATATTTTTAAGGCAGAGATAGATAGAATTTTCATTAGTACGGGTGTCAGAGGTTATGGGGAGAAGGCAGGAGAATGGGGTTCGGAGGGAGAGATAGATCAGCCATGATTGAATGGTGGAGTAGACTTGATGGGCCAAATGGTCTAATTCTACTCCTATCAGTGGGATCTTACAGAAACATAAAATGATAAAAGGACTGGACAAGCTAGATGCAGGAAAAAATGTTCCCAATGTGGTGAGCAGAACCAGGGGCCACAGTCTTAGTCATTTAAGACTAAGGTGAGAAAAAACTTTTTCACCCAGAGAGTTGTGAATTTATGGAATTCCCTGCCACAGAGGGCAGTGGAGGCCAGGTCACTGGATGAATTTAAGAGAGAGTTAGATGGAGCTCTAGGGGCTAGTGGAGTCAAGGGATATGGGTAGAAGGCGGGCACGGGTTATTGATAAGGGACGAACAGCCATGATCACAATGAATGGCAGTGCTGACTCAATGGGCCGAATGACCTCCTCCTGCACCTATTTTCTATGTTTCTATCACTTATGACCTTATGTTTTATGTTTTCAGTTTTGTTTTTTGTTTTGTTTGCACTAATGACAGTGGAAAACACTATGAAATCAGTGAGAGAGATAGAGAGAGAGAGCGTTCGTTCTTTCAAAGGAATCAAAAGCAAATAGCAATTTGATCAGATAACTAAGCAAATGATGATTGCATTAGAGATTTTCAATAATAATACACAAGCACTTTTTTTAATCTAGTAACCTGAGCAAGTTCTCTGAAGACTCCTCTTGGATGTCAATCAATGGAACAACTTTAAAGAACTTGGAAATTTTACAAAACCAGGTAAGAGGAAAGAGTGAAATGAAATATTGCATTTAAAAAATATATTTATTCACTTTTAAGGATCTAGGCGTTGTTGGCATTGATTGCCCATTCCGAATTGCTTTTGGGAATGTGATGGTGAGCTGCCTTGATGCAGTCTGATGAAGGTGCTCCAACAATTATGTTGGGTTGGGAGTTACAGAAAAATAGACTTAGTGGCAAAGAGAATGATATGGAGACACAAGAGACCACTCTGGAGAGAAGGGATGGGTGACGTTTTCGGTCAAGACCCTTCTTCAGACTGAGAGTCATCCATTCCTTCTTTCTAGAGATGCTGCCGGTCCCGCTGAGTTACTCCAGCATTATGTGTCTATCTTTGCTGTAAATCAGCATCTGTGGTTCCTTCGTACGCATTCAGTCTAAAGACGGGATGCTGACCAAAGCGTCTGGCCTCTCTTTGCCACTTGGTCTAATATGGATGAAAGTTGGCTTATCAGTAAGCTTATGTTTTATATTTTAATAACCCAAACATAAGATCTAGGAGCAGAATTAGGCCATTCAGCCCATCAAGTGTACTGTTATTCAATCATGGTTGATCTATCTCTCCCTCCCAACCCCAATCTCCTGCCTTCGCCCCATAACCCTTGACATCCTTACTACTCAAGAAAATCACAAACTGAAACTAGCATTTCTTTTTTCTGACTCCCTCCCTTCTTTATCTTCCCAATGTTCTACTGTTTTGTTTGCCCAAGTATGACTTGAGTTCCTTCTCTCCAGTGATGCTGCCTGTCCCGCTGAGTTACTCCAGATATATTGTGTCTACCTTTTGAGTTATTCTTCCATGGGCAGTGGTGTTCCACAAGTGCTGTACCGTACTGCAGTCTAGACAAAATGGAGGATTCACAGGGGTCAGAGGTTAGCGGTAACACATTAAAGGCCAGCATTTTCCGCCAGAATACAATCTGGAAACAAGTGTAGCATCCCAAATGCTGGCACCATAGGTCTCAATTAATGTGCAACAGATGGAAGACCAAATCAGGAAACATTCTGCACTGTTTTTCTCAGTCACTCAACCAGACAGAGTTGCTGGACAGCTGGTAAAATGGTAAATCTATGACTTTTTTTAAATGATTTTTTTTCTGCTTGAATTCTTATAATATTGGAAAAAAAAAATTGAAACTGCAACACAGCTTAGCCCTTGTAAGATGATGATGAGTCTTCAAAAACACTTTTGCTCTAAAGCTATCGGGCTGTGGGGGAAGACTTGTGAAAGGTGCTCTATTGATATTCGTAAGTTCATAACTGATACGTGCAGAATTAGGTCATTCGGCCCATCAAGTCTACTCTGCCATTCAATCATGGCTGATCTATCCCTCTGAATCCCAATCTCCTGCCTTCTCCACTGACACCCGTGCTAATTAAGAATCAATCTATCTCTGCCTTAAAAATATCCTTCAACTTGGCTTTATTTCCACATTCTTTTCTGTAACATCCGATAGAATTTAAAAAAAGGATTGTTCTTATAAAAGAAAAAAAACTTGTATGTAATTTCTTCTTATTCTTGGCAGACCACTGGCACAAAGAAAGCTAGTCTATTTTGGGTCCTAGATCATACCCAGAGTTCCTTTGGAAGACGACTACTGAGGAAATGGGTGGCACGACCATTAATCAAAGCAAGGTGAGCTTTACTCTCTTTGTTTAGTGCTCGGAGATAAACTCAATGCTGGATTAATTTAGCGTACAGGCAGCATCTCTGGAGAGAAAGAATGGGTCGAGACCCTTCTTCAGACTGAAGAAGAAGGTGTCGACCCGAAACGTCGCCCATTCCTTTTGTCCAGAGATGCTGTATGACCCGCGGAGTTACTCCAGCATTTTGTGTTTATCTTCTTTTTAAACCAGCATCTACAGTTCCTTCCTACACATTTTGTTTTGTCCTTGTCGGGAATTGTCCTGAAACTAATGCATTGAATTTACTGCAGTAAAAGCCTGGCTGGAGAATAAATGGTGCAGTGGGCAGGTTTTTTTTGACTACCTGCAACTGATGCTGCGGATTGTGATCAAACTGCAATCTTTTCAAAGGATTTCTATGAAAGATTAATGAGTACAGCTGGATTGGTAACTTTGGGGATTAGTGCTGTTCTATGTGGAGATGATTAAATTACAGATTAACCTTTTAACCTATGCAAAGCGTAACATTTTACCTAAGCATAGATTCCATATCGGATTTTACAATGTGTGACAGTGCCCCTGTAAACAACTAGATGGTGATTTTTATTGGCAGCTCCTTGATATTTTTTTTTCACACGGATCATTGCACAAGGGCCCTTTGGTTTCATGTTGTTTGTGTTCAAACCAGTTCATTTTTGTCTCGTGTATCACAGAAGTACAATTCATTTAATTGGTGATTTCAACAATTTTGTTATTATCAGTGTTTTCTGGCAGACAAGGCAATCACAGGAGAGGCTGTTCAGTACTTCATACGTTTCTGTCATTGTTCCCATGATCTTTGACAACATTTTCTACTGATAGGACCTTTCATCTATATCTATCTATTATCTATTATTATATTATATATTATATCTATAAAACTCTGGGGCCATCCGACCGACTGCCGACCGGCGCCCTTCCTGCCTTTCGATTCGTGCCCGATACTCGCAGTTGTCCAATCGGAATGGCCGATGCTCGCAGATGTCCAATCGGAATGGATGCATTTGCATGTACGGCTGCCGGCTGCATTTCTTCCTTTGATTCATTGCCACGCCCAATCCAGACGCTCAATCTCCGAGATATTTTCCATTTCGGTAGAGATTTCGCTTTTCTTTCTAAGTATCCGCTCCTCATTTCATTTCGTCGTGTTGAAGTACACGTTTTTAATCAAATCCTTCTCCCCCCCCCCACCCACCCCCAAGTATTTCAAAAATAAACAGGCTTCTCCATTTACATGTCAGCTTCCAACACACTTCGAAACAAAGTTGCAAGACAGGAACACTGAACTTTTCACTGCTGCAGCAGGCAGGGGAGGTGCCATTGGATTTTTTTTTAAAGAGGCAGGGCAGTGCTGGAATCTTACTTTTGAGAACGGCTTCAGTTCCATTGGAGGAGACGGGTGCATGGTGGAATATTGGGTTGGGGGATCACACCATTGGGGGAGCAGACCCAACGGGTCTGCACTTGGTCTAGTATATATATATAAAACTCTCGCCCCATCCGACCGCCTGCCGTACGACGCCCTTCCTGCCTTTCGATTTGTTCCCGCCGTGCAATGCCCGATGCTCGCGGACGTCCAATCGCGATGCCCGACGCTCGCAGACGTCCAATCCGAATGGATCCATTTGCATGTACGGCTTCCGGCCGCGTTTCTTCCTTTGATTCCCTGCAACTCCGAAACCGGACGCAGAATCGCCGACATATTTTCCATTTCGGTAGAGATTTCGCTTTTCTTTCTAAGTATCCGCTCCTCATTACATTTCGTCGTGTTTAAGTACACTTTTTTAATCAAATCCTTCACCCCCCCCCCCCCCCCCACCTCGATATTTCACAAATAAACTGCCTTCTCACCCATAGAAGCAGCACCAGCCCCTGATGACCGTTCCATCGTGTGATGTCACAATGCCCAATGTTCACATATGTCCAATCGGAATGGATTCATTTACATATGCCTTTGCAGGAGCCCAGTCCCGGTGAACGTTCCACCGTGTGATGTCACAATGCCCAATGCTCAAATACATTGTTGCCATAGAGGGATTACAGAGAAGGTTCACCAGACTGATTCCTGGAATGTCAGGACTTTCAAATGAAGAAAGGCTGGATAGACTCGCCTTGTACTCGCTAGATTTTAGAAGATTGAGGGGGTATCTTATAGAAACGTATAAAATTCTTAAGGGGTTGGACAGGCTAGATGCAGGAAGATTGTTCCGGATGTTGGGGAAGACCAGACCAAGGGGTCAAGGTTTAAGGATAAGGGGGAAATCCTTTAGGACAGAGATGAGAAAAACTTTTGACACAGAGTGGTGAATCTCTGGAATTCTCTGCCGCAGAAGGTAGTTGAGGTCAGTTCATTGGCTATATTTAAGAGGGAGTTAGATGTGGCCCTTGTGGCTAAAGGGACAGGGGGTATGGATAGAAGGCAGGTACAGGATACTGAGTTGGATGATCAGCCATGATCATATTGAATGGTGTTGCAGGCTAGAAGGGCCGAATGGCCTACTCCTGCACTTAATTTCTATGTTTCTATGTTTCCCTCTCCTCAACCCTCTCCCTCTCCCACACCCATCCCTCTCCCCCACCCCCTTCCCTCACTACCCCACCCCCTTCCCTCTCTCCCCTGCCTCCCTTCCCCTAACACTCTGTCCCTCTTCCACCAGTCCCTCTACCCCTCCCTCCCCACTCTTCCACTTCTCTCCTCTTACCCCACCCCTCTCCCTCCCTCACCCCTCTTTCTTCCCCTCCCTGTCACACCCCTTCCCCTACCCCTCTGTCCCTCTTCCACCACTCCCCCGTCCCTCTTCCACCACTCCCCCGCTACCCCTCCCTGCCTTCCCACTCTTCCACTTCTCTCTCCCCCTTCTCTCCTCCCCCTCTCCCTCTCCTCACCCCTCTCCCTCCCTCTCTCCTCCCCCACCCTTCCCTCTCTACCCCACCCCCTTCCCCTCCTCCCCCGCCCCTTCCCCTCTGTCCCTCTTCCACCACTCCCCCCTACCCCTCCCTCTCCCACTCTCTCTCCCCCTTACCCCCTCCCCTCTCCCTCCTCCACCCCTGCTCCCCCTCCCTTCCCCTCTCTCCCCCACCCCTTCCTCTCCCCCACCCCTTCCCCTACCCCTCTGTCCCTCTTCCACCACTCCCCCTGTCCCTCTTCCCCATTCCTGCTACCCCTCCCCCCTCCCCCTCCCCCCTCCCCACTCTTCCACCCTCTCCCCCCCTCCCCCCCCACACTCTTTCCCCTCTCTCCCCCCCCACCCCTCTCCCCTCCCATCCCATTCTTCTCCCCCTCCCTCCACACTCTTCCCCCTCTCCCTCCTCCTTCCCTTAACGTGCACAGTCTCTGTCTTTAAGAAGGAACTACAGATGCTGGAAAATCGAAGGTAGACATTAAAAAAAGCTGGATAAACTCAGAGGGTGTGGCAGCATCTATTGAGCGAATTGAATGGTCAACATTTTTGGCCGAAAACCCGGAAGAAGGGTTTCGGCCAAAAACGTTGCCCTTTTCCTTCGGTCCATAGATGCTGCTGCACCCGCTGAGTTTATCCAGCTTTTTTGTTGCTGTACCAGCCTCTCTCTCTCTCAGCCCTTCTCTCTTTTCTCGACTCATACACGTCTGCTTCAACCCCTCCCCCCCCCCTTCACCTCTCTGCCCCATCCTCTCCTCCCCCCCCCCCCCCCCCCCCCCTTCTCCCTCTCCACCCTCGTCCTCCCCTTCCTCACACAATATTTTTTGTGGGGGCGGGTCCACAGTGTGTGTGACTGTTTGTGGAGGCGGCCACGCGCTCTCCATTCAAGAAGACGCTCATCTGTTTGTGGAGGCGCGTGCTTATTATGTGACCAAAGATCTTAGAGTGGAGCTCTCCGCTAGAAGATCTTTGTGTGTGACGACACACGCTCCCCCCCCCCCCTTTGGTGCAGGAGGCGTGCGCAGCATCTTGAACGCTCAGCGATTATTCGAATTCTTCACTAACCATCATTCTGACTTTGCTTGTGAAGAGAAAAGTCCTGAATTGCATTTGTCTGATGCAGGAAGATTGTTCCCGATGTTGGGGAAGTCCAGGGCAAGCGGGACACAGTTTAAGGATAAAGGGGAAATCCTTTAGTACTGAGATGCGGAAAACATTTTTCACACAGATAGTGGTGAGTCTCTGGAGTTCTCTGCCACAGAAGGTAGTTGAGGTCAGTTCATTGGCTATATTTAAGAGGGAGTTAGATGTGGCCCTTGTGGCTAAAGGGATCAGGGGGTATGGAGAGAAGGCAGGTACAGGATACTGAGTTGGATGATCAGCCATGATCATATTGAATGGTGGTGCAGGCTCGAAGGGCCGAATGGCCTACTCCTGCACTTAACTTCTATGTTTCTATGTTTCCCTCTCCTCACCCCTCTCCCTCTCCTCCCCCTCCTAATCCCACCCCCTTCCCTCTTTCCCCCCCCCCCTTCCCCCTACCCCTCTGTCCCTCTTCCACCACTCCCCCCTACCCCTCCCCCCCCACTCTTCCACTTCTCTCTCGCCTTACCCCACCCCCTCTCCCTCCCCCCACCCCTCTCTTCCCCTCCCTTCCTTTCTCTCCCCCACCTCTTCCTCCTACCCCTCTGTTCCTCTTCTACCCACTCCCCCGGGTCTCTCTCCACCACTCCTGCTACCCCTCTACCCCTCCCTCTCCTCCCCCCACTCTTCCACTTCTTTCCCCCCTTCTCTCCTCTCCCTCTCCTCACCACTCTCCCTCTCACATCCCTCTCTCCCCCACCCCCTTCCCTCTCTACCCCACCCCCTTCCCTCTCATCTCCCCCTGCCCCTTCCCTCTGTCCCTCTTCCATCACTACCGCTACCCCTCTCCTCCTCCCTCCCCACTCTTCCACTTCTCTCCACCTTCCCCTCCCCCCTCTCTCCCCCCCCTCCCCTCCCTCCCCATCCCCCCTCCCTCACATCTCTCTCCCCATCTCTCATCCCCTACCCCGCTCTCCTTTTCCTCCCAAATCTATCCCGTTTCCTCCTCCTCCTCTCCCCTCCCTCCACTCTTCTCACCCCCCCCGCAAACGCCGTTGGGGAAACAGACCCAACGGGTCTGCACTTGGTCTAGTATGTTTTAAAATTCATTTTTGGTGTGAAAGGGAACAGACTAAAGTGGGCTGTCAGAACCGATCACTGGTAATGCCTGTTGTAACAAGCAGGACTGTGATGCAGGTATAGCCCTGACGTCATACAGCATGGAAGCAGGCCCTTTGGCCCAACTTGTCCAAGAGTTCCATTGAAGCTAAGTTCTCATTTGCCCACATAACCCTCAAGGCCTTTCCTATCTATGTTCCTGTCCAAATGCCCTTTAAATGTTGGTTAATTGCTCTTTATAAATTGCCTTTGGTGTTCAAGGAGCAGATGCGAAAGTGGGAGAACGTAAACCTATTGTGATCAGGTGAGCGATGGTCAGGGTGGACTTGATGGGCCGAGGATCTGTTTTCATGCTGTATCTATCAATCAATTGTATCAATCCCCTTGTGAAATGGGGGCACCTTGCTGTGAAACCAACCCCCTAATTCTAGACACTGGCACTTGGGGGAAATATCTGCTCTTCCAATCGCCCTCAGAATCATGTATGTGTCCTTGCGTTCTACAACGTTCCAGTGAGTATAGATTCAAACTGCTAGGCTGCTCAACCTTTCTTCATTTATCAACCCTTCATCCCAGAATCAATCTGATGGGCTGTTTTAATAGTTACTGTGATATTGATCTCTGATGTTTCGCAGCATGTAACTGGGACAGGACAGAATAAATATTTGATAGACACAAAGTGCTGGAGTAACTCAGCGGGTCTGGCAGCATCTCTGGAGAAAAAGGATGGATGACATTTCGGGTCGGGGCCCTTCTTCACACTCCCACTCTTGAGTCTGAAGAATGGTCCCGACCCGAAACGTTAACCATCCTTTTTTTCCCCCGGAGACGTTGCCTGACCCGCTGAGTTACTCCAGCACTTTGTCTATATATTTGGTATAAACCAGCATCTGCAGTTCTTTGTTTCTACAGAATAAACATTTGCTACACCAACAACAATAAACAAATTTTAGTTTAGTTTAGAGTTACAGCGTGGAAACGGGCCCTTTGCCTGTGAAAATGAAACGTGCAAACTGAGTCCATTCAGACCAGTGATCCTCGCGCAGTAGCACTATCCTACACACACTAGGGCAATTCACATTTATACCAAGCCTACAAACCTGTATGTCTTTGGACTGTGGGAGGAAACTGAAGATCTCGGTGAAAACCCATGCAGGTCGGGGGAGAACGTACAATCTCCGTATGGACAGCGCCCATATTCTGGATCGAACCCAGGTCTCTGACGCTGCAAGCGTGGTAAGGCAGCAACTCTACCGCTGCGCCACTGTGACGCCCATTTGCGTCGACTTTCTGGATAATTGAAAATGGATGTTTCCATTTCTTGTGTAGGTTCATGTATTGCCTTGCATGTTTACATTGGATGGACAATTAAATCAACATAACGATGAATTCATCGTAAATGCTCGTATCAGTGATTTTCAATACTGTTTTGTAAGATTGAGACACAAGGAACCGCAGATGCTGGAATCATGCTTATAACGCAAAGTGCTGGAGTAATTCAGTGGGTCGGGCAGCATCTCTAGAAAACACAAATAGGCATCGTATTGGGTCGGGACCCTTCTTGAGACTGGCTTTAAACTGGGTCTGGAGTGAAGGGATCAAGAACTATCTGATAAAGATTATTTTTTGTGTTATCATGCGCAAACACTGAGTTGGATGATCAGCCATGATCATATTGAATGGCGGTGCAGGCTCGAAGGGCCGAATGGCCTACTCCTGCACCTATTTTCTATGTTTCTATGTAACACGGGGTTTTCACATGGTTAGCACATTTTCTTTTAACCTTTTGGAAGAGATTTATTTTTGTGCCAATTACCTTGTTTCTTGGTGCATCTTAGTTTGAGATTCACCAGTAAAACCATCCTTGTGTTTTATGCTGGCTAGTTATTATAACCTTTCTTCAATGCTCTTATTTCTAGTGAAATTAATGCGCGCTTGGATGCTGTTGCTGAAATCCTATCATCGGATTCCATCGTCCTGGCGAAGACCCAGAGCTTGCTGTCTAAACTCCCTGATCTGGAGAGAGGAATCTGTAGCATTTATCACAAAAAGGTACATGTGCATGTCGAGAGTGAGCCGGGTCTCAGTTTGTCCTTGAGGAGTTATCTCTAGTACATTATTAGGAAAGAACAGATTGATATGTGTACAAGTATCTATGAGTGAATGTTAAAACAACAAGATTTATAATTTCTTAGGGGCCTTTGGGATGTCAGTAAACTACTTTTTATATGCTGTAATTTTTGTAGTATATTACAGCAATATCCTCACAGCAATGTTATTAGGATCAGGTACCATTTTTAATTGAGAAGTAAATGATAGTCAAGGATATCGAGAGTACTCTTAGAAGCACTTACATTTTGTGGGGGGGAATTGGTGCTTTTACTGGAAATTGGGTTAGGTTGGGTAGGCATGCAGGTGCAGCAGGCAGTGAAGAAAGCGAATGGTATGTTAGCATTCATAGCAAAAGGATTTGAGTATAGGAGCTGGGAGGTTCTACTGCAGTTGTACAGGGTCTTGGTGAGACCACGCCTGGAGTATTGCGTACAGTTTTGGTCTCCTAATCTGAGGAAGGACATTCTTACCATAGAGGGAATACAGAGAAGGTTCACCAGACTGATTCCTGGGATGTCAGGACTTTCATATGAAGATAGACTCGGCTTGTACTCGCTAGAATTTAGAAGATTGAGGGGGGATCTTATAGAAACTTACAAAATTCTTAAGGAGTTGGACAGGCCGGATGTAGGAATATTGTTCCCGATGTTGGGGAAGTCCAGAACAAGGGGTCACAGTTTAAGGATAAAGGGGAAACCTTTTAGGACTGAGATGAGAAAAACATTTTTCATACAGAGAGTGGTGATTCTCTGGAATTCTCTGCCACAGAAGGTAGTTGAGGCCAGTTCATTGGCTATATTTAAGAGGGAGTTAGATGTGGCCCTTGTGGCTAAAGGGATCAGGGAGTATGGAGAGAAAGCAGGTACAGGATACTGAATTGGATGATCAGCCATGATCATATTGAATGACGGTGCAGGCTCGAACGGCCGAATGGCTGCCGAATGGCCTACTCCTGCACCTATTTCTATGTTTCTATGTTGAAAATCTGATTTTGCATGATTTTGTTTTATGATTAAACATGATTTGAAATTATTTAGGAATCACATTTAATGTGACTGCTACAGACTTCACTCCTTTTTTCGCCTTGAAACGAATGAATCTTCTCCCTGAATACATAAGAACTAGGAACAATGTCTGGGTTACATAGGGGTTTCATCAAAGCTAATCAAAGTTGGGCAGTGTGCGCAAGCATTGGGCCGAAAGTAAAATTATGCACAGCATTTTGACTTCCTATCTTGAGAAAGTTTGTTCATCAAGTATCAGCGAGCAAAATAAAAATAAAATCGCTAAAGAAGCCCATTCATTTTGTCATTTTCTCAGCAACCATGGATTAATTTACCACTAAATTTTACTTTCATGGAGGCGCTACAGGTCTCTTGTTGCTGATTCCATGAAAGGGAGGAACAGCTCTTTCCGGCAGCTGTCACTCTACTCAAAACGTACCTCGTCTTGTGCCATACAAAATTCATCAAAGTTAACAAAAGATGAAATGGTCCATGCATTGTGTAAAAGTAAAATTATGCACAGCATTTTTTTTTCCTATCTTGATCAGTTTATAATCCAGTTTGTAAACCAATGTAAAATAAACTGGTGCTAAAATGCCCATTCATCGAAAGATTGAAAATCAGAGTCATACAGCGTGGAAACAGGCCCTTTGGCCCAATTTGCCCACACTGGCCAACATGTCCCAGCAACACTTGCGTTGTGTTTGGCCCATATCCCTCAAAACCTATCCTATTCATGTACCTGTCTACTTTAACTTAAACGTTGCGATAGTCCCAGTCTCAGTAACCTGGGTGTAGGGGCCATCGAGTGCGCTTATCTTTCATTTTCCACAATGTTTTAACTTGAGCTGCAGATAATACTATTTTTCACGAGGACAGTACAGCGTTCATCGAGTATTGCAAATATAATTTGTGAATTGATGGCATTTTCCTGTTACCTTTTGGATGTTGAGAAACATTTAACAGCAACCAAAGGTTGTCTGTTTTCTTGCCAATTATCTACAGAAAGTCGAGGCATTAAAAGGGGTCTCTGTGTAAATTGGTCAGCAAGTGGGAAAAATGCTAGGCATTCCACGTTAAGACTCTTTTACAAAAGTTTTTCATACAAGGATATTAGTTGAGGAAAAATATAGAAACAAGTAACTGCAGATGCTGGTTTACAAAAGAACGTGGTGCTGAAGCAACTCTGAGCCAGGAGAACATCAGTCTGAAGAAGGGTCCCGATCCAAAAAGTCTCCAGAGATGCTGCCTGACCCGCAGGGTTACTCCAGAACACTGCACAGTCCATCATGTGTAATGACCTTCCCACCATTGAGGGGATCTACAGGAGTCACTATCTCAAAAAGGCAGCCAGTACCACCACAGACCCGAACCATCCTGGCCGCACACTCGTTTCTCTACCATTGGGAAGAAGATATAGGAACCTGAAAACTGTTAACATCTGGGTGCAGGAACAGCTTCCACCCTCCAACCATCCAGCTATTAAACTGCAACCTCCAAATAAGCTCCAAACTATATAGACTTGGTGGCATTGTTTTTGTGTTTGCACTATTATTGATGCTTATTATGGTGTTTACTGAGTACTGTGTGTATATATCTGTTATGCTGCTGCAAGTAAGAATTTCATAGTTTTGGGACACATGACAATAAAACACTCTTGACTCTTCACTTTGTCTTCCTTTGCTGAGGAGATATTGGGTGCAACTGTGTTCCCCTTTTCACAGATTATATATCATGCCAAGAGCTTCTGTGTTGGTGCATGTAAAGTGTGGAGAATGTTAGGGCTTGGGCAACATTCATCGACCTGTACATCAAATTGCCAGCAGAAGAAACCAATGAAGATGATGAAAGAGTGAAAGGGAACAATCCCTGTAAATTATTCAGATAATGCCTGCAGTTTGCTGAGGGAACAGTGTAAATCCCCACGTCTATCATGGTTCAGCTGGTATCTGACCGTCTTCAAATCGATAGGTTTTGTTTTAAGTTTAGTTTAAGCATAAGAACCGATCAGAATAGAGGAAGCCAAGCATCCATTGATATTTCTCTTTTGTTCCCTAATTCATGATGGATCTTCTACTTCAACTTTACTTGGAATTCTTATTCCCACGTGCCTTGATTCCTGTTGTGTAGTCTTAAATACAGTGAGTGACTGTGGATTCTTGGTCCTCGGGTATAGAGAATTTCAAATTAAAATCGTCTCAACCAACTGAGATACTCTTTTAGTTTAGTTTATTGATACAGCACAGAAACAGGCTCTTCGGCCCACCGAGTCCACAGCGACCCCCGTACACTAACACTATCCTACACACACTAGGGACAATTTATACTTGTACTAAGCCAATTTCGCTCATAATAAAAAAAATGGAGGAGGGCTGGGCCACCTGCATTGCAGAGTGAGGCCCAGCACAAATTGGAGGAACAGCAACTCATATTTTGCTTAGGTAATTTTTCACCCCAGCAGTATGAACATTGACCTCTCTAATTTTAGATAGTCCTTGCTTTCTCCCTCCTTCCCCTCCCCCTTCCCAGCTCTCCCACAAGCCTACTGTCTCCGTCACTTCCTTTTTCCCCGCCCCCCCCCCCCCCCCCCCCCCCCCCCCCCCCCCCATGACATCAGTCTGAAGAAGGGTCTTGACCCGAAACGTCGCCTATTCCTTCTCTCCATAGACGCTGCCTCACCCGCTGAGTTCCTCCAGCATTTTTGTCTACCTTCGATTTTTCCAGCATTTGCAGTTCTTTCTTAAACATTTTTAATATCTGGGGTACTTTTCCTTTTGAATAAGGACAATAGTGTGACATGCCATCAGACCCAGCAAATAAAACATAAGAAGCCACAGATGCCACCAATCTCAAGGTAAAACGCAGGAGATGGTGGGCAGATTGAGTGTCAGTTGTACAGAGGGGAGTGTTTCTAGTTCTGGTTAACAGTTGGTAATCTGGTTAACATTTTCCTGAAATTAATTACTAACTGGTTTTCTATCCACACGTGCTACCTGTTTTGCTGAGGCTCTCCAACAAATTGTTTTGACTGCAACTACTCTCAAGCTTGTCCAAGTCACTAACCAGTGCATGTTGATATTTCAGTGCTCCACGTGGGAGTTCTACCAGCTGCTCCGTACTTTGTCCAACCTGGAGGTGGGTTTCCAGGCTTTGCTTCCGGCTGCTGCGTCTGAGTTAAGCTCGTCTCTTCTGCGTAACGTTCTGTCGGAGCTGCCACAGCTGCTGAACCCTGTGCATCACTACTTGAAGATTCTGGATGAAAATGCAGCCAAGTACGTATAGCCAGAAAAAAAAGGCACATTTTTAGAATTTACTACTTGCCATTTTGATGCCGAATTAGCCAGGTGAATGAGTGGGCAACAACATGAACAACGTTGATTAGTACGGGTGTCAGGGTTTATGGCGGAGAAGGCAGGAGAATGGGGTTGAGAGGAAAAGATAATCAGCCATGATTGCATCATAAGGTAATAAGTGATAGGAGCAGAATTAGGCCATTCGGCCCATCAAGTTTACTCCACCATTCGATCATGGCTGATCTATCACTCCCTCCTAACCGCATTCTCCTGCCTTCTCCCCATAACCCCTGTCACCCATCCTAATCAAGAATCTATCTATCTATCTCTGCCTTAAATATATCTATTAGCTTGGCCATCGCAACCTTATGAACAATGTGGAAACCTTATGTACAAAATATAATATTGTCCATCAAGAGAAAAATTAACCTTGTAAATATAGTGTGATTGGAAAGTGTTGATATTCAAAGCCATCTGGGGATAGAAGGATGTGGGCAGGGTGTATGAGGTGGAATATTGGCCCTGATCTTGTTGAATGCTGGACAAACTGCCTACTTTTGGCCCAACTTCATGTATTTAGTCTAATTTAGAGATATAATGTGGAAGCAGGCCCTTTAGACCAAGGGTTCCCAACCAGGGGTAAATTTGCCCCCCAGGGGGTAACTGTTGCCTACCCAGGGGGTAAATTTGTTGATTCTGGATTTGTACATATTTTTTCTCATTGACTGACTGTGTTTGGTTCTGGTATACAGGTATCTGTTCATCATTAGTTGTTCATAAATAAGTGAAATAACATTGTTATGTGCTATTAAAGTTGCCAGTGGTAAACGGGACGAAAAAGGTTGGGAACCCCTGCTTTAGACCAATGAGTCTGATGATCTATGTTCTCCCTGTTATTCATCCTACACACTCGGTGCAATTTACGGGGAGAAATTAACCTACAAACCTACGATACGATATGATACGATAGAACTTTATTCATCCCCAGAGGGAAATTGGTCTGCCAACCGTCATAATGCAAAACAAGGTACACAAAAACTCAAAATTAAAATTAAATTAGAAATGGAAACAGAAGAAAAGACAAGCGAGTGTTGTCTGAGCTGCCGTGTGCACAGCGCCTTCACCGGAACAAACAAATGTAGACTTATCCCCTGGGCAGAGGATTCTAAATTAGAGTGCCCCCCCCACACACTGGGTCCTCCCTTTGTTCTCCCACTGTCCCTCACAGGCCGGGTCCCCATTGCTCTTCACCGCAGTCCCCCCCCATGCCATGAAACCTTGCACCTATTTGGAATGTGGGAGGAATCGGGAGCACCCGGAGAAAATCAACACTGTCACAGAGCGAGCGTGCAAACACCGTACAAACAGTACCCGTGGTCAAGATCGAACCGGGGTCTTTGTAAGGTGCAATTCGACCACTGGGCTGCCACCATCTGTTTTTTTTCTGTCCTGTGTTTTTTTTTTCCGCCTTGGATTGTGAGTGAAGCACATTGCTTAACACAAAAGTGTTTTCAGCATGAGTGCTAGAATCTGGCAGTGCTGGAGCAGATTGGAAATGTTCATCCCAGGAAAAAGCACAGACAATAGAATGGTGGTCATTTGCAGAAACTGATGGGTGCAAGCATCGACTGAAAAGAACCAATTGCTGCTTGTTTCCTGGCCTATACCAGTCCGGGTTCAGCAAATGAATTGCAATCCTCATTTAAAGCTCTCATCATATCTTCACCTTAGTTTCACAATCATATACATTCCCTTCCACAGCTCCTTGTTCGCCCTCGATAGAGAGTTAATAATAATAATAATACATTTTATTTGCGGACGCCTTTCAAAGTCTCAAGGACACCTTACAGAAATTAACAGGAGTAAAAAAACATATAGTCGGAGTAAAATAAATAGTAAGGACATCACCAATACACAAATTAAAGACAGAATTCGCTCCAAAGACAGAAAATCAAAAACACAATGTGAAGAGAGAGCAGCGGCAGCTAAACCGCGCTAGCGTCCACTCTCCCTTCTGACAGCCATCATGGACACAAACTAACATATTCACTCACAAACAAAAAATCATCCCCCCACAATGGTTACCCACTCATCTCATAGGTGGGGCACAAAGTCTCCAGAGGTTTCCGTTCAGGTTTCCTAAGCGGGACAGGGGCATTAGTTTACCCTGCAACTGAAACACTGCGAGTTTCTAACTATAAATTAAATACAACAATACAAAAGGAATTACTGGAGATGATATAATAAATGGAATAAAAACAGAAAATGCTGAAAAAACTTGCCACGTCATGTATCTTCTGTGGAGAGAAGATCTATTCTTTCAACTGTCCGATCAATGCCTTTTAACCAGAATACGCTTTACACATATAAATTCAAGCGTTCATTTAATGGTTTCAACGCCAGCAAAAAAATGGAAAGGACTTTTTTCCACTTAACAGTTCTATTTCTTTTAGATGGACAACTATTATTGTGTCTGCCCTTTTGGATGTAGGATGGAAATTTACTATTTTGTTTTTCCTTTCCCTCCCCAATCCATCCGCACAATCTCTTGATGGGTTTTCCAAAATACCTCTGGCTCATTTTTCAAAATAATAGCCAAAGGTGTTAATCTCACTGTTGCTATCGTAGTTGCTGCCTCAGAAAGGCAGCCAAAATCATCATGGACCCACACCATCCTGGCCACACACTCATTTCACCATTGCCATTAGGAAGAAGGTATAGAAGCCTGAAAATTGTAACATCCAGGTTCAGGAACAGCTTCTTCCCTGCAGCCATCAGGCTATTAAACACAACGACGAATAAGCTCTGAGCTCTGAACTGCAAAAGACTATTTTTATTATTGCACTATATTTGTTATTTATTGAACTTTTTTTTCTCTCCCCCTGTTATGTACTATGTTTACACATTCTGTTGTGCTGCAGCAAGTAAACATATAAACATAGAAAATAGGTGCAGGAGTAGGCCATTCGGCCCTTCGAGCCTGCACCGCCATTCAATATGATCATGGCTGATCATCCAACACAGTATCCTGTACCTGCCTTCTCTCCATACCCCCTGATCCCTTTAGCCACAAGGGCCACATCTAACCCTCTCTTAAATATAGCCAATGAACTGGCCTCAACTTCATTCTGGGGCAGAGAATTCCAGAGATTCACCACTCTCTGTGTGAAAAATGTTTTTCTCATCTCAGTCCTAAACGATTTCCCCTTTATCCTTAAACTGTGACCCCTTGTTCTGGACTTCCCCAACATCGGGAACAATCTTCCTGCATCTAGCCCCTTAAGACTTTTGTAAGTTTCTATAAGATCCCCCCTCAATCTTCTAAATTCTAGCGAGTACAAGCCAAGTCTATCCAGTTTTTCTTCATATGAAAGTCCTGACATCCCAGGAATCAGTCTGGTGAACCTTCTCTGTACTCCCTCTATGGCAAGAATGTCCTTCTTCAGATTAGGAGACCAAAACTGTAAGAAATACTTCAGGTGCGGTCTCACCAACACCCTGTCAACTGCGGTAGAACCTCCCTGCTCCTATACTCAAATCCTTTTACTATGAATTTCATTGTCCCATCCGGGACATATGACAATAAAAACCTCTTGGCATTTAGCCTTCAATGACGAGCTAACAGAGGATGTTCAGTGTAATGCATATCGTTTTAAAAATGGATAATAAAAGTAAAACAATGAACATTTGAAATGACACTTTTAGCAGTGAGGATATGCCGTATTGTTAATTTATTAAAACATGTAGCGAGTTTTGTTTCAATTTTTTCGTTGCGGCTGCTCTAAAAACAAGAGAAGGCAGCACAATGGTGTAACCCGTAGAGCTTCTGCCTCACTGTGCCCAAGATTTGAGTTGGATTCTTACCTTGGTGTGGAGGTTGCACATTCCCTCTGACTGTGTTTTCTCAGTGTTTTACGGTCCTATCTATCCCAAAGGTGTGGAGGTTTTTAGGTTAATCGGCCTCTGTAAATTGTCCCTAACTTAATTTATTTTATGGTGACGAGTATCGAGGTACAGTGAAAAGCTTTTGTTACGTGCTACCAGTCAACTACCCAATTATAATCGAGCCATTCCTAGTGTACTGATGCATGATAGAGGGGGTAATGCTTAGTGCAAGGTGAAGTTCGATTAAAGATAGTCCAAGGGTCTCCAATGATGTCGATTGGCCGTTCTCTAGTTGGTGATAGGATGATTCTGATAACAGCTGGGAAGAAACTGTCCCTAAACCTGGAGGTGTGCGTTTTCACACCTCTGTATCTTTTGCCTGATGGGAGAGGGGAGAAGAGGAAATGACCGGTGAGACTCGTCCTTGATTGTGCTTGTGTCACTGCTGAGGCAGCGTGAGGTATCAATGGGAGGGAGGTTGGTTTATGTGATGGTCCGGGCTGCGTCCACAATTCATAGTAATTTCTTACGGTCTTGGATGGAGCTGTTCCCAAATTTGTATTTGTTCCCCAATTTGCAGGGTGTGGATGTGAAAGTACGATAACTGGTGTGAACAGGTGATCGATGGTTGGCGGGGTCTTGGCAGGCTGAAGGGCCCATTTCCACGCTGTATCTGTCAAGTAAAACTAAAATCTGAAATCTTTGCAGGTCCAGTGATAAGACGCAGCTCTTCAGAGACCTCACTGACTTCCCTGTGATTCAGCAACGAAAACAGGAGATCCAGGAGGTGTTTTCCCGGCTGCAACAGCATCGCAAGGATATTCGTCGAATTCTGAACAAACCATCTTTCGATTACATTACAGTTTCGGGACAAGAGGTAAATCAATGTTGATGAAAGAATAAGGTTATCCTGATTCTTACAAAGGAATTCACAGAGGTCCACTTTATCTCCTCTGTTGAGGCATCATACATTCAAATTTTGCTGAACTGAAAAATTAATGTACAACTTTCTACCTAAGAGCAATTTATGACAGATACTTCCTTCCTTACTTACTTACGACTTCCCCCGCCCGAGTTGCGGGGTTGAAGAGCTCCTGGAGCGGGGCCTACATCACTGCCCCGCGCTGCTTGGAATGGCCGCGGGACTCTGCGAGCGCACGCCGGGGGCTCTAACACCAAGAACCCGGTGTGCGACCTCGCACCACCCGGCATGGCTTTAATGGCCGCGGGACAATCGCCATCGCCAGCCGGGGGCTTTGACTTTGACTCTGACATCGGGGGGGGAAAGTGCAGTGGAGAGATAAGTTTATTTGGCCTTCCATCACAGCAATGTGATGGATGTTTATGTAAATTATGTTGTGTCTGGGGTCTATTTGTTTGTAATGTATGGCTGCAGAAACGGCATTTCTTTTGGACCTCAAGGGGTCCAAATGACAATTAAATGTATCTTGTATCTTGTACAGTCATGAGATAAGTCACAGTGATATTTAAGTTATGCAAAGAGTCACCACCTAAAGTGCGCAGACAAAGTTACAAGTATCCCGTTACAAATAACAAGTAAATGTCCATGTTTATAGTAAGTTGGAGCTGGCGGTCTGTTTCTTTTTTTGTTAAACATAGAAAATTGGTGCAGGAGTAGGCCATTCGGCCCTTCAATATGATCATGGCTGATCATCCAACTCGGTATCCAGTACCTGCTTTCTCTCCATACCCACTGATCCATTTAGCCACAAGGGCCATAAACTGCCTCTTAAATATAGCCAATGAACTGGCCTCAACTACATTCTGTGGCAGAGAGTTCCAGAGACACACCACTCTGCGTGAAAAATGTTTTTTTCATCTCGGTCCTAAAGGATTTCCCCTTTATCCTTAAACTGTGACGGCTTGTCCTGGACTTCCCCAACATCGGGAACAATCTTCCTGCATCTAGCCTGTCCAACCCCCTAAGAATTTTGTAAGTTTCTATAAGATCCCCCCTCAATCTTCTAAATTCTAGCAAGTACAAGCCGAGTATATCCAGTCTTTCTTCATATGAAAGTCCTGACATCCCAGGAATCAGTCTGGTGAACAATCTCTGTACTCCTCTAAGGCAAGAATGTCTTTCGTCAGATTAGGAGACCAAAACTGTACACAATACTCCAGGTGTGGTCTCACCAATACCCTGTACAACTGCAGTAGAACCTCCCTGCTCCTTTTCTGCATCACTTGCAAAAAATAAATTCAAAATCAGATCAAGGCCCTTCATCTAGATGTCTATTTTCCGTCACAGATTAGGGGTGCAGCAGTAGAGTTGCTGCCTTAGGGTGCCAGAGACCCGAGATCGATCCTGACTATGGGTGCTGTCTATACGGAGTTTGTATGTCCTCCCTGTGACCACGTGGGTTATCTCCGGATGCTCCAGTTTCCTCCCACACTGCAAAGGCTTACAGGTTTGTAGGTTAATTAGCTTTGGTGAAAGTTGTAGATTGTCTCTAGCGTGTAGGGTGGTGCTAGTGTATGGAGATTGCTGGTTTGTGTGGAATCGGTGGGCCACAGGGCCTGTTATTGTGCTGTATCTCTAAAGTAAACTAAGCTAAGATGCTGGCTGGCCCTCTGGCTTCCTTCCGCCAGTTGTTCTAAGATCATAAGGTCATAAGGAAAAGTCGAATTAGGCCATTCGACCCATGAGGTCCACTCCACCATTCAATCATGGCTGATCTATCTCTCCCTCCGAACCCTATTTGCTTGCCTTTTCCCCACAACCTATGACACCCGTACTAGCCAAGATTCTATCTATCTCTGCCTTAAAAATATCCACTGACTTGGCCTCCACAGCCTTGTGTAGCAAAGAAGTCCACAGATTCATCACCCTCTGACTAAAGACTCTGACTGTTCTCCTTAATTTTTGCTTTGTTCTTTACTTCTCTGAGACACTTGGCAACTGACATGGATCGAATCCCAGCATTAAAGGTCAGCGAGACTTCTAGATTATGATACAAAATACTTTGTTTTGTTTCAGTAAATTCATAACATGACGGTAATGGATACAGATAAATGTCAGGATGTTCTGCCATGCCATGTTCATATCTCCTAGTGCTGTTCATTGAGATACTCAGTGCAGAGAAGTCCTCCTTTTGTTGGGAGGAGGTTGCAATGATTAATGTGCAAGTACCGATGGGAAAGGAGTTACTGTATCTTGGCATTTATGACTGGAAATGTTTGATCCTGTATTTTGCAGATAACACTGCAGTACCATATTTGTTCTGAACAACTTGAGAGATGAAATGTTTGTCACTTCTCGTTGACTTCGAGAAGACTAGACAAGAATTATTATGTGATGTTGTGTTTATCCTCACTCTGTTTCTTTAAGCAACGTTGAGAGGTCTGTTTGTTAATTTTAAATATAAATGAGTCATACAGCGTGGGAACAGGCCCTTCGGCCCAACTTGCCTGTAATAACTAACTTGACTAACATGCCCCATCAGCACTCATCCCTCTTGCCTACGTTTGGCCCATATCCTTCTAAACCTATTCTATCCATGTACCTGTCCAAATGTTTGTTTAAACATTGCGATGGTATTTCCAATTAAGTTGACCATCTAGTTCTGAAATGAATGCACAAAATACATAAATTCTATTAAGTTAGCAAATGTAATCATATTGAGCTTGTATAGAATACAGATGATTTAGATAAGAGAGTATTGGAGGTGAAGTTTGAGTTGGCTGAAAAGCTTGTTATCTTCAATGACGTTTGACTTTCCATCTTCTGATTCCAGTTAATCCAAAAGTTGCATCTTGCTTTTGGCATTGATATGACCTAATTGTTCTTTTTGTTTTGAGTGTGTAAATGTCAGTTACTTTCAAAATACTTTCACAACGTTTTGAAGGATATGGGACTAAGGCGGGCAGATGGGATCCCTGTTGCTCATTCTCCCATTGCTCTCTCTACTGCCATCGCTGGCCGCTTAGGGAATTTCAACTGAGCTCTCGGGATACAGCGTGGAAACTTGCCGTTCGGCCCACCGAGTCCGAACCGACCAGCGATCCCCGCTCATTAGCACCATCCTACACCCATAAGGGACAATTTACATTTATTCCAAGCCAATTCGCCTACAAATCTGTACGATTTTAGAGTGTGGGAGAAAACCTTAGATCTCAGAGAAAACCCACGCGGGGAGAATGTACAAACTCCGTACAGACAGCACCCGTAGTCAGGATCGAACCCAGGTCTCTGGTGCTGTAAGGCAGCACCCCTACCGCTGTGCCACTGTGCTCAGCCTTCTGCCTTTTTCCGGAGTGAGGCACAGATCGGGAAATGACATCTTAAATGACACCCTTACTAATCAAAAATCTGTCAATCTCCGCCTTAAGAATACCCAATGACTTGTGGTTCATAAATTCTTAAACGATAGGAGCAGAATTAGGCCATTTGGCCCATCAAGACTACTCTGCCATTCAATCTGCATTTCGTTGTCTCTGTACTGTACACTGACAATGACAATTAAAGTTGAATCTGAATCTGAATCTGAATCTGAATCATGACTGATTTATCTTTCCCTCTCAACCCCATTCTCCTGCCTTCGCCCCATAACCCCTGACACCCGTACTAATCACCAGCCACAGCCATCTGTGACAATGAATTCCACTGAATGAAACTAGTGTGGTAGATTTCTTGCCCTGAAATCCTTTGGTGAATGTATATGAAAATACGGTAGCTTTGTCGTTGCCGTTACTGAGGCTAGATTTTACTTTTTAAGTTGCAAATATCTATTTCCCAGTTGGCATAGTGATCAGTGATTCAAGAGTCCAGCTGCCTGCCCACTAACTTGAGCACAACATGAGTGCATTTCCAAAGATTAATGATATAGGTTCATATTGTTTGTGATTATGAACAAGCTTTACTCGGATTATGAAGAGCTTGCTATTCTCGGGCTTAAGCAAATCTTGGGCACAGTGAGGCAGAAGCTCTACGGGTTACACCATTGTGCTGCCTTCTCTTGTTTTTAGAGCAGCCGCTACGAAAAAACTGAAACAAAACTCGCTACATGTTTTAATAAATTAACAATACGGCATATCCTCACTGCTAAAAGTGTCATTTCAAATTTTCATTGTTTTACTTTTATTATCCATTTTTAAAACGATATGCATTACACTGAACATCCTCTGTTAGCTCAAGTCATTGAAGGCCAAATGCCAAGAGGTTTTTATCGTCATATGTCCCGGATGGGACAATGAAATTCATAGTAAAAGGATTTGAGTATAGGAGCAGGGAGGTTCTACTGCAGTTGTACAGGGTCTTGGTGAGACCACACCTGGAGTATTGCTTACAGTTTTGGTCTCCTAATCTGAGGAAGGACATTCTTGCCATAGAGGGAGTGCAGAGACGGTTCACCAGACTGATTCCTGGGATGTCAGGACTGTCTTATGAAGAAAGACTGGATAGACTTGGTTTATACTCTCTAGAATTTAGAAGATTGAGAGGGGATCTTATAGAAACTTACAAAAGTCTTAAGGGGTTAGACAGGCTAGATGCAGGAAGATTGTTCCCGATGTTGGGGAAGTCCAGAACAAGGGGTCACAGTTTAAGGATAAAGGGGAAATCGTTTAGGACTGAGATGAGAAAAACATTTTTCACACAGAGAGTGGTGAATCTCTGGAATTCTCTGCCCCAGAATGTAGCCAGTTCATTGGCTATATTTAAGAGAGGGTTAGATGTGGCCCTTGTGGCTAAAGGGATCAGGGGGTATGGAGAGAAGGCAGGTACAGGATACTGTGTTGGATGATCAGCCATGATCATATTGAATGGCCGTGCAGGCTCGAAGGGCCGAATGGCCTACTCCTGCACCTATTTTCTATGTTTATATGTTTACTTGCTGCAGCACAACAGAATGTGTAAACATAGTACATAACAGGGGGAGAGAAAAAAAAGTTCAACAAATAACTAATATAGTGCAATAATAAAAATAGTATTTTGCAGTTCAGAGCTCAGAGCTTATTCGTCGTTGTGTTTAATAGCCTGATGGCTGCAGGGAAGAAGCTGTTCCTGAACCTGGATGTTACAGTTTTCAGGCTTCTATACCTTCTTCCTGATGGCAATGGTGAAATGAGTGTGTGGCCAGGATGGTGTGGGTCCATGATGATTTTGGCTGCCTTTTTGAGGCAGCAACTACGATAGCAACAGTGAGATTAACACCTTTGGCTATTATTTTGAAAAATGAGCCAGAGGTATTTTGGAAAACCCATCAAGAGATTGTGCGGATGGATTGGGGAGGGAAAGGAAAAACAAAATAGTAAATTTCCATCCTACATCCAAAAGGGCAGACACAATAATAGTTGCCCATCTAAAAGAAATAGAACTGTTACGTGGAAAAAAGTCCTTTCCATTTTTTTGCTGGCGTTGAAACCATTAAATGAACGTTTTAATTTATATGTGTAAAGCGTATTCTGGCTAAAAGGCATTGATCGGACAGTTGAAAGAATAGATCTTCTCTCCACAGAAGATACATGACCTGCCAAGTGTTTTCAGCATTTTCTGTTTTTATTCCATTTATTATATAATCTCCAGTAATTCCTTTTGTATTGTTGTATTTAATTTATAGTTAGAAACTCGCAGTGTTTCAGTTGCAGGGTAAACTAATGCCCCTGTCCCACTTAGGAACCCTGAACGGAAACCTCTGGAGACTTTGTGCCCCACCTATGGGATGAGTGGGTAACCATTGTGGGGGTTGATTTTTTGTTTGTAAGTGAATATGTTAGTTTGTGTCCATGATGGCTGTCGGAAGGGAGAGTGTACGCTGGCGCGGTTTAGCTGCCGCTGCTCTCTCTTCACATTGTGTTTTTGATTTTCTGTCTTTGGAGCGAATTCTGTCTTTAATTTGTGTATTGGTGATGTCCTTACTATTTATTTTACTCCGACTATATGTTTTTTTACTCCTGTTAATTTCTGTAAGGTGTCCTTGAGACTTTGAAAGGCGCCCGCAAATAAAATGTATTATTATTATTATTAACTCTCTATCGAGGGCGAACAAGGAGCTGTGGAAGGGAATGTATATGATTGTGAAACTAAGGTGAAGATATGATGAGAGCTTTAAATGAGGATTACAATTAATTTGCTGAACCTGGACTGGTATAGGTCAGGAAACAAGCAGCAATTGGTTCTTTTCAGTCGATGCTTGCACCCATCAGTTTCTGCAAATGACCGCCTTTCCATTGTCTGTGCTTTTTCCTGGGATGAACATTTCCAATCTGCTCCAGCACTGCCAGATTCTAGCATTCATGTTGAAAACACTTTTGTGTTAAGCAATGTGCTTCACTCACAATCCAAGGCGGAAAAAAAAACACAGGACAGAAAAAAACAGATGGTGGCAGCCCAGTGGTCGAATTGCACCTTACAAAGACCCCGGATCGATCTTGACCACGGGTACTGTTTGTACGGTGTTTGCAAGTATATTTAACTTCACAGTGATGGACTTTGAAAATGGGTTTCATTCCCAATAGTATGCAGTACGAATTATTGTTGTTAATTCTGGAAGAAAGCTATAATGGGTGTCAGGGGTTAATGGGAGAAGGCAGGAGAATAGGGTTGATAGAGAGAGAGAGATCAGCCATGATTGAATGGCGGAGTAGACGGGGCTCGAAATTAACGGTTGCCCGGGTGCCACTGAACACTCAAAGTGCCGCCGGGCAACCTAAACGGCGAGTCACTTTGCCCGGCTTGGCAACTTGGTTTATACCGAAGATAGACACAAAAAACTGAAGTAACTCCGCGGGTCCGGCAGCATCTCTGGAGAAAAGGAACGTGACTTTTTGTGTAGGCTACGGTTGTGGGAAAGATGCTAAGTGTGGCGTGACGGAAGGTCGGAGCGAATGACGGGCCCCCGCACAGCAGCAGCAGCGACGGCTCCATCTCCTCCTCCTCCCGCACCCCGCCCCGCCCGGCCTGATAACGGCCGCTGCTGCCACTCCGCCAATGGCGCTTTCAAAACAAACCCTTGGAGGAGGGAGGTGTCGGTCAGAGGCGGAAGTAGAGTAGGGGGGGGTTGTTGGAGAATGGATACGTGCCAAAACACTCTTGGCAGCCCTCACAGAAGCCTCGCGCGCGTGTGTGAGTGTGCGCATGCGCGCGCAACCGCCAAGATATTCTGTCCGCGGTCCCCTCCATATTTTGGTTGCGATTTCCGTGCCTGACAGGTGCTGTCCGAGGAGCGCTGGCCTTCCTTCCCACCTCGTCTGCCCCTTCCTCTCTCTCTCTTGTACGCCCCCCCTCCACTCCCCTTATCCTGAGACCCCTTCTCTCCATCCCACACTGATCCCCATTCCTGCCTCTATTCAGTCCTCACTGACATCCCCTGTGCTCCCCACTTCCCCCCCTCATCTATTCATCCTGCACAGATCTCCCTAGCCACCTCGCATTGATTCTCCTGCCACTCCCCATCAATCCTACACTGGTCCCCCAATTCATCCTGTACTGACCCTCCTTCCCATCCATCCTGCACTGCTCCCTCCATCCATCCTGCACAGATCCCCCCCCCATTCAACCCCACTGACATCCCCCGCACTCTCCCCTCACAATTTTACCTACTCCAACTAACACGCACTAATTCCCCTGCCTCAATCCATCCAATCCGCACCGATTGCCTTCTCAATCCCCCCACCCCCACCACCATCTATCCATTCACACTGATTCATACACCCCCCCCCCCCCCCCCCCCCCGACCCTATTGTGCTGGAAATGTCTTCAGAGCTAACATTGACTATGTTTGATAACGGAATGCAATCAAATATGTTTTAATTCCCGATGTTATTATTTGTTATTAATTAAATTGTGAACACGTGAAACATTAAAACCTCAGTGTTCGATTGTCACTGACACGTTATTACAGAATTCATTTTAATGGCAAATCAATGCTCTTAATATGGAGTATCAGTACTGTAGTTATTTAATGAACAACATTCACAACTATACGGCTGTATTACTTCTACAGTCAGTCATATACATCACAGATTTGGTCAGGAGATATTTCAGTTGAAAATGTAACGTTAATTTTGAAGTGGGAATGATGGAAAAAGCGTTCATCAACAATTTAAAAAAAAAAATGATGCTTACAAACTGGGTATCTTCATTGCCACATACATCTAATTTGAATGTCCGGTAATGTGGCGTCTTGACACCTTTAAATATATTACCAAACATTTGCTGCATTTATGTTCTTTGGCCATCTCTTGTTAGTTAGTGTAATGTTTCTCATGTCAGATGGGTATAGTCAGTTTTAACAGCTATTATCATAAAATGCCTTTAGAAAATTCCTTGCAACCTGTATATTTTGTTGTAGATAAATTATGTGGGAAGCGAGAGTGTTTCTGTGCCAATAGCAATAACGACCCATGCTATGGCCATGACATGATAATTTTCGGTCCTTCACAGAAAACATGCTTGCATCAATCTGTAGTGTGCATGGTTAAGCATATATGTTATCAAGGTCCAGGATTTATTGACACAGGTTGATCATACGCTGAATAATCCAACTACATTTTTGTTTGGAATTGGAGAGAAATAATAAAGTTGCATTAATTGCAATGTGTAAAAAGAGTTGAGATACCATATTATAATTTTAATGCATGTCATTGTGGTATATATCATGACTTGATTGGTGAATATGTTAGTTTGTGACTTTATTTGAAGCAGAAATAATATGTGAATGCTTCATTGAGCATAATTCCGACTGGTAACTAGGCACTTCGTCCGAGCACGCGTCATGCAAGCCATCTTAAATGACCACCTAAAATGTCATTTGGCAACCTAAAAAGCTGCCAAGGTTGCCCGGCTGGCAACAGAGAAATAAAGTTAAGCGAGAGCCCTGGTAGACTTGATGAGCCGAATGGCCTCATTCTGCTCCTATCTCATGAAAAAAGCAAATAGATAAAACACGCAAACCGGAAGAGCACAAGATCAGAGTTGTATAGATGGATGGATTGATGGATAGATGGATGGATTTGCAGCATCTGCAGTCTATTTTACAGCCATGGTTCAGCTGGCTAGTGTAAATATTCTGGTCCTGAGAACTGTAGTGTAGTGCAAAGGCATCACAAACTGTTGTGTTGATACCAACAACAATATAGTGAACCTTGCAATATTATAATACACCTTTGGGGTAGGAAAGCACCTTCCATTGTACTGTTGTTGCCACACCAACAGCATGCAAAGATAATTGTATGATTTGTATTTTATTTTCTAGTTTCTCGTGGAAGTGAAAAATTCCCTGCTGCACATCATTCCATCTGAATGGACAAAAATTTCCAGGTATGTAATATAGCAATTGTATTGTAGGTATATATTTAAAAAAATTACTATTGTCTGCTAAGAAAGTATTTGGAAATCAATGATGTTGTGAACAGTTAACAGGGCATCGGAGACGACCTCATTCTTTAGGGAACGGGGATTCCCCTCCTCGACTATAGGTGAGACTATCATCGGGGTCTCTTTTTACACCCGTAGCTCTGCTCTCAATCCCTATCCCTCCCACTCGTAACAAGGGCAGTCCCTCTTGTCCTCATCTTCCACGCTATCAGCCATCAAATACAACAGATACTCCTCCGACATTTTCGCCACATCCAACGTGATCCCACCACTGGCCACATCTTCCCATCTCCTCCCCTTTCAGCTTTCCACTGAAACCGTTCCCTCCGTAACTCCCTGGTCAATTCGTCCCTTCTCACCCAAACCACCCCCTCCTGTGGTACTTTCCCTTGCAACCCCCTTGACTCCATCCAAGGACCTAACCAGTCTTTCCAGGTGCGGCAGAGGTTCACCTGCATCTCCTCCAACCTCATCTATTGCATCCGCTGCTCTAGATCTCAGCTGCTCTACATTGGTGAGACCAAGCGGAGCGTTGGTGATCGCTTCACCCAACACCTCCGCTCAGTTCGCAATTTTTTTAAATTTCAAAATAGACTTTATTCGAGAAATAAATATATACAATACATACTCCATACAAAACACCATCCAACATTCTCGGAGACTGTACATACATTTAATCCAGTTTCCCCAAATCACAATTTCACCCCACACCCTTGCCACTCATGTGGCCCACTGGCGTGGAATCCCTTCCCTTAGTTTGAGGGGCGTCTCCACCACACCCTGCCCCCCATGTCCAGCAGCGGAAGGAACCTAGACTGTGGTCCTCCCTCACTGAGCCTTGGCATTGGCTGCACCGAGCTTCAGTGCGTCCCTCAGCACGTACTCCTGCAGTCTGCAACGGGCCAGTCGGCAACATTCCCTGACGGACATCTCGCTCCGCTGGGTGGTCAACAACGCTCGGGCAGACCAAAGGGCGTCTTTCACCGAGTTTACGACCTTCCAACAGCACTCGATGTCAGTCTCTGAATGTGTCCCTGGGAACAGTCCGTAAATCGCAGAGTCTTCTGTGACGGAGCTGTTTGGAATATACCGTGACAGGGACCCTTGCAGAACTCTACTGACTCTCTTTGCAAATCTACACTCTGCAAAGAGGTGGGCAACCGTCTCCTCTCCATAGCAGCCATCCCGAGGGCAACGTGCGCGGGTAGTGGGGTTCCGACGGTGCAGGCAGGATCTGACTGGGAGGATCACCTCTCCGGCAGCTAAGCCAACCAACCTGATCTCCCGGTGGCTCAGCACTTCAACTCCTCCTCCCATTCCGAATCTGACCTTTCTGTCCTGGGCCTCCTCCAAGGCCAGAGTGAGTCCCACTGTAAATTGGAGAAGCAGCACCTCATATTTCACTTGGGTAGTTTACACCCCAGCGGTATAAACATTGACTTCTCCAATTTCAGGTAGTCCTTGCTTTCTCCCTCTTTCCCCTCTCCTTTCGCAGCTCTCCCTCAGCCCACTGTCTCTGCCTCTTCCTTTCTTCTTCACGCCCCCACATCCCCACATCAGTCTGAAGAAGGGTCTTGACCCGAAACGTCATCTATATCTTCGCTCCATAGATGCTGCCTCACTCGCTGAGTTTCTCCAGCATTTTTGTCTAACTTGAATTTATGAGGTACTTCATCACGTTTCCAAAGCACTTCTAACAATCGATGCATGATTTTATCAGCTGTGCTACTTTCTGTTTGGACAAATCATGTGATAAGAGCAGAATTAGGCCATTCGGCTCATCAAGTCTACGCCATTCAATCATGACTGATCTATTTCTCCCTCCTAATCCCATTCTCCTGCCTTCTCTCCATAACCTCTGACACCCGTACTAATCACAAATCTATCTATCTCTGCCTTAAATATATCCATTAAATATACTCCACAGTTTCACCACCCTCTGACTAATGAAATATCATTCCTAAATAACGAAAAAGTTCAATAAATAACAAATACAGTGCAAATAACAAATAATAATATAGTCTTTTGCAGCTCAGAGCTCAGAGCTTATTCGTTGTAGTGTTTAATAGCCTGATGGCTGCAGGGAAGAAGCTATTCCTGAACCTGGACATTATAGTTTTCAGGCTCCTGTACCTTCTTCCTGATGGCAATGGTGAGATGAGTGTGTGGCCAGGATGGTGTGGGTCCCTGTTGATTTTGGCTGCTTTTTGTGGCAGCGACTACGATAGATCCCTTCGACGGTGGGTAGGTCAAAGCCGGTGATGGACTGGGCAGTGGTCACAACTTTTTGTGGTCTTTTCCGCTTCTGGATGTTCAAGTTGCCGAACAAGGCCACGATGCAGCCAGTCAGTATGCTCTCTACCGTGCACCTGTAGAAGTTTAGGAGAATCTTGAACATGAGGAATGATTATATAGAATTGTATAAGATCATGAGGGGAATGGATAGGGTAAATGCACAGAGCCTCTTGCCCAGAGTAGGGGAATCAAAAATCAGAAACATTGGTTTAAGATGAGAGGGGAAAGATTTTATAGGGACCTGATGGGCAATTCTTTAACATAAGAACGAGCAGCCAGAAGAGATAGTTGAGGCAGGTACTATAACAACATTTAAAAGACATTCGGACAGGTACATAGACTGGAAAGCTTTAGAGGATATAGGCCAAAAGCGGGCAGGTTGGACTAGTCTAGATGGGGCATCTTGGTCGGCATGGACAAGTTGGGCCAAAGGGCCTGTTGCCACGCTATACTGTATGTCTCTGACTCCATGGTAGCTCTGTTCCATGACAGTAAAAGCCTCACAGCAGCATTTCCAGTGTTTTCTTTTAAATATTATTTATCACGAACTTGTGATACGTTACTTTGGTAATTGGCAGCATTTTGTTAGGGTTTGAGGATGTAATTCAATCTTTTTATTTCCTCTCCACGTCATACAACTTCCTGCCTTGGGTGCCATTTTGAAGGTTACCCATGTAAATAGAGCAATCCTGCTTCTTGTGTTGTCAAATTAACCTAAGTACACTTCCAATCTCATTGAAAAGTATCTGAATCTTAAAGAGGCACAACTGAGCATAGGTAATCGAAATGCAAGGAAAGCTTCATATTTTAACCATGTATTTGATGCAATTGTCTTTACTGGTAAACCTAGTTTTACAGGAACGAACTGCAGATGCTGGTTCACACCAAATATAGACACAAAATGCTGGAATAACTCAGCGGGACAGGCAGCATCTCTGGAGAGAAGGAATGGGTGACCTACACCCTTTGGGAGAAGGAATGGGTGACGTAATCCAGCATTCTGTGTCTAACCTAGTTGTACATTTAGAAATCTGCCACGGGTAAAGTTTTCCAATTTGCATTTAAGCCATAAATGCATTTTTGCCATCAACTAACGCAAGTTAACCCAAAATATTATCTCTTGGAAATTTCTGCAGATACCAACACGCAGTAGTTTGACCGATTTGGTTAAACATTGCTATATTTAAGAGGGAGTTAGATGTGGCCCTTGTGGCTAAAAGTATCAGGGGGTATGGAGAGAAGGCAGGTACAGGATACTGAGTTGGATGATCAGCCATGATCATATTGAATGGCGGTGCAGGCTCGAAGGGCCGAATGGCCTACTCCTGCACCTATTTTCTATGTTTTTGTTTCTATTTCCATGCGATCTTTGGTGGTTTAAAAAAAAAAAGTATTATTAAATAATACGATTGATATTGTGTATTTTGACTTCCAATAAGCTTTTGATGAAGTATATAATAATAGACCAGCAAACTTGAAACTTATGGAGGTAAATGGATGGTGGCAATTTAGTTTTAAAAAATGATCTGAAGTTCTGGAAGCATACGGCGTGAATGGTTGTTTTAATTTAAGATTTTAGGAGTCCTTTGGGAGACGGTATTAGGACCATTATGCTTTTTACAATAGAAGGTAGACAAAAATGCCGCTGAGTTTCTCCAGCATTTTCGTCTACCTTTGATTTTTCCAGCATCTGCAGTCCTTTCTTAAACATTATGCTTTTTACACTGTATTTATGACCTGAACTTAAGTACAGTTTCTGCAAAATTGTATCGATGTGTGGGTGTTCAGTGTTTGACAAAGAATATGATTGTCAGAATCATGTCCGTGTGAGTAATTCAGATGGCAAATTCGAAGAAAGATTCAGTTGTTGACCACGCTGACCACTCTGACCTTCCTTTCATCGAGGGGATTTATTGCAGTTGCTGCCTCAAAAAGGCTGGCAGTATCATCAAAGACCCACACCATCCTGGCCACACACTCATCTCCCTGCTACCTTCAGGTTGAAGGTACAGCGGCCTGAAGACTGCAACAACCAGGTTCAGGAATAGCTACTTCCCCACAGCCATCAGGCTATTAAACCTGGCTCAGACAAAACTCTGATTATTAATAATCAATTATCTGTTATTTGTACTTTTATCATTTTATTTATCCATGTGTGTATATATTTATATTATAGTACATGTACACATTGATCTGTTTTGTAGTAAATGCCTATTATGTTCTGTTGTGCTGAAGCAAAGCAAGAATTTCATTGTCCATACATCAGGGACACATGACAATAAACTCACTTGAACTTGAACTTGCTTTGGGTGTTGACTTCCATATTCATTCTTATGTTTCTTTGTTATCGCCACAGCCCAATACAAAATGTAATTCTTATCCTTTCTTCCGCATGTATTTGATAAAATTATTTGGCGGCACGGTGGCACAGCTGCCTTACAGCGCCAGAGACAGGGTTCGGGTGCGTATCTGTACGGAGTTTGTACCTTCTTCCCATGACCTGCGTGGGTTTTACCCAGAATCTCCGGTTTCCTCCCTCCCTCCAAAGACGTGCAGGTTTGTAGGCCAATTGGCTTGGTAGCATTGTAAATGGTCCCTTGTGTGTGTGTTTGTATGATAGCGCTGGTGTGTAGGGATCAATGGCCGGCACGGACTCGGTGGGCCGAAGGGTCTGTTTCCTCTGGTATATTTTTCAATCATTTTTTGAAAGCCTTTGTTTGGATTGCACCACAGAGTATGGTTTACGGTATCATCTGCTCATTTGGTTAGTTGGAGTGAAAAATATTTTAGATTAAAAGCTTATGGAGAATGGGTTTTATTAGATCAGTAGCAGAAACTACTGTTATTTTTACACTAGCACTGCAAGAATGTACATGATTAAGTTATTGTGACCTTTAGCAAAGAATGTGTAATGTAGCCAGTTGGTTTTCTACCCAACAGAGATTGTATGTAAATCAAACATGTTTTGAAATTATATATTTCAGTTAACATTATTTGAATAAGGTTAATATTACTATTACATAATGTCCTTTGACCATTTGCCAAATTGCTGTGTTCTGTACACAAGATTATAGAAAGTCATACATCATAAAAACAGGCCCTTCAGCCCAACTCATACATGCTGACCAAGATACCCTTTCTAAGATAATCCCATTTGGCCCGTATCCCTGGAAGCCTTTCCTATCCAAGGTTTCAGTCTGAAGAAGGGTCTCGACCCGAAACTTCACCTATTCCTTCGCTCCATAGATGCTGCCTCACCCGCTGAGTTTCTCCAGTATTTTTGTCTACCTAAGTGTTTTTTAAATATCATTGTATCTATTAAATGTTGTTATTGCACCCCAGAGACTGAGTGTCCAGCTAGACTGTTGCCTTTATCATGTACAGTGCCCTCCATAATGTTTGGGACAAAGACCCATTATTTATTTTTTTGCCTCGACTCCACAATTTGAGATTTGTAATAGAAAAAAAAATCACATGTGGTTAAAGTGCATATTGTCAGATTTTAATAAAGGCCATTTTTATACATTTTGGTTTCACCATGTAGAAATTACAGCAGTGTTTAGAGAGCGTCCTGTCTGGGTCATTGAAATCAATGTAAACATCCACACGAACAGCATTGATTCTGTCTCCTGCTTCCTGCCTGCTACCCACAGAAAACAGTTGGACGGACTCTTGCAATTTCTATTTCTCTCTTTGATTTGCAAATCTATTGACCTTTGTTGAAACCGAAACAGATTAATTGATTCTTAGAGTCTTGCCAATGAACAAAGTTGTTTTTTTTCTCTTGCACGAAATCTCTGCTTGTTGAATCACATACATATTGTATTTTATTTTATATTTGGGAACCATTTGAAAGGAAGTAAATACTCCCCCCCCAAAAAAATGTTCCAGGCATATTTTTTGGGGATAATATAATATTGGGACATATTTCAGTGTGCAAAAGAATTGAAATCAGAATAGTTTCTATAAATACATAGCAATTCGTGCTAATTTAACAAATTTACATGACTGGTAAAATACAAGGCATATAAGCAGAAGTTTAATGCAGTGAAGCACTAGGTGGCAGGTTTTATCAGGTAGAATAAGGAAATACAATCAGAACTCAATGGCAGAGTTTTAAGTGGGTGCAAGAACAGACACTTAAGTGATAGGAGTAAAATTAGGCCATTCGGCCCATTAAGTCTACACTGCTATTCAATCATGGCTGATCTATCTCTCCCTCTTAACCCCATTCTCCTGCCTTTTCCCCATAACCTCTGACACCCGTACTAATCAAGAATCCAACTATCTCTGCCTTAGAAAAATATCCACTGACTTGGCCTCTTTTGTGGCAAAGAATTCCACAGATTCACCACCCTCTGACTAAAGACATTTCTCCTCATCTCCTTCCGAAAAGAATGTCCTTTATTTTATTCCAAGGCTATGATCCCTAGTCCTAGACTCTCCCGCTAGTGGAAACATCCTCTCCGCATCAACTCTATCCAGGTCTTTCATTATTCTGCATGTTTCAATTACGCCCCCCATGTTGTTCTAAACTAGTGAGTACAGTCTCTTCAAGATACTTGTAGAGGTAGCCACACAAATCTTTGAAGGTGGTAAAATAATACTTGTGTTACTTTAAAAAAAAAAACATGAAGGATCCTTGTACTAAAGGACACACAGTGCTGGAGTAACTCAGCAGGTCAGGCAGCATTTCTGCAGAGTATGAGTTGGTGACGTTTTGAGTCGAGATCCTTGTCTTCACTTTTAGAGGAACAGATTTTTTTTTAGAAAAGGATGTTATGCTGACTTTATAAAACACTTGTTTGATTTCCTGGGAGTTCATATTTCCGAAGAGCACTCCTGGTCCCAGAACACTGATGCAATCATAAAGAAAGCACATCAGCGCCTATACTTCCTGAGAAGATTACGGAGAGTCAGTATGTCAAGGAGGACTCTCTCTAACTTCTACAGGTGCACAGTAGAGAGCATGCTGACCGGTTGCATCGTGGCTTGGTACAGCAACCTGAGCATCCAGGAACAGAAAAGGCTGCAAAAAGTTGTAAACACTGCCCAGCCCATCATCGGTTCTGACCTCCTCACCATCGAGGGGATAATTACTGGAATGGTTGCATGTAATGCATGATTAAGGAGACATGGATGTTTTACTATGATGGGCTTTAATGTTGATGGGCTTCAATGCATATATATGGATGATGGGTGGGATGATGGCTTTAATGCGGATGATGGGCTTTAATAGTAAGATTAAACGAGTACTTACCAGTTCGAAGTTTGATCTTACTACTATTTTACTTTGGAGTCACGTGAGTGATTCCGTGAAGACTTCAAAGGTCTGTGATTTCAAACCGTGTAACAGTTTTATTTCACTCACTGCCGAAGTTCTTGAGGGAGGAAGTGTTATCGTAATCAACCAATGGATCTGTTTTTTCAAGAAACAGAAAGGTATTTATTAACAATAACAAAAATAAATAGCTCCCCTGAGCTTAAATTAAATATTTGCAGTTTGTAATATTCTGTCTGCAAATAAGTCAGGCTTTATCAACGGTTTATTATAAAAACATTCTGAACGTCGTTTCCCTCGACCATCCTGCCGTATTGAGAATGTGGTCAGCCGGGACGTCCATTCGTTCAGCCACTGATGTCGATGCTGCCCTAGTGGAATGGGATTTAAATGTATTAGTGTCTATTCCGGCAGCTTTCAGTACCTGTTTGAGCCACCGTGAAGTGGTTTGGCTCGTTACCCCGCCATGAGGTTTCTTGTGGCTGACCCATAGGGCTTTTTCTCTCCCTCTGAGATTGTGGGTTGTGTCTATATATTGTTGTAGATGGGTCACCACACACAACCTTGGCTCTGGTGGGTAGGCCCGGAATACCACCAGTGAATTGGGCGTTCCTGGCCTGCTTTGTTTCACCAGACCTAGAATGATAAACGTAATCTGGTCTGGGGCGACCTCCATGTTGTCCAGTCTTAATTTGTGCAGCAACTGGATCCTCTGAGCGGCTGCGAGTGCCATTAACATGAGCGTCTTTAATGTAGATATCTCGAGGCTGAGGGATCTAGCTCGTGGCCATTCCCTGAGGTATGTCAATACCACACTGATATCCCAAATATGGGTATACCTGGGTTTAGGGGCTTAATATTAAAATTGCCCTTCATGAGTTTTACCACCAGAGGATGGGATCCCATGGCCTGCTGTCCTGCTGGTTTTAGGTAAGCAGACAGGCCGCTTTGTGCTGTATTGATGGCACTGTAACTGATCCCTTCGTCATGGTGTAGATGGGCCAGGAACTCCAGCACGTCGGTGGTTGTGGCAGTTGCATATGTTGTCCCTGTTTCCTGGCAGTACTTCTCCCATTTTTGATACAGGTTAAATACTGCCTCCTGGTGGATGTTCGCAGGGATGCCGACATGGTGGTGATAGTTCATTCGGATAATCCCAGTCCCTGGTAAGGTCTATTCAAAACCTACAACCCAGGAGTTTGATGTTTTCATGGCATGGGTGGCTTATGCCTGATACTGGGTGAGTCAACAACCGTGGTCCACTAGGGAAATCCATAGGTGACTCGACCACCATGTCGTGATGAACTGGGAACCATGGCTGTGTAGGCCAGTCGGGCACCATCAATATCCCAGAAGCAGAGTCCATCTGTATTGCGAAGTACCCGACTGATGAGGCAGAAGGGAGGGGAAGCAAAAACCCAGAAATTCCCCCCAATCCAGCGTGTAGGCATCTACCGCTGCTGCCTCTGGTCTGGTTCCCAAGTCACATACATAGGTAACAGGTGATTCCGTCTTGTTGCAAACAAATCGATGTCTGGCGTTCCATATTGCTTAATAACTTTAGCAAATGTTTTGGGTTTAACATCCATTCGATGTTATCATTAAATTTTTTTCCGTGACCTGGTGTCTGCCACTGTATTTAGCTTACCTAGTAGATAGGCAGCCGGTAGTAAAATATGTCTTTCGACACACCATTGCCAGATCTGATTGACCAATTTGTCGCACGATAATGATTTTATGCTCCCCATATGGTTAATATAAGCCACCACCGTAGTATTATCAATCCGTAACCGCACATGCAAGTGCTGCATTTTAGATGCATATGCTTTTAAAATCATAATACTCACACATTTCTAAATTGATGCCCAGTGTGTGTGGGTAATGACAGCAAGTGCTGACTCTGGTTAGTCCATCCATCTGGCACCTGTGCTGTGTTGAAGGCAAAATCTTAAAGATATGGAGTTAGTTGCCCCCCCCCCAGGCCCCCCCCCTGTGCCCCCCCCCCCCCCAGGCTTGAGCACTGGCATCTGATTAATAACTAAAGTAGGGTTAGTGGTGATGATAGGGCTGAAACTGTGCCACACATTCTCTGCCCCCCCCCCCCCCTGTAGCTCTGATATAGCCCCAGGGGGTAATTTCATGATTCGATCATAGTGACCCGAATATCGTTTTAGTGCATGTACCTTTGTTCTTTGTAGATTTTGATAGTGCAAAGGTCCGATTTGTCCATGGTAGTACATGGCTTCAACCTAGATTTATCTGGAGTAGGACGAACCCCAGTGTTTCAAGGAGCTGTTTTGTAGCTAATACTGCTGCCACAGCCAATTCCTTTGTTTCCCTACTATGAGAATATCATCCAGATATGCTATGACAATATGCTTTTGTTTCCTTAGTATTCCCATGGCTACTTTTAATATTTTGGTGAATTGTCTAGGGGCTGGAGTTAGACCATTGGGCAATCTCTATACTACCACAGCTGCCCCAACCAGCTAAATTTTAGGTATCTGCAATGATCCTTGTGTATGGGTATTAGATAGTAAGCATCTTTAATATCAATGCTTGCTATAAATTATCCTTTGGAGATCAGTTGTCTGACAGTAACAAACGTCTCCATCTTGAAATGTATATACTCAACAAACTTATTTAGTGATGTTAAGTCAATGATGATGCGACTTCCACCATCTTTTTTGGCCCAATGTTGAACTGGCGATAATATCTCTGATATAACTGAATTTTGTATCCACTAATGTTGTTGAGTATATACTAGTTACTCGTGACATTACCCCATACTTCTTTAAACAAGTGTATTCGCCCCCTGTTAGTAGAGCACCCTTGTTCTCTATATGCTGGCAGAAACCAGACCCACCTACCTCCATGGTTATGGGTATTCTTCTGTTTCCTCCTGGTCCAACGAGTCTTACACGTCGTATGACGTGGTGGGGGTGGCGCGTTTTCCCTGGGGCCTGCTCTGGGCCCTGGCCTGAAAGGCTTACAGGATTGGCATGCAGGCCCCGAGCTTTCACCAGTACCATAAGGTATACCCAGCTGGTGGATGCATTAGAGGTACTGCTGACTGGTTTACGTGTGGTGCTCATTCCAGACACTGCCGCCTTACCCCGATATTTTTGACACGTCTTCCAGTATTTTGAAAAACTTTGTTTGAAGAAGGGTTTTTGGCCCGAAACGTTGCCTATATCCTTCGCTCCATAGATGCTGCTGCACCCGCTGAGTTTCTCCAGATTTTTTGTGTACCTTTTTAAAAACTTGGCTTGATCACGGATCCTTCTGTCTGGCTAAGTTGTTGTGTCGGCGTTCTCACAGTCTTGTGAATTTTGGTTGAAGGCAGGTTTTATAACTTCCTGAGAAGTTGCGGGGCACTGCGAACAGTAGGGTCAGGTGTTTTGCCATACTACCCTGACCTCTGGAAGAGCATGTGAATGATAGCCGACATCAGGCATATCAAATTCATTTTTAAATATTGGGTTTTTTGAGAGCGATGCTCAATGTATCCCCCAATAATGGTGGGCACTTTGAGTAATGTAATTTAGGGGAGGCGTGATGAATCCAACACCTCATGACTACCTGTCTTGGAGAGGTTCTTTTAAAAGAACAGGTAGTAAGCTGGTCTGTCAGTCGAGACTGAAATTTATCTCGCTAGTGGTGAAGCCACATAGCGGCCACACCCAGCAGCTGTTCCTGATCCTGTACCTCAAGCATACTCCCGATGTTGTTCAGGCAGTGACCCCTCTTCTTTGACCAGCCCAGCTCTGGTCCCATCAATCCCTCGACAAGGGAGATGGCCAGTGCAATAGCACTGGAGTGGGAGTGTTAGCTCCCTTGGCAGTTTTTCGGGAGTTTTTAGAGCTCCATGACCTCCTCTGGCTTGGGGAAACAGACATACTTGTTTTTTGTATGAAGTGCTGATCCCATCTTCCGTGTCTGTCTCCAGCCTGAGGTTTGGTCTTACCTTGTTGTTAGAGGCTGTCTGCCGTTTTTGGGCGGCATATCAGCGGTTCTCGGGCGGCGAGTCTCCTTGTCGGGAGTCTGCAGGGGTGCCAGCCGGTTTTTAAATTTCCCTCCGGACCGCTGCTGTTAGTCAAACAGCTGTTTAGCGGACCGGGCATCAGCGCAGCACCCGTGTATGTGGACCGCAGCGTGTGCGGTCCCGTTGCCGCCTCTCCCCCCTCCACTGTCGGCTCCTTTCACTGGAGTCGAACGGGGGCCGCTTCCCTCTGCTGCTTTGCTCCCCCTGGAGCAAAAAACACAAGGAAATGACCGATTAAGGTAAGTACTTACCTAACGTTCCTTTCTTTCAGGCTAGTTGCGGGAGCGCCCGACTCCCGTCTGGCCGCTGTTGCACTGCTGGCGTTAGATGGGCTTCAATGCATGGATGAGAGGCTTTAATGCATGGATGGAGAAGCTGTGTTTGTCAAGAGTGTTTTCTTGTCGTATGTCCCGGATGGGACAATGGAATTCTTACTTGCTGCAGCACAACTGAATATGTAAACATAGTACATAACGGGGAAAGAAAAGAAAAAGTTCAATAAATAAAAATATAGTGCAATAATAATAGTCTTTTGCAATTCAGAGCTCAGAGCTTATTCGTTGTTGTGTTTAATAGCCTGATGGCTGTATGGAAGAAGCTGTTTCTGAACCTGGACGTTACAGTTTTCAGGCTCCTGTACCTTCTTCCTGATGGCAGTAGTGAGATGAGTGTGTGGCCAGGATGGTGTGGGATCTTTGATAATGTTGGCTGCCTTTTTGAGGCAGCGACTGCGATAGATCCCTTCGACAGTGGAGAGGTCAAAGCCGGTGATGGACTGGGCAGTGGTCACAACTTTTTGTGGTCTTTTCCGCTCCTGGACGTTCAAGTTTCCGAACCAGGCCACGATGCAACCAGTCAGAATGCTCTCTACTAGTGCACCTGAAGAAGTTTAGGAGAATCCTCTTCGACACGCTGAATCTCCGTAATCTTCTCAGGAAGTAGAGTTGCTGATGTGCCCTCTTTATAATTGCATCAATGTGCTGGGTCCAGGAAAGATCGTCGGAAATATGTACACCCAGGAATTTGAAGTTTTTGACCCTCCCCACCATCGTCCCATTGATGTGAACAGGATAGTGGGTCCTCATCCTTCCCATTCCAAGGTCCACAATCAGTTCCTTGGTCTTATTGATGTTGTGAGCCAGGTTGTTGTGCTGGCACCATGTGGTCGGTTGGACGATCTCACTTCTATACTCTGACTCGTCCCCCATCAGTGACACGTCCCACAACCGTGGTGTCGTTGGCGAACTTGATGATAGAGTTCGCACTATGTCCGGCTACACAGTCATGAGTATAGAATGGAATGGAATGGAATGCTATTTATTGTCATTCAAAGCTAGGTTTGAACGAAATAACATTTACTACAGTTTTTTACATTACAAAAAAACCCAAGACCCACACTTAACATAGTTTACATAAACATCCATCACAGTGAGTCTCCAACACCTCAATGTGATGGAAGGCAAAGTCTTATCTCTTCCCTTTATTCTTCGTAAGTAAAGCAGGGTGCTCCCGTACTAATTGTTACTGAGGATGAAGTGTTTCCGCCAAATCGAACAGACTGTGGCCTGTGGATGAGGAAGTCGAGGATCCAATTGCAGAGAGATGCACAGAGGGTTCCTTAGTGTATAGAAGAATATAAGTAGGGAAAACTATTAAACTGCCACAGACTACTAACTGTGACCTTTTGTGCTGTATCATTCCATAATTTGGTGATTTTGTTTTTGTATATGCGGAGTGTGATAAATTGTTTAAATATGCGTTGTGGTTTGTCTCACCACTGCACTCCACAACTTTTGGCACTTTCTGCTGACCCATTGCAGATTTGCTTTGGGCAATCCCAAAGATTGGACATGTACCGGTTTTAGAGCAATAATCACAGCACTTTTATTGGGACAAACTGACTTCTTTATGAAGAACTCCAGCTTAATGATTAGTTTTGTGTAGGAATACAGCGCGGAAATAGGCCCTTCGGCCCACCGAGTCCGCACCGACCAGCGATGTCCGCATGTTAATACTATCCTACACGAGGGACAATCGTTACGTTTATTCCAAGCCAATTAACCTACAAACCTGTACGTCTTTGGAGTGTGGGAGGAGACCGATGATCTCGGAAAAAACCCACGCAGGTCACGGGGAGAACGAACAAACTCCGTACAGACAAGCACCCGTAGCCAGGATCGAACCCGGGTCGCTGGCGCTGTAAGTGCTGTAAGGCAGCAACTCTACCGCTGCGCCACCGTGCCACCCTATGACGTAACGATGTAACTTTATTTTCCTGTTCATTAAATCTATTTACGCAAGCAAGGTTCTGATATTAAATTATACTTCTCTTTGAAATTATACTTCTACCTCTCATCTGATTTTACTTTGAAGAGCTGCAAGTTAATTATTGGATGCTTCCTGTGACATAATGAACTGTGTGGAAAATTGACTTTGTATAACAGCAATATTTTTTTCATTCTTTTTCCAAGGTTAATTCAGAAAGAGCCATTCTGAATCAACTTCCTCTGGTAGTGACATAACGAATACTTTGGTGACCTTGGTTCTGTTCCCTTTTTTTTCCCCTGCAGTACAAAAGCTGTCGTTCGCTTCCACACCCCATTCATTGTGGAGCAGTACCGGTGCTTGTGCCAGCTTCGTGAGCAACTTGTCCTCGACTGCAGCGCAGAGTGGCTACAACTGCTGGAGTATGTCAAGCGTATTAACTCTTTGACAGCCTGATTGTTGAAGCAATAAAGAATAATAGAGAATGCAAACGTGAAATTAAATTGTTCAACATGTACACATTTTTGTTTTGTAAGTTGGTGCTTCAGTCAAGATCTGAAGTCTAAAGATGTTCTGTTAATGCATTGTATTTCTGCTGTTCTGGCATAGCAACGTAGAAATACAATGCCAATAAATTAGTATTGGAAGTTTATTAGCTATTGAACAGTCACATTTTGCATAGATTTCTCATTCCACAGTTGTGAACAGTCACGGTGGCGCAGCGGTAGAGTTGCTGCCTTACAGCGAATGCAGCGCTGGCGACCCGGGTTCAATACCGACTACGGAGTTTGTATGTTCTCCGTGACCTGCGTGCGTTTTCTCCGAGATATTCGGTTTCCCCCCTCACTCCAAAGACGTACAGGTTTGTAGGTTAATTGGCTTGGTGTAAATGTAAAAAGTGTCCCTAGTGGGTGTAGGATAGTGTTAATGTGCGGGGATCGCTGGTCGGCACGGACCCGGTGGGCCAACGGGCCTGTTTCCGCGCTGTATCTCAAACCAAAACAGTTATAGCAGTGACACAGATGTATTAGCACGATTAACAAAATGTTTTAGTTGGAAATTAAACATTAAAAGTATCCAAATGAGCATGTAATTATGCAATTATCAATAACCAGCACATATGTTGTTGACTTGACTGTTTATTGGTGTTGTTTGATATTAGTCCACGTCCAAACCCTCTGATTTTAATAGTTGTAACTTAAATGTAAATCTGTGGTTAAGCAGTTTGACACAGGAGTAGATTAGTTTCCCTCTCCCCTGACTCTTCGTCTGATGAATGGTCTCGACCTGAAACCTTCTCTCCAGAGATGCTGCCTATTCCGCTGAGCATTTTGTGTCTACCACATTAGATAGGTTGGTTTCTTGGAAATTAAGAGGGTATGTGCACCCATAGTACATGGCTGAAAATGAATTCCAGTTTAAATAAAGTAGGTAGGCATTTCAACATGATTAAGTTCCATAAACAATTCTGCTAGTTCTAAAACAAAAGAACACATTATTATTTAAATCATCTCCCGTCTATTGAGTTTCAGTCAATGCGCTTTGTCACGACCAAGCTTCCACAATTAGAAAGCTGTGAGAGTGTTGCTGGCTTCACACCTGTCCCACACATTGGAGAGGATCCAGAGGAGGTTTATGAAAATGATCCCAGGAATGATTGGGTAGACATATGATGAACGTTTGACGGCACTGGGCCTGTTCTTGCTGGAGTTTAAAAGGTTGAGGGGGAGACCTCATTGAAACTTACCAAATAGTCATCTTTTTCTTGCGTATGACGTGCACAGCCTAAAGTTGAAGGACAACTTGTTCCATTTGATCTTATTTGATTGTGCACGCCAGGTTGATTGCATTCGTTGAAATGGGGAGGACCACATGCAGGTTGCAATCTCCCATCCCCCCCCCCCCCCCCCCCCCCCCCCCCCCCCCCCCCCCCAATAGTGAAAGGCCTGGATAGAGTGGATGCAGAGAGGATGTTTCCACTATTGGGAGAGTCTAGGAGCAGAGGCCAGCCTCCGAATAAACGGATGAACCTTTTAGAAAGGAGATGGGAAGAAATGTATTTGGTCAAAGGGTGGTAAATCTGTGGAATTCATTGCCACAAAAGGCTGTGGAGGCCAAGTCAATGGATATCGTTAAGGCAGAGATTGACAGATTCTTGATTGGTACGGGTGTCGGGGGTTATGGGCCGAATGGAGGAGAATTCGGTTGAGAGGGAAAGATAGATCGGCCATGATTGAATGGTGTAGTAGACTGATGGGCCGAATGGTCTTATTCTGCTCCGAGAACTTATGAACTGTCACTATCGACATTGCCCATGAAGGTCCTGATATGAAAGGATCAGTTAGGCCGCATTTAGAGGACCTTGTGTAGTTCTGGTCACCAGTTTATTGGAGAAATGCGATTAACTTTAGGGACGCTACGGGAGAAATTTGAGAATGGAGGCACAATGGGGAAATTTAGGCCACAGACTGGGCTATTTTCTTTGAACTGGAGGTGGCTGTGCAGGAAAAAGGCAATTAAATTATGTGTGCAAATAAAAATTGAAGGTTTATGGAAGGACCTGGTTGGCAGAGAAATCTGTAACCAAGGAACATAGATTAAAGATAATTGTTAGACGATTTAGTAGCATATTAGAAAATAAAATATTTTTTAATTGTGTTTAGTTTGGAGATACACCGTGGAAACAAGGCGACCAATGATACCCGTACACTTACTCTAACACTATCCTACACGTAATTTACAATCCTCACCGACGTCAATTGACCTACAGACCTGTACGTCTTTGGAGTGTGGGAGGAAACCGGGGCACCCGGGGAAAGCCCACGCAGGTCATGGGGAGAACGTACAAACTCCATATAGACAGCACCCGTAGTCAGGATCGAACTGGGGTCTCTGGCGCTGTAAGGCAACAGCTCCACCGCTGCGCCACCGTGCCGCCCTAAAGTCTGAGTGAAAAGAGTCATTTTTGTGGTTTGGAGAAAATTATTCAATTGATTTCTTTAATTAGTTTTAAAATCTAGTGCATGTGTGTTTGATGATGAAAATACTGTACCGTGATTCACGAGAAATGTATATTAACTTGTTGAAGGAATGTTTATCGTACTCTTTGACTGATTTTCTCAATGTAATTCTCATTCTGTTCATGCACAGTCAGTTTGGTGAACACTACCATGGAATAAGAAAGGCAATTGGTCACCTGGCAACCATTGACTGTACCTTTTCATTGGCAGCAGTTGCTAAGCAAGGAGGATATTCCAGGTAATAAAGTTTAATCTTACCTTTGCCTTTTTCTGCTACTGCCTTTGAATGCTCAGGGCACCCTCTCCTGGTGTAGATCATCAGAGGGCAATAATGGAGAGGTGCATTTGTGATTGGAAGTCTATGAGCAGTGGTGCACCACATGGATTGGTGCTGGCATCTTGTATCGATAACAATTATAGGTTTGTCATAAACATCAATGTTTGAAGAAGGGTCCCGACCTGAAACATCACCTATCCATGTCCTTCAGATATGCTGCCAGACCCACTGATTTACTCCAGAAGTATATTTTTGCTACATTTCCTCAACGTCTGTCATCGGGCAACTCTTGATTTTGATTTTGAGATCCTTTCTACTTTCTGTCTCATCCCCAACAATGCGATGCATTTTAATTAAACCTCTCTTTGGTTTCCTTTTTTCCAAGGAAAAACCTAACCTTAAATCGCTGACAAAGGTGGCGGAGATGATAGAGCCTCTGCCTCATCAGAGACCCAGGTTCAGTCATGATCTCGGGTACTGTCTGCGTGAAATTTGTATGGCCTCCCTTGAAGAAGAACATGGGTTTCCTCCCATATTCCAAATATACAAAAGTTACAAGATTAATTTGACATTGTGAATTGCACCTAATATGTAGGTGAGGGCTAAAATCTGGAGGGAAAATCTGAGGTCCACCGACGTGGACCATATCCCATAACAGGGTGACCAAAACTGAACACAATATGGCCCCGCTGATGTCTTGTATAGCTGTTACATGACCTCCCAACTTCTATACTCAATACTCTGACTGATGAAGGCCAATGTGCAAAAGCCTTCATGACCACTCTATCTACTTATGGGCCCACTTTCAAGGAGCTATGCACTTGCACTCCTAGATGCCTCTACTCCACGACACCCCACAGAACCGTACCATTCACTGTGAAGGTCCTGCCCTGGTTTGACTTTCCAAAATGTAACACTGCACATTTTCTGCATTCAACTACATCAACCATTCCTCAGCTCACCTGCCCAACCGACCCAACATCCTGCTGCAGTTTTTGACAGCCATCTTCCCCATCTACAATATCACCCTGCACTTTAGTGTCATCTGCATATTTACTAATCATGCCTTGTCCATTCTCATCCAAATCATTGATAGAGATGACAAGTATGAAATAATGAGATATGAGAAATTTTCTGAAGAATAAACTACGGACTACTGTTGTGAAAGTTTTCTTCCTTTTTCGTCTCTCTCATAATTTTATTCTTGGTCCTTGAGTTGTACTGCAAGCAACACAATGATTGTTTGAGAACTGCAGTTACAGAATTTGGAATAGCTTATTGTCGACAGATATGAATTCTATGGCTGAATGACTCCAGTCTTGTCAATTTCTCCTTTCACATTTTTTTGTGTACTTGGGCGTTTGAAGTGCACATCGAGAGAGTTTATGGCTAATTTTAGCTGTAAACAGGTTGAGAAAATTGAATGGATTTTCAGGGAATAATAAGAGAGGAAGGACATGTGAGAAGAGTGTTGGTTTGGTGATGCAGCACGGAAACAGGCCCTACTGCCCACCTTCATTCACCCATTCACACTGGTTCTCTGTTATCCCACTGCCTATACATAAGGGGCAATTTTACAGAGGCCAATTAAACCCACGCGTCTTCGGGATGTGGGGGGAAACCAGAGCACCCAGCGGAAACCCACGTGGTTACAGGAAGAACGTGCAAACTCCGCACAGCACCCGGGGTCAAGATCAAACCTGGGTCTCTGACCCAGTGATGCAGAAGTTCTACCAGCTGCCCCACAATGCCGCCCTTTTGCACATGGTGTCTGCACTAAATTAAAAAATCTTTAAAACACCATTTACTGGTTTAATTATTTGATAAAGGTGTATTAAATAATGGGAATGCAGCTTCTTAAAATAAAGATACCATAAAAGTTTTGTATCTAATCACAAATTCCATTAATGTTGGTTTGCTGTGCCCTTTTTCGGGTGACCAATGTTTGGCAGGTTGAAGAAAGGTTTCACTGAATTGTTACCTTGAATGAGTTGAAAAGAAACGGTTAAGTAATTTAATTTAATAATTGCAAAGTTCTTTGTCGAAATTAGCTTGTGTCACGAAGATTGTCAGATGGCAATTAAGATTTTTCATGCTGTTTACAAACTGATGCCCAAATGCGTCAGCCTGAACAATTTTTGGCTTGTTTAATGATTAACCACTGGTTAGTACTGTAGTTTGATGTTCTGTCAGGGAATTTAATGAAAGCTAAGGGGTGAACTTTCAGCATGACACACTTTGTATGGCAAAATCGGGCAATTAGAAATCAAATTCTTGTTCTCCACATTTAACTGAGCTTGTGTACTTTTTTTCTTTTTCATACATCTCCCCTCCCTCTCCTTCCACCTACAATCCTTCCTCTAGCTTCACAAATTGCAACTATTCAATCCTTTTGTGTCACACCAATCTTTTCATCTCTGGCCAAATCATTCTGAAGGGTCCCATCCCAAAATGTCATGTTCTCCAGAGATGCTGCTGACCTGCTGAGTCACTTTGCGTCTTCTGTTCATTTGTAATGTTCGATTGAATCCACAATGAAATGGTGCATTGATAAGTACACTGTTAAGGGCCTGTCCCACGAGCATGCGACTGCATGCGGCAAGCACGACCTAACGTGGTCGCTTGAGCCGTAGGGCCTCGCGGGGCCGGTCCCACTTCGATCGTCGGAGCCGTATGGAGTTGTGCGGAGCTGGTCCCGACATCGCGCGGGGCTCTGAAAATCTGACACTGTTCAAAAATTCCGCGCGGCAACGGCCTGCCGGCCCGCAGCCACATTGCGGCCGTACGCACCGATTCGACGCCGTACGCAGCATCTTGACAGCGTACGCCTAGCGCGAACTTCCCGCGGATTTTGCTCGAACTTCAAATCAACTCGTACGGGATCACTCGACCTCCGAGCGGCTCCCGCTTCCGGTTTGGTCGCGCTCGCCGCATGCAGTCGCATGCTCGTGGGATAGGCCCTTTAATCCTACCCCAAATTTGGTTGGTCAGAGGCGAATTATAATATTTGAGCTTAGTTTAGAGATACAACGTGAAAACAGGCCTGTTGAGCCCACCGTGTCCAAGCCAGCCAACCATCCCCCGTACACTGGTTCTATCCTACACGCTAGGGACAATGTACAGAAGCCAATTAACCTACAAACCCGCAAGTCATGGAGTGTAGGAGGAAACCAGAGCCCTCCAGAGAAATCCCATGCGGTCATAGGGAGAATGTACAAACTCCGTACAGGCAGGTGTCGAGGTCAGAATCGAACCCGGGTCTCTGGCGCTGTAAGGCAGCATTTCATCCGCTGCACCATTGTGCTGTCCTTAATGGGCTGAATGGTCTCATGTACAACATCATTCCAGGTAACTTTTTTTTTCAATGATACAAGGGTGTTACTGTTGTGACATGGGCTGGATGGACTGCGCATATTCCCTCCCTTTGTCTTTTGATGAAAATCCTGTAGTTTTATATTAACCATTACTTTTCACTTAGATTGAATTAACTAAATTTAAATTCCTCACCTGCCGTGGTGCATTAAGACTTCTGTGTAAACGTCTGAATTACTAGTTCAGTATCAACCACTATGCTTTGTACTCTGATATTGCTTTACAACTTTTGTTTGATGTATGTCAGTATTGAGCTGTAGCACATAACATATACAGTGCCCACCATAATGTTAGGGACAAACATTTATTTATTTGCCTCTGTACTTCACAATTTGTTTATACATAGTATTTATACATAGTCCTCCCCCCCCCCCCCCCCCCCCATTTCAGGGTATTGCTCAGGTGTGCTCCTTCATGCAGGTATAAGAGAGCTCCCAGCACCTAGTCTTTCCTCCAGTCTTTCCATCACCTTTGGAAACTTTTATTGCTGTTTGTCAACATGAGGACCAAAGTTGTGCCAATGGAAGTCAAAGAAGCCATTATAAGACTGAGAAACAAGAATAAAACTGTTGGAGACATCAGCCAAACCTTAGGTTAACCAAAATCAACTGTTTGGAACATCATTAAGAAGAAAGAGAGCACTGGTGAGCTTGCTAATCGCAAAGGGACTGGCAGGCCAACGAAGACCTCCACAGCTGATGACAGAGGATTTCTCTCTAATAAAGAAAAATCCCCAAACCCCTTTTCCTACAGATTAGAAACACTCTTCAGGAGTCAGGTGTGGATTTGTCAAAGACCACTGTCCGCAGAAGACTTCATGAACAGAAATACAGAGGCTACACGCCAAGATGCAAACCACTGGTTAGCCGCAAAAATAGGATGGCCAGGTTACAGTTTGCCAAGAAGTACTTAAAAGAACAATCACAGTTCTGGAAAAAGGTCTTGTGGACAGATGCGACGATGATTAACTTATATCAGAGTGATGGCAAGAGCAAAGTATGGAGGAGAGAAGGAACTGCTCAAGATCCAAAGCATACCACCTCATCTGTGAAACATGGTGGTGGGGGTGTTATGGCCTGGGCATGTATGTATGGCTGCTGAAGGTACTGGCTCAAAGCTAAAAAATGGTCAATTCTTGAGTGGCCAAGTCAATGACCCGATCTGAACCCAATTGAGCATGCCGTTTATATGTTGAAGAGAAAACTGGTGGACTAGCCCCCAAAACAAGCATAAGCTAAAGATGGTTGTAATACAGGCCAGGCAGAGCATCACCAGAGAAGACACCCAGCAACTGGTGATGTCCATGAATCGCAGATTTCCAGCAGTCATTGCATGCAAAGGATATGGAACAAAATACTAAACATGACTACTTTCATTTACATGACATTGCCGTGTCCCAAACATTATGGTGCCATGAAATGGGGAGACAATGTATAAATGTGAAACCAAAACGTATAAAAATGGCTTTTAATAAAATCTGACAATGTGCACTTTAACTACATGCAATTTTTTTTCTATTACATATCTCAAATTGTGGAGTACCAAGGCAAATAAATAAATGATTTTTTGTCCCAAACATTATGTAGGGCACTGTAAACTTAGAAATTGCAAAGAATTGTGGACATAGCCCAGACCATCACACAAACCAACCTCCCTTTTATTAAAATCGACAGCCTTCTGTGAAGGTAAGTAAAATCCTGTGAACAGCTACTTCCTAAGGAAGCAAAATTTTGTTTTCTTTAATATCTGGATTTGCACTAACCTGTTGCACCGAAGTAAAGTGCATCAAGACAGATTGCTCATTTAAAAAGGTCAAGCTGTGAAATGGAATTTAATAAAAACTGCTGTGCTGTCTTTATTTTCTCAATAAACAATGTCATGCAAGTAATTGAAACTGCCAGTCTCTACTCAATCTGGCCTTCACAACTACCAGTCATGTGGTTAACACTTAATGTCATATTGACTCTAGAAAAAGTCGTAAATCCTACTCCCAAGATTAAACAAAGTGAAAGCAGATGAACATGTAAGACAGAGGAATGTTTGTTTGGTTATCATGAAAAAGCACAGGGAATTTGGATTTTTTTTCCTAAATACTGTCCCGCTTTTGTGGGTAGACACAAAATGCTGGAGTAACTTAGCGGGACAGGAAACATCTCCAGAAAGAAGGAATAGATGATGTTTCGGGTTGAGAAAAGGGTCTTGATGTGAAATGGAGTCTGAAGAAGGGTCTCAACCCGAAACGTCACCTATTCCTTCTCTCCAGGGATGCTGCCTGTCCCGCTGAGTTACTGCAGCTTTTTGTGTCTATCTTCGATGTAAACCAGCATCTGCAGTTCCTTCCTACACATTGCCTTTGAGTATTGGAGGGAGTCGGGAGGAGAGAGGGGGCATTGAAAATCTTCCCCCTCAATAACTGACCTAAGAAACTCTAAATAAATATAAGTTCCTCTCCATTATTTTGGTTATTTTGTTCTGTTACCCGATCAAGATTAAGTCTAATGCTTTTTGACGGTTTTGATTAAGTACCCATTTACCTCATGCGAAAGGCAATTTCTTCCTGTATGCCTTCCATACCTCTCTTTTAAGATACAACCCGCACACTTTAGCCTTCCTTCCCATTCCCACACTGACCTTTCTATCCTGGTCCTACTCCATTGTCAGAGTGGAGGAACAGCAAATTCGAGGAAGAGCACTTCATATTTCCCTTGGGCAGCTTACACCCTAGAGGTATGAATATTGATTTCTCTAATGTTAAGTATCCCTTTCATCCTCACTCTCTCAGTCCCTCTCCCACCCTAATCATCGTACTAGTTTCACTGTTGTCCTGCTGAGTTTGGCTCTCTGCATAACCGTCATCACCAACCCCGCAGCCAACAATGAACCATTGTGGGCTCCACATTTCCTTGATCATCGTTGCTTTTTGATTATCTTTCGTTCATTTGTTCTACATACCTTCTACAGTATATCTTTTGTTCTCCTTTCCCCTCACTCTCAGTCTGAAGTAGGGTCTCAACTCAAAACAACACCTATTCTTTTTCTGCAAAGATGCTGCCTGTCCCGCTGAGTTAGTCCAGCTTTTTGTGTCTATCTTCAGTATAAACCAGCTACATTCAGTATAATCTACAGTTACTTCCAAAACTGTTTTAAGATACAGTTGGGCAAACACGTTTCCAGTGACGCTATTTAAATTCCTTTCATTAACATAGAAACATAGAAAATAGGTGCAGGAGTAGGCCATTCGGCCCTTCGAGCCTGCATCGCCATTCAATATGATCATGGCTGATCATCCAACTCAGTATCCTGTATCTGCCTTCTCTCCATACCCCCTGATCCCTTTAGCCACAAGGGCCACATCTAACTCCTTCTTAAATATAGCCAATGAACTGGCCTCAACTACCTTCTGTGGCAGAGAATTCCACAGATTCACCACTCTCTGTGTGAAAAAATGTTTTTCTCATCTCGGTCCTAAAAGACTTAAACTGTGACATGGTATGTTAGCTTTCATAGCAAAAGGATTTGAGTATAGGAGCAGGGAGATTCTACTGCAGTTGTACAGGGTCTTGGTGAGACCACACCTGGAGTATTGCGTACAGTTTTGGTCTCCAAATCTGAGGAAGCACATTATTGCCATAGAGGTAGTGCAGAGAAGGTTCACCAGACTGATTCCTGCGATGTCAGGACTGTCTTATGAAGAAAGACTGGATAGACTTGGTTTATACTCTCTAGAATTTAGAAGATTGAGAGGAGATCTTATAGAAACTTACAAAATTCTTAAGGGGTTGGACAGGCTAGATGCAGGAAGATTGCTCCCGATGTTGGGGAAGTCCAGGACAAGGGGTCACAGCTTAAGGATAAGGGGGAAATCCTTTAAAACCGAGATGAGAAGGCAGGTTTCACACAGGAGTGGTAATCTCTGAGTTGGCATGGGTATCAGGCCATTCATTGCATATTTTAAGAGGCGTGCAGATGTGGCCCTTGAAGGGGATCAGAATGGCCTACTCCTGCACCTAAGTTCTATGTTTCATATTGAATGGCGGTGCAGGCTCGAAGGGCCGAATTCCTGCATCTATGTTTCTATGTGACCCCTATGTTTCTATGTGACTTCCCCCCAACATCGGGAACAATCTTCCTGCATCTAGCCTGTCCAACCCCTTAAGAAATGTGCAAGTTTCTATAAGATCCCCCCTCAATCTTCTAAATTCTTAAGTATTTGACTACTTCACAATAGAGTGGACGTGGAAAGGATGTGTCCAGTAGTGGGAGAGTCTGACTCCAGTAGTAGAAGCAGAGTCCTCAGAATAAAAGGGCGTGCCTTTAGATTGGAGATTTGGATGCATTTCTTTAGCCAGAAGGTGGTGAATCTGTGGAATTCTTTGCCACAGACAGCTGTGGAGGACAAGTCATTGGGTATTTTTAAATTGGTGATTGATGGGTTTTTGATTGGGAAGGGCATCAAAGGTTAAGGGGTGAAGACGGAAGAATCGGGTTGGGGGGGAAAAATAGTTTAGCAATGATCGAACGGCGGAGTGGATCAGGGTAGTGGAGGCCAAATCACTGGATGGTTTTAAGAGAGAGTTAGATAGAGCTCTAGGGGAGTCAAGGGATATGGAGAGAAGGCAGGCACGGGTTATTGATAGGGACGATCAGCCATGATCACAATGAATGGCGGTGCTGGCTCGAAAGGCCAAATGGCCTCCTCCTGCACCTATTTTTTATGTTTCTATGATATAAATGGCGAGATGACCTAATTCTACTCTTATGCCTTCTGGTCTTATAATGAATGGTATTATCCTTTTATCGGTGTCCATATCTCTCTCATCTGTCCAACCACTGAATTGTCACTTGTTCCTTTTATGTAAAATTACTTTAAAAATATGCAGAAACGACATGATCATCAACTAATGTGCTTTACGCCTCATGGATGAAGCCTTGCAGCAAAAGGGTCTGAAACTACAAGAGTTTTTGGTTTAGTTTGGAGATGTAGGCCCCCGTGGCCAGCGCCGACCAGTGAACCCTGCACCCTAATGCTATCCTATGCACACTAGGGACACTTTACAATGTTATTGAAGCCAATTAACCTACGAACCTGTACATCTTTGGAATGTGGGAGGAAACCGGAGCACCCGGAGGAAACCCACGCAGGTCATGGGGTGAATGCGCAAACTCCATTACATGCAACACACGAGGGCAGGATTGAACCTGGGTTCACTGGCGCTGTAAGGCAGTAACTCTACTGCTGCACCACCGTGCCGCACCAGAGACCAGAATTCTCTGCCTCTGATCTCAAAATCAGTCTGTAGTTCTGTGAAGAACGCCATTGTAGTCAGGAGAATAATTTTTTTGGTTGTTTTTTGCTTCAGTCTATTGTGTTGAAATTCCATTCAGTAAAATGCCCAGATCATGTGGTATAACTGAATCTTTGGGTTTTGTCCTTTTGTATTGCTTTCACCTGAAGCAAGAGATTACAATTGACATCAGACACAGCATTTTGGATTTTATTTTGAGTTATAATTTCATCTTGTAGGTTATGTATGTTCTCTTTGGCTTGGTTACTTAAATCCAGATTGTTTCCTTCATCTTGGAAATAAAAAAATTGGCACTTTTGTTTGGATGAATTCCATATTTGTTCAAAATCTCCAGTCATCGAATGCATTGGCCTCATTATCAATGATTCATAGATTCTTGTTTCTTTCCCAGTTTCGCACCAGGTGTTAAAATTTGTGTTTCTGTTATTTTAATCAGCAAAAAATTCACAGTTGGTAGCAGTCCTGGAACAACAGCCTAAGTCTTCTGCTGTTCCAGCCTTTGCTGCCTGATAAAAATCCCACCTCCATTTAAAAACAAAATCCAATCACACATTCTACAGTGAAAGCCTCTAAATGGTTATAGTATCTCGTGCTGAGAAATTAGATGGGGCATATATCTGGTGTGCTGAAACGTGGGTGCATTTAGTATTAGTGTTGGGAGGAACTGCAGATGCTGGTTTACACCGAAAATAGACACAAAATGATGGAGTAACAGCGGGACAGGCATAGAAACATAGAAAATAGGAGCAGGAGTAGGCCATTCGGCCCTTCGAGCCCATTCGGCCCTTCAATATGATCATGGCTGATCATCCAACTCGGTATCCTGTACCTGCCTTCTCTCCATACCCCCTGATACCTTTAGCCACAAGGGCCACATCTAACTCCCTCTTAAATATAGCCAATGAACTGGCCTCAACTACCTTCTGTGGTAGAGAATTCCACAGATTCACCACTCTCTGTGTGAAAAATGATTTTCTCATCTCGGTCCTAAAAGATTTCCCCTTTATCCTTAAACTGTGACCCCCTTGTTCTGGACTTCCCCAACATCGGGAACAATCTTCCTGCATCTAGCCTGTCCAACTCCTTAGGAATTAAGAGATGCTGCCTTAAGAAGGCAGCATTTCTGGAGAGAAGGAATGGGTGACGTTTCTGGTTCAGACCCTTCTTCAGATGTTAATGCCTGATTGGGCTTGTTGAGTAGCTTTTCCCCTGATGTAAAATGAGACCCGTGGCCATGCTGGGCAGATTGGGCTGTGTTAATTACAGTTGTCGATTGTGCAGCAATCACAAACTATGTAGTTCAATGGTTTCTTTACTGTCACGTGTGCCAGGTACAGTGAAATACATTTTTTGCACACAGCTCAGCAAGACTATCCCTGTACATAAGCACAATTGTACAGAATAGCTCCGAGTCCATGTGCAAGAGGTGCCATTTTGGCGGTATTTTGCAGTCCCAGCTACAGCTGGCCTCAAAGGCCTGCTGCAATCATCGCCTCCATCCAGTTCACAAGTTATTGGAGCAGAACTAGGCCACTCGGCCCATCGAGTCCACTCCGCCATTCAATCATGGCTGATCTCTGCCTCCGAATCCCATTTTCCTGCCTTCTTCCCATAACCCTTGACACCTGTTCTAATCAAGAATTTGGCAATCTCTGCCTTAGAAATATCCACTGACTTGGCCTCCACAGCCCTCTGTGGCAATGCGTTCCTCAGATTCACTACCCTCTGACTAAAGTCCCGCGAATCAGTTGTCCCTCTCCATGCCTGGCCCTTGTTCCCCGTGGGGGTGGGGGGGGCAATTCCCACAGCCGACCTCGAGGGTTTCAAAGGGCCATCAAAGGCACACTCCCTATGGCTGACAGCCAGCCAGATTGCTAGAACACACATCATGGCTGCCATGGAGCGGAGGGAAAAGGAGGAGGGAGCTCTGAGGTTCTCTCAAAGAATCTCTCTACAACTCGGTTCAATGACGGAATGGATGTCTAGCACTGGGTACACAGGAGACCTTCCAGGATAATAGTTGGAAGAGGCCAAAAGGAGATGGCCCATGTAGTCTCCTTCAGCAGTTAGTGTCCCAGCAATATGTTGGGCAGCTACGGTGGCGCAGCGGCAGAGTTGCTGCCTTACAGCAAATGCAGCACCAGAGACCTGGGTTCGATCCCGACTACGGGTGCCGTCTGAGTTTGTACGTTCTCCCCGTGACCTGCGTGGGTTTTCTCCAAGATCACCGGTTTCCTCCCACATTCCAAAGACGTACAGGTTTGTAGGTTAATTGGCTTGGTAAATGTAAAAATTGTCCCTAGTGGGTGTAGGAGTATGTTAATGTGCGGGGATTGCTGGTCGGCACGGACCCGGTGGGCCGAAGGGCCTGTTTCTGCATTGTATCTCTAAATTAAACTAAACGTTTTGAGATTAGAGATATATAGCATGGAAACGCCCCTTCAACGTACTGATCAACGATCATCCGCATACTAGTTCTATCATTGTATCACCCATTCTCTCATCCGTAGTCTAATTCTATCACTGTAAGGCATCAACTCTACCACTGCGCTACGATGTGAACATTGGAATAAAGTAAAGGTGTCCTACAGATGTCAACTATCCCTATGCAACATCATTGAGGATTCAATCAGTATATCATTTAAAGTGTAGCATGTATTGCACGTTCAAATATTACATCGTCTTTCTTTCAAATCACAATATTGACCGTGTTACATTTATGTTTCTAATAAAAATACGAACATAAACTGTTATTGATATAGTCGCTTGTTTCTGTGTTGGTTATTATTACGGTTTGTAAATGGATCGATTGAACCACTTAAATGCTGTTAAAAACAGTAACCAACTGGAAGAGTTCTTGCTGTTTGTTATTAAATTCCTATATAAAATTTCATGCCATTTAACGAAATCAAAAAATACTTATATCACTATAATTGAATCTTTCCATTGAAATATCTTCCTTCTGCGTGAAGATCTTATTTTAAAGTTATTGCAAGACAACCATTATTACTCCAGAAAGCTTGAGTTTAGAAAATATTTTTATCTACATCATGTGTAAATGGAAGTTGTAAGAATTTCAGCATGCATTGTGTACACTATTTCAAAACGATGCAACAATGGGATGTTTTCCTAACATTGGCTAACAAGAAAAAATGTTGTTTTCCAAAATTATTGGAGCTAAACGTAGATACGGAGAGTCGTTTGCGGTGGTACAGCGATAGAGTTGCTGCCTTGCAGCGCCAGGGTTTGATCCTGTCTGTATGGAGTTTGTGCATTCTCCCTGTGACTGCGTGGATTTTCTCCGGGAATTTTGGTTTCCTCCCACACTCCAAAGACGTATAGGTTTGCAGATTAACTGTAAATTATCCCTAGTGTGTTGGATAGTGTTAGTGTGCGGGGATCGCTGGGCGGTGTGGGCTCGGTGGTCCGAAGGGCCTATTTCCGCGCTGTATCTCGAAACTGGACTACACTAATCATAAAGCTGTATACTTCATAAACAGGACAGCTTGTCCCAATAAAAGTGCTGTTACTGCTCTGGGCACCTTTCAGCCCACAGAATCCATGCCGACCAGCGATAAAAATGCTGGAGAAACTCAGCGGGTGCAGCAGCATCTGTGGAGCGAAGGAAATAGGCAACGTTTCGTGCCGAAACCCTTCTTCTGAAACCCTTCTGCCTCACTCGCTGAGTTTCTCCAGCAGTTTTATCTACCTTCTATTTTCCAGCATCTGCAGTTCCTTCTTAAACATTTAACCTACAAACCTGTATGTCTATGGAATGTGGAAGGAAACCCACATGGTCACGTGGAGGACGTACAAACTTCATATAGACAACACCAGTAGTCAGGATTGAACCGGGGTCTAGCGCTGTGAGGTGGCAACTCTACCGCTCCGCCAATGTGCCGCCGCCGTATAGAAATCTACCATTCTGATTGATGACTCATTGGATGATTAAGGTGGTCACAGTAGACTTTATATTAGTACAGTTAAGGGTCGCCTATCTGTAATCATAATGTGACTTTCAGAAAAATATCAAATAAGAAAGAAGATAGTATGAACACTTTCACTGAATGTAGAGATTATACTGTTGCAATCTGAAATTAAAGAATGATCTTTTATGTCAATCATACAGACCAACTGTACTGCAAGAAAAGAGGCAAATAGTGATAAAGAATGGCAGGCACCCAGTGATTGACATTCTTATGGGAGAACAGGAGCAATATGTTCCAAATGGCACTGGACTGCAAGTGAGTATCTAATGGAGATTTTCCATGAAAGTTTGCAATAAAATTGATGTATGTGGTTGCTTAATTAGATATCCTTTGCTAGAATGCTGTATAACCAGTTTTGCCGATGTAAACAGTGTTTTAGAGTGTGTATCTTGCATCGGTTGATATTGATCTTCTTGCGTATGGCGTGCACAGCCTAAAGTTGTAGGTCAACTTGTTCTATTTGATCTTGTTTGTGCACGTCAGATTGATTGCATTAGTCGTAACAGGGTGAACCACATGAAAGTTTCAATCTCCCACTCTGTTGATATTGATGAAAGGGTAGGTTTGGTGACTTACCTGCTAAATACTTGGCAAACTTCCTTTGCTGAATTAAGGTAAACATGTGTGAATATGTTCTCAAAGGTAGGGTCAAAGATGGCACAATACTATTATGAGGGAAGAACATGCTTCATCATGGAGGTGGAAGCAGGCTGTTGGACTGGGCAGGGAGATGATGGATTGATACATTTGAAGAGCTGCATTTGGTAGGAAGAATGAGAACCAAGTTAAATCAGAGAGTACACTCACAACAAAGATTCAAGAAAGAGTCATGAGTTAGATAGAGCTCCAGGAGAGTTAGATAGAGCTCTAGGGGCTTGTGGTGTCAAGGGATATGGGGAGAAGGCAGGCACGGGTTATTGATAGGGGACGATCAGCCATGATCACAATGAATGGCGGTGCTGGCCCGAAGGGTCGAATGGCTTCCTCCTGCACCCATTTTCTATGTTTCTATGTAAAGCAGAAAGCCTTCTATTGTCCATTGGAGGATTATTAGTGTTTAGTTTCCGTTCGGCACGGTGGTGTAGCGGTAGAGTTGCTGCCTTACAGTGAATGCAGCGCCGGAGACCCGGGTTCGATCCCGACTACGGGTGCCGTCTGTATAGAGTTTGTACGTTCTCCCCATGAACTGCGTGGGTTTTCTCCGAGATCTTCAGTTTCCTCCCACACTCCAAAGACGTCCAGGTTTGTAGGTTAATTGGCTTGGTAAATGTAAAAATTGGCCCTAGTGGGTGTAGGATAGTGTTAATATGCGGGGATTGCTGGTCGGCATGGGCCGAAAGGGCCTGTTACCGCGCTGTATCTCTAAACGAAATAAACTAAACTAAACTGATTGTGGAGATGATACCGGGTAGAATTCTCCCAAGGGAGGGTTAGAGTTTAGTTTCCTCTAATATATTGTCACGTGTTTTCTTTTTTTTTTGCTCTCTGATGTATCACCTTTTCTTTCAAATTGGACATGATGATACAAACTGCCGATGCTTCTTTGCATTTGTTTTGAACTTGTAGGAATATATGATCCACACTGTCTTCTTTCCATTGCCTTTCACTATCACCTGTGGTTCCCTTTCTCCCATCAATACCATCGCCAACTACTTTCCTTTGTATATCATCTTCCTCCTCCTCCTCCTCCTCCTCTGCTCCGATTTATAAAGCCCAGAATTCTGTAATTTTTTTCCCCCCCCTATTTAGTTTCTCAATCTACCGTGCTACTTCAATGGATAATGCATACAAAGCCACAGCTTTCTACTTTCTTGAAACCCTGTTAAAATTCTATCCTCTAACTTAACTTGATTCACATTCTTCGTACCAAATTGCAACTCTTCAAATGTACCAACATTAATTATATCAGTAATCTCAAGAGATCATAAGATCATAAGACATAGGAGCAGAATTAGGCTATTCGGCCCATCGAGTCTGCTTCACCATTCGATCATGGCTGATCTATTTTTCTGAATTTGTCTGAAGAAGGGTCTCGACCTGGACCGTCGCCTATTCCTTCTCTCCATAGATGCTGCCTCGTCCGCTGAGATTCTCCAGCTTTTTTTTGTCTACCTTCGATTGTTCCAGCATCTGTAATTCTTTCTTAAATATTTTTCCCTCTCAATCACATTCTCCTGCCTTCTCCCTGGTAACATTGATACCGTTATTAATCAAGAACCTATCAATCTCCGTTTTAAAAATACCCAATGACTTGCCCTCCAAAGCCACTTGTGGCAATTAATTCCACAGATTCACTATCGTCTGGCTAAAGAAATTCTTCCACATCTCCACTCTTTTATTCTGGTCCCAAACTCTCCCTTTACTGGAAGCATCCTCTCCATATCCAATCTAACTAGATTTCCTGTTCTAATGGAATATCAAAACATTGAGGCATGAAGAGAAACATTGATTCTTTAATAAAAGAATTGATTCTTTAACCGGAAGTGGCGGCGCTGGTAAACGCCTCGCCTGCAGTCCGTTTGTCTTTACTTTTTTTATATTGTTTTTTTTTCGTTTTGTCTAGTTAGTTTTTGTTTTTTAGGTTGTGTTTATGTGTGGGGGGGGTTGAAACAGGGGCTTGCTGTCTCTCCCTTCGGGGGAATACGACTTTTTTATCGTATCCCACTACTCTGCCTCCGTCTGCGCTGAGGCCTAATGGCAGAGCTGGCGGCCTCGAGACTACGGAGGCAGAGCCAGTCAGGACTTGCCCTGGGCTCGCTCCCGTGAGAGCGGCCCGGCACGGGGCTGAGACTCTCCCGTGAGGGCGGCCCAGCTCGAGGTGGAATGGTGCTCCCGTCGGAGCGGCCCAGCTTGAGGGAGGAACGGCACTCACGTGAGGGCGATCCGGCTCGGGGCTGGAACGGTGCTCCGGTGGCTGGGACGGCGTTCTGGCGGCGGTGACCTGAGTCTGGTGTTCAGCTGCGGGCCAGCGGCTGCGTCCGTTGGACTGGAGGGCGGCAGCTTCAACCACCCTAGGACGCGGTGTTTGAGCCGGCCCGTTTGCGGGGTTCGTTGAGCCGCGGGACTGTTTGTACCATCGCCCGGTGGGGAATCGCCTCAGCGCAGAGGGAGAAGAGGAGGGAAGAGACTGCAGCCCTAAGATTTTTGCCTCGACCACAGTGAGGGGGTGCTTGGAGGACTCACTATGGTGGATGTTAATTTGTGTTTAGTGTTGTTTATTATTGTATGATTGTATGTATGACTGCAGGCACGAAATTTCGTTCAGACCGTAAGGTCTGAATGACAATAAAGGTATTCAATTCAATTCAATTCAAAAGAGGGAACCAGAAAAAAATATAATTGACTCTACTTTAAAATGTTTTGCTGAGGGAGGATTATACAAGATGGGCATAAAGGTAAACTTTAATTAACAAAAGAATAAATTAACTTGAAAGTCACTGTTAAATGGTCTGGTTCAAGGCAATCTTCAACGTCTGCAAATCAGCTGAACCGGAATATTTCCTGTAAAAATAAATCCAGATACATTGGATTTCAAATTATATTGCCAAAAAAAAAAGATGTCATTGCTTTTTTTGCATATTTTAATAAAATATAATACATACAAATTTATAGATGCTGCTGTACCCACTGAGTTTCTCCAGCATTTTTGTGTACCTTCGATTTTCCAGCACCTGCAGTTCCTTCTTAAATACTTCCCTCGTGATAGTGTTTAAACTGACTGGTCTGGTTTTTATTGTTTTTTTGGGAAACTGACCCACAAGGTGATGAATCGCAGACTTGAAATTCTAAATTAAATATTTAGTTTAGTTTAGAGATACGGGGTGGGTACAGGCCCTTCAGCACACCATGTTCATGTCGACCAGCGATCACCCATGCACTGGTTAGATCCTACGCAGTAAGGACTATTTACAGAAGCCAATTACCCTACAAATCAGCACGTTTTGGGGATGTGAGAGGAATCTGGAATACCGTTATGGGGAGAAGGCAGGAGAATGGGGTTAGATGGGAGAGATCGATCAGACACGATTGAATGGCGGGGTAGACTTGATGGGCCGAATGGCCAAATTCTACTCCTATCACTTATTAACTAATGACCACCTGGAGCAAGCCCATATGGTCACAGGGAGAATGCACAAACTCCATACAGACAGCACCTGTAATCAGGATCAAGCCCAGATATCTGGTGCTGTAAGGCAGCAACTATACCTCTGCGCTTCAGTGTTGCCCCCTTTTGCTCAGAAATCTCAAAGGATAATTTTTATATATGCAGCAATGATAAGGCGCAAACTCTGCTATGTTGAAAGATTGATATGATTCTCAAGGTCCAGAGAGATTAAATTCTAAAGATTTCATATGGAAACAGTCCTGCTGTTGGGATTTTTTTTCTCCACCACTTAGATTGATTGGAAAGGTTTAGAAAAAAATAATTGATGTAGTTGAATTGATAAATGAAAATATAAACATATTACCTTTTTATTCCAACTGCTCTTAATAGTTAGAAAATTATCTAGAGAATATAATTTGGAAGAATCCTGAGTTGAAATAATGTTTTGATTTTGCATGTCTGTGAAACAAGTTTCATTTCTGTGCCTGGCACTTGCAATTTGTGGGAAGTCTGCCATTTGGAAAAAAAACCCAGGATTTTGCACCTGATATTATTGCTGTGGGAATATGGAAATATTGAGACACTTCAATACTCTGATCATTTATTTTTTCGTTGGAACTAAAGCCAATGAATGGGTGGAGTTGAGACCAATGTTTTCATGGAAAGCAACATGTAGGAACAGAAAATGGTTGAAATCCTCTGGAGTTTAGACAGCAGATGCGAATTGTCCCTGCCCCTGTCCCACTAATGCCCCTGTCCCACTAAGGAAACCTGAACGGAAATCTCTGGAGACTTTGCGCCCCACCCAAGGTTTCCGTGCAGTTCCCAGAGGTTTTTGTCAGTCTCCCTACCTGCTTCCACTACCTGCAACCTCCGGCAACCACCTGCAACCTCCGGGAACCGCACGTGTCCTTGGGTGGGGCGCAAAGTCTCCAGAGGTTTACGTTCAGGTTTCCTAAGTGGGACAGGGGCAGAAGGTAATAAATTCATAAGTGATAGGAGAAGAACTAGGCCATTCGGCCCATCAAGTGTACGCTATTCAATCATGGCCGATCTATCTCTCCCTCCTAACCCCATTCTCCTGCCTTCTCCCCATAACCCCTGACACCTGTACTAATTAATAATCAATAAAGAAAAATAGAATTAAAATTTCTGTTCAATCTATTTTCAGAATTTGGTGAGTCCACCATTGTTTCAGACAGCACGTTTAATGTCTTATCTATACTGTGTTTATTCATTCCTACGAAAGGTCGTTAGCCAAAAAGACGAACCCTGTTTCTTTCGCACAGAAGCTGCCTGACTTACTGAGTATTTCCAGCAATGTTTGTTTCCAATTCCAATATCAGCAGTTGTTTCATGCCTGCTGCTGTAAATAGGTTGTGAGCATGTCTAATCATTCTTGTGTATATTATGCACCAGTACTTATTCAATGCCTATTGAAATCTGTTTGAAGATGATTGGGTTTATTTCCAACAAGTATAACATTTATAATACTGCTACCATGTCCAAGGTGTACGTAATGTCCAACTTTATCCACATAGACTAGAGCATTGTTAGAATTACACAACTGCGGTGAGGATTATTCTCCCCTCTGTCAATTAAACAGTTGCTGCCGTGCACACTAATTAGTAATATTAGAAGTGTGGATAAAATGTGCTGCAGTTTATTTTGTTGCCAGTGATTGCAAATGATAATAAGATGATAAGATAGTATGTACATTTCAGGAGATCAATTCATGATATCAGAAAATCAAAAAGTTGCAGATGCTGCAGCAAGTAAGAATCTAATTGTTCTATCTGGGACATATGACAATAAAACACATTTGATATCTGAAATTAAAAAAAGATAGACATAAAAAGCTGGAGTAGCTCAGCAGGGCAGACAGCATTTCTGGAGAGAAGGAATGGGTGACGTTTCGGGTCGCGACCCTTCTTCAGACTGAGTCGGGAGAGGGGAACTAGAGATATAAATCTATAGTGAAGAAATCATTCTATGGGCAAACAACTTCAATTTTACCTGAGGATGTGAGTGATTTTTTTTGTTAACCTGGTACAGTCCTGGTGTAAGCCATTTAATTCTTGAAGCCAAATAAAATGTTACCTTCAATGGTTAATGAAGGTGTGAATAGTGATGATGATTTTAAAGAAACGTAAAGCCAGTGTGATTTGTCCTATAAATCACAGTTAGCCTAGACTGAGGACATATGCAGCAGAGTCTGAAATAATTAAGAGTAGGAGGTGCAACTTGAAACATGTCCCTAATCCCTTAATGTATGTTGCGCGTTGGATAAGTTGAATGGAAATTGTTGGCCTAAGGTTTTTGACTTTGATTATGTTCCCAGAGATTGAGTTGGACGTCGAGAACAGATGTTTCCAGCTCAGATTTCCCTCTCATTCTTGTTGAAAGGCAGCTGATGTGTTGTTTAACGTTACCAGCAGTAACTCTGCGGATGGATAGCACAAGGACGTGGACCTTGCCTGCATTTTGCCTTTAAAATCTGCCCCCGTTGTGTAGCCTTTTGCTCTTCTGGCACTGTAGATGCTGCAGACACCGAGAAATTTAGAAACGAGTTCCCTCCTGGCATTTTGAATAAAACTTGTATTTAAAATGCAAAATCCATGGACGATTGGAGGGAATGTCCCTTCTCTGCTTGTTCTCTCTCTCGCTCCGTGTGATCTCCCTCCCCTGTGGACGGCTCCACCTTGCTCCAGAAACTGGTTCTGAATAATACATTAGGCCAATCCCACACATCCTGGTGATCCCTCAGCACTGGGATAGATTAAACCCTGGTTGTATAACATTTAAATTTGATGCTCTTGTTTAAATATTCCGGATGCAAATAAAAAAAAGATTCCTTAAGCTTGAAGCCAGCAAACGCTCAAAATAAGGGACAAATTCCCAACGGCAATTCGTTGACCGACTCGGATGATGAGTTGGCCCTGCTGCTGGACTGCACACAAAGCCCATCCGGCGGGACAGCTGAGGAGTTTTGGCCCGGGTGCCGGACTTTGCGCGTGGCGTCGCGTGGCCCTGGCCAAAGCTCCTCAGTTGGCCCGCCGGCTGGGTTTTATGTTCTGCTGCACGCAAATTCAGGCCACCCATCTGACAAACCAATTGAGCCCAATATACGTGATCTCCCGGCTAATACGGGACAGTTGTCAACCCTATGTGCTAGTCACAGAAGTAGATCTGCAATCACACGTTACAATCACTCCACCCATTTGAAATTGGACTGAACATTGAAGAAAGTGCAGTTTATTTTCAAGTTGGGTGCTATCCTCCGTGGTGGGAATAGTTTTAATAACCATCTTAGTACCTGGATAGAGGATGCATTAAAGTTTGACCAACTCATTAACGTATCAAGTGGCACAGTGTTAGAGTTGCTGCCTTACAGCGCCAGAGACCCGGGTTTGATCCTGACGACTGGTGCTGTCTGTACGGAGATTGAACGTTCTCCCTGTGACTGCGTGGGTTTTCTCCGGGTGCTCCGATTTCCTCCCACGCTCCAAAGCTGTGCAAGTTTGTATATTAATTGGCTTCTGTAAATTGGCCCAAGTGTGTAGATTTGGATGGGAAATCGCTAGTCATCACGGACTTGGCGGGCCTAAGGGCATGTTTCCATTGCCGTACCTCTAGAACTAAAACCCAGAGCTCTCCTATCTGAGCAAATATCATACATTATTCTGGGTCTGGTATGTGTACGCTTCCAGGTGTATGGGTTGAATGGGGAATTCCTTGGTACAGACTGGCTCCATGGTTTGGAAGTTTCTGGCTAAATTTATTGATTTAATATTTAAGATTACTTCCAAGATCATGACAATATGCTTGGATCAATAACTAGAAAATAAGAGTCGCTGCCTTACAGCGAATGCAGCGTCAGAGACCCGGGTTCGATCCCAACTACGGGTGCTGTCTGCACGGAGATTGTACGTTCTCCCCGTGACCTGCGTGGGTTTTCTCCGCGACCTTCGGTTTCCTCCCACACTCCAAAGATGTACAGGCTTGTAGGTTAATTGGCTTGGTAAATGTAAAAATTGTCCATAGTGGGTGTAGGATAGTGTTAATGGACGGGGATTGCTGGTCGGCACGGACCCGGTGGGCCGAAGGGCCTGTTTCCGCGCTGTATCTGTAAACTAAACTAAACTAATGTGCGTGTGGAGAGCATTGAACATGCTTCTTGGCTTTTGTAACTATTCAAAGGTCCTCTCCGTACAGACTGTTAATTATTGTTTTTCGTGGGCTTTGTTTCACAGGGCGATGGACAGAGGGCTATGGTCATTACTGGACCCAACATGGGAGGAAAGAGCTCTTACATTAGACAAGTAGCCATGATCACTATTATGGCACAAATCGGGTCGTATGTCCCGGCAGAAGAAGCTGTGATTGGTATTGTGGACAACATTTACACAAGGTATGATTTCACTTTCTCAAAGTAAGTGGGTACCTCTCAATGAGAATTCAATTCTTTTTTTTTATTGTAACACTTTAACTTCCCAGAGGGATTATGTGACTGAAACACAGCAAACGTTTTGTTTAATCTCTGTGTACATTTTACATCTAAAGTGAGATTTTATACTTATGAAGTTCGAATGTAGAGCCTGGGACTTGAAAGCAAATGAAATTATGCATCCAATTTGGGGGGAAAATCTGTTTGCTCTCTTTCACTAACTTAGTTTAGTTTCGAGACACAAGATGGAAACAGGCCCTTTGGCCCACCGAGACCACGCCGGCCATCGATCACCCGTTCACTCGATTTCTATGTTATCCCTCATTCTCATCAGTTCGCTACACATTTGGAACAATTTTACAGAGGCCAAATAATCTGCAAACCCACACATTTCTGGGATGTGGGAGGAAACCCACGTGGTCACAGGACATGTGCAAACTCCACACAGACAGTACCCAAGGTCAGGATCGATCTGGGGTGTCCCAAGCGCTGAGGCAGCAGCACTACTAGCTGCGCCACTGTTTATAAGGTCATAAGTGATAGGAGCAGAATTAGGCCATTCGGCCCATCGAGTCTGCTCCACCATTCAATCATGGCTGATCTATCTCTCCCTCCTGACCCCATTCTCCTGCCTTCTCCCCATACCCTATGACACACAGTTCTGCCTACTATCCCAAGTACTACATGGTGGAGGAACATTTCCTTCCGCTTCAGCGGAAGTGATTGGGGGCAAGTGTGGGACATAGTTCTGCAGATGGGGCAGGAGGTGCTCGATGGGAAGAATGAATGTGCTCGATGGAAAATAGTGTGCTCCTTCTGCCATTTACTTTGAACTTCTGTGCGGTTCCAATGAGTGGATTTGTGGTCTCAATGCCATCCTAAATATTCTCACTGCATTTTGAGTTGTCATGGGCTAGGGATTTTCAGGGATTGGCAGGGAGTTGCATGTTCTCAAGGTGGCTTTGAGAATGCGTATGAATAATTTCACCAATCTGCCAGGTAATTTATTAGTGAACAAGTTTATCGAAGGTAGACACAAAATGCTGGAGTGACTCAACGGGACAGGCAGCATCTCTGGAGAGAAGGAATGGGTGTTTCGGGTCGAGACCCTTCTTCAGGCTGATGTTCTTGTTCTTGTTCGGGGAGTTTGGTATTAGGTATGAAAATGATGTTATAAAAAGGAACTGCAGATGCTGATTTTCTACCAAAGATAAACACAGAATGTTTGAGTAATTACGGCACGGTGGTGCAACGGGAGAGTTACTGCCATACAGTGCCAGAGGCCGGGGTTCGATCCTGACTGCAGGTGCTGCCTGTCAGGAGTTTGTCCGTTCTCCCCGTGATCTGAATGGGGTTTTCTCCGGGACCTTCAGTTTCCTTCCACACTCCAAAGACGTAAAGGTTTGTAGGTTAATTATAAATGTAAATTGTCCCTAGTGTGTGTAGGATAGTGCAAGTGTACGGGGATTGCTTGTCGGTGCGGACTCGGTGGGTTGAAGGGCCAGTATCCGTGCTGTATCTCTAAACTAAACTTAACAACAACTAAACTCAGCAGGTCAGGCACGAAGGAATCAAGGGATATGAGGGAAAACAAGCAGGAACGGGGTACTGAGCCTGGATGATCAGCCATGATCATATTGAATGGCGGTGCTGGCTCGAGGGGCCGAATGGCCTACTCCTGCACCTACTTTCTATGTTACCATCTCTGGAGAAAAGGTCAGGTGACGTTTAGGGTTGGGACCCTTCTTTGGTCTATGCAAATATCTATTTGTTTATGCAAATGATGTTGCTTGGCTAATTAGCGCTTTAATGCTGAAAATGTTGACCTGGGAATGACTGCCGATAGTGGTTCACTTATCCTACCACTGGATTTTGTGGTCATTCTCCATTATTTTCAGATGCCTTCTCCTGTTAGCTCATAATTCCGGAGGTCAGGGATTAATGTTACCTGATGGACCACAAGCTTGGTGCAGAATTTTCATATCTTCAAATGTGTAAAGTCTATGATGGCACCCGACACACAATGATGAATTTCTTCAGTGCCTAACTTCTTCCTCTTTACCCATCCTTTCACCTGCAAGAAATTCCCTAAAGCAGGAGTCGGCAACCTTGTTCTGCATGGGGGCCAGGACCTATGTCTGTGAGCGGGATGGTGGGTCACATCTATCGCCATAGTGTGACACTTGGTGTTATTTTTCGCATTAGTTTTCACGTGTTTTTCATTTAGTTTTCTGCAGTTCCCAGGTCCCTCGTGTGCCCCGGGACTGTCTGCAGGGAACTGGGACCAGTTCTCAGGTCGGCTCGCCTTCCCCGGGACTGGCTGTGGGGCCCAGGTCGCCTGCGTGCCCCAAGACTAGCTGCAGTTCTCAGATCACATCATGTACCCGGGACTGGCGTCAGTTCCCAGGTTGCGAAAACAAATTGAAAAGAAATACGCCTGCGGGCCGGATGATTTTGGGTTACGGGCCGGATCCGGTCAATTATTATTATTTTTTTAATCTCTCTTCTTTGAAGTTGTTTGGTACCATGGCGTGGCTTACAGAATAGTGAAAGGCTTGGATAGAGTGGATGTGGATGTGGAGAGGATGTTTCCACTAGTGGGAGAATCTCTCGGACTACCGGTCACAGCATCAGAATTAAAGGACGTTCTTTTAGGAAGTAGATGAGGAGAAATTTCTTTAGTCAGAGGGTGGTGAATCTGTGGAATTCTTTGCCACAGAAGCAACTTTACTGCTGCGCCACCGTGACTGCCCTAGCACGGGTGTCGGAGGTTGTGAGGAGAAGGCAGCAGAATGGGGTTAGGAGGGAGAGATCAGCCAAGGTTGAATGGCAGAGTAGACTTGATGGGCCAAATGGACTAATTATGCTCCTATCACTTACGACCATATGGCTTCATAAGTTAGCCTCGCCTCTGAGCCTAGGAGTCGTTGTAATGGTCCCTCTTCCTATTGATTATTTTTTATCTGCTGCTTACCACTCAGTATGTCTCCAACCTCGCTGAATGCCTGATCTAAAGCCATGACGAGTAAAGCCATGACGAGTTGGAGGTCAGATGCCAGCATTACTGATCACCAGCTTCTCTGCTGTACTCTCAGGTTTGCTCACTGGCGCTGTGTGTCGAGAGAGGCGGCACGTTGTGCAGCGGTAGAGTTGATGCTTTACGGCGCCAGAGAACCGGGTTTGATCATTTTCCAATGTTCTATAGATTCAGGATCAGTTCCTGTGGATTAGAGGATAGCTAATGTCATCCCACTTTTCAAGAAAGGAGCGAGAGAGAAATCGGGGAATTACAGACCAGTTAGCCTTCGGTGGTGGTAAAGATGCTGGAGTCAATTATTAAAGAGGTAATAATGGGGCATTTGGATAGCAGTAAAAGGATTAGTCCAAGTCAACATGGATTTATGAAAGGGAAATCATGCTTGACTAATCTGGAATTTTTTGAGGATGTGACAAGTAAAATGGATGAAGGGGTGCCAGTGGATGTAGTGTATCTAGACTTTCAGAAAGCCTTTGATAAGGTCCCGCACGGGAGACTGGTGACTAAAATTAGAGCACATGGCATTGGAGGTAGGGTGTTGACATGGATAGAAAATTGGTTGGCAGACCGGAAGCAAAGAATAGGAGTGAACGGGTCCTTTTCAGAATGGCAGGCAGTGGCGAGTGGAGTGCCGCAAGGTTCGGTGTTGGGGCCGCAACTGTTTACCATATATATCAATGGTTTGGAAGAGGGAATTAGGAACACTAGCAAGTTTGCGGATGACACAAAGCTGGGTGGCAGTGTGAACTGTGAAGAGGATGTTAGGAGGTTGCAGTGTGACCTGGACAGGTTGAGTGAGTGGGCAGATGCGTGGCAGATGCAGTATAATATAGATAAATGTGAGGTTATCCACTTTGGCGGCAAAAACAAGGGGGCAGATTATTATCTGAATGGGGTTAGGTTAGGTAAGGGGGAGGTGCAGCGAGACCTGGGCGTCTTTGTACACCAGTCACTGAAAGTTTGCTTACAGGTACAGCAGGCAATGAAGAAAGCTAATGGAATGTTGGCCTTCATAACAAGAGGATTTCAGTATGGGAGTAAAGAGGTTCTTCTGCAGTTGTATAGGGCTCTGGTGAGACCACATCTGGAGTATTGTGTACCGTTTTGGTCTCCTAATTTGAGGAAGGACATCCTTGTGATTGAGGCAGTGCAGCGTAGATTCACGAGATTGATATCTGGGATTGCGGGACTGTCATATGAGGAAAGATTGAAAAGACTAGGCTTGTATTCACTGGAGTTTAGAAGGATGAGGGGGATCTTATAGAAACATATAAAATTATAAAAGGACTGGACAAGCTAGATAGATGCAGGAAAAATGTTCCCAATGTTGTGCGAGTCCAGAACTAGGGGCCACAGTCTTAGAGTAAAGGGGAGGTCGTTTAAGACTGAAGTGAGAAAAAACTTTTTCACCCAGAGAGTTGTGAATTTATGAAATTCCCTGCCACAGAGGGCAGTGGAGGCCAAGTCATTGGATGGATTTAAGAGAGAGTTAGATAGAGCTCTTGGGGTAGTGGAATCAAGGAATGCTATGAGAATGCAGGGTGACTTGGACAGGTTGGGGGAGTGGGCAGATGCATGGCAGATGAGGTTATCCACTATGGTAGCTAAAACAGGAAGGCAGATTACTATCTAAATGGCGTCAAGTTGGGAAAAGGAAGTACAATGGGATCTCGGGTTAGATAGAGCTCTAGGGGCTAGTGGAGTCAAGAGATATGGGGAGAAGGCAGGCATGGGTCATTGATAGGGGAGAATCAGCCATGATCACAATGAATGGCGGTGCTGGCTCGAAGGGCCGAATGGCCTCCTCCTGCACCTATGTTTCTGTGATCCTGACTACAGGTGCTGTTTGCATGGAGTTTGTACGTTCTCCCTGTGACCACATGGGTTTTCCTGTGTTGCTCCGGTTTCCTCCCACACTGTGAAGATGTACAGGTTTGTAAGTTAATTCGTTTGGTAAAACTGTAAATTGACCCTAGTGTGTGTAGGATAGTGCTAGTATATGTGGATTGCTGGTGGGTGCGGACTCGGTGGGCCGAAGGGCCTGTTTCTGCGCTCTCTCTTGAAACTAAATGAAATTAAACTCAAGGTTAGTCCACGATGATTTTTCTTTTATAAATCCACGATGGCTTTGCTCAACTGACTTAAGCCTGTTGGGTAGACTCCCTTTATCCTGTCTATTCCTCCCCACTCTCTTCGTAATTTTCACATGTGTTCTCACTATCCACCCTCTGAAGAGTTGCTGACTCTTTTATCTTTCCACTGATTCTGTCTGGCCTGTTAGAAGCAACATTTTCTGTTTTTATTTTGCAATGATGAATTTCCGTTTGCCCCAAGTTAGTTAGTTTAGTTTATTGTCACGGGTACCGAGGTACAGTGAAAAGTTTTTGTTGCGTGCTGACAATTCAGCGGAATTCAGCGGAATACATAATTACAATGGAGCCATCTATAGTGTATGTATACATGATCAGAGAATAATTTTTAGTGCAACATAGAATCCAATAGCATCCGATCAAGGTTAGTCCCTGGATCTTCAATAAGGTAGAGTGTAGCTCTGGACTGCTCTCTTGTTGTTGATAGGAAGATTCTGTTGTCTGATAACAGCTGGGAAGAAAATATCCCTGAATCGGGTGTTGTGCTTTTTCACGCTTCTGTATCTCTTGCCAGCTGGGAGAGGGGAGGAGTGGCCAGGGTGCGACTCGTCGTTGGTTATGCTGCTGGACTTGCCGAGGCAGCGGGAGGTGTAAATGGAAGGGAGGCTGGTTTGTGTGGTGGTCTGGCTGCGTTCTCAATTCTCCTCAATTTCGTAGGATTGTCCTGTGTCAGTTTCTTCCAGGGTGGAATTGCCCAGGAAATGGGGATGATTCATGCCTAGAAGTTCCTGATTTAATTTTTGTATGGACTCTACAATGCTCATTATTGGGTTTTACCATGGACTCAACTGAGTCATAGAGTGATACAGCGTGAAAACAGGTCCTTCGACCCAACTTGCCCAAACCGGCCAACAAGTCCCGTCTACACGTCCCACCTGCCTGCATTTGGCCCATATCCCTCTAAACCTATCCTATCCATGTACCTATCTGATTGTTTCTTAAACATTGCGATTGTCCCTGCCTCAACTACGTCCTCTGGCAACTCGTTCCATAAATCTACCCCTCTTTGTGTGGAAATAGTTACCCCTCAGATTCCCATTAAATATTTTCCCCTTCAACTTAAACCTCTGTCCTCTGGCCTTTGATTCCCCTACTCTGAGCAAGAGTCTCTGTGCGTTTACCTTATCTATTCCCCTCATGAAATCATTTGGTATTTGCTTCTGATCATTATGGATGGCATTTTCCTTAAAGAGTGATCCTAATGGTTCCACATTGCAACAGCTACTGGTTTCTTTAAATGATTAAAGTGTGGTTGCCTCAGTCTCTCTCTGCTCTGCTGGAAGGTATTTGGCCAGTATGACACTTTCTGTTAGTCTTCAATTTCTTGTTCCAGTTTTCAAGAGATTTGGGCTCTTGAAATTTAAATTAATTGATGTTCTTGGATTTGGATCGACTGTGCAAGCTTGCCTCTGAGCCGAGGAGTCCGTGTAGTGGTTCCACTTCCCATTGATTATTTTTTATTTGCTGTTTACCGCTCAGCATGCCTCCGACCCCTCTGCATGCCTGATCAAATGCCATGACAAGTTGGAGGTCTGATGCCAGCATTAATGATCACCCACTTCTCTGCTGTACTCTCAACTTTGGCACTGTGTGTTGAGGGGAAGGCCTGGTATTGCTGGCACATTTAAATAGGTCTATCACCCTCATAGAGACATACAGGGTGGAAACAGGCCCTTCGGCCCAACTTGCCCAAACAGGGCCAACATGTCCCATCTACACTAGCCCCACCTGGCTGCTTTTAGCCCATCTATATTACTAAAAGTCTGATCATGACCACTTCCTGTTGTTCTGTATATTGATTTTAGAAAAAATGCTGCCACTTACGGCTGTGATTTTTTTGCCATCTTACTCAGAGTCCCCCTCCGCTGCGCAGGACAAGAGGATTTTTCCCATCAAAGAAAAATAAAAGAGTTATTACTGTTTAAAAAATGTTGAGATTCTCTCTCCTGAAGGCCACGCCCCTTCCGGAGGGACTATAAAACTCAGAAGTGTTGAGTGCCTCAGTCAGTCTCTGTAAGATAGGGGAGCGAGAGGGTCACGTCTCTCAGTCTGAGCTGTGAATAACACTGAACTCATGTCTACTAAACTGAGTGGTTTTATTGACCTATCAGTGCCCTTAATGTGGTTTGAAAATATAGTTTGGAAATGCTAAAGCTGTGTTGCCTTGGGTTTGGAAATGCTAAAGCTGTGTTGCCTTAAATCTGGAAATGCTAAAGCTGTGTTGCCTTTGGTTTCGAAATGCTAAAGTTGTGTTGCCTTTGGTTTGGTAATGCTAAAGTTGTGTTGCCTTTGGTTTGGAAATGCTAAAGCTGTGTTGCTTTTGGTTTGGAAAAGCTAAAGCTGTGTTGCTTTTGGTTTGGAAATGTTAAAGCTGTGTTGCCTAATTAAAGTTGCCTTGCCTAATTAAAGTTGCCTTGCCAAATTAAAGTTGCCTTGCCTAATTAAACTTGCCTTGCCGTCTTTATAATTAAAAGTCTAATCTTGACCACTTCCTGTTTGCGCTTTATATTGATTTTAGAAAAAACGCTACGACATACGGCTGTGAATTTTGGCCATCTTACTCGAAGTCCCCCTCCGCTCATCAGGTGCGGAGGATTTTTCCCATCGATGAAAAATAAAAGCGTTATTAGTGTTTAAAAAAATGTTGTGATTCTCTCTCCTGTCAATCATGTCATGAAGGCCACGACCCTTCTGGTGGGAGGGGGGGGGGACTATAAAACCCAGAAGTGTGGGCGTGGCTCAGTCTCTGCAAGATGGAGGAGGGAGAAGTCACGACTCGCTGTCTTTAGTGGCCTTGCACCCTGCTTGAAATGGTATGAAACCGCAATTGAATTTGGTGGCCTTGCACCCTGCTTGAAGTGGTATGAAACTCCACTTGAATTTGGTGGCCTTGCATCATGCTTGACATGGAATTTCAAGGAATGGCCGTGAGTCAACTGCCAGCCCACCAGCCGTGAGAGATTGGGCTGCCAGCACAACAGACTTGAGTGACTGAGCTGCCACCCCAAGAAATCATTCGGCCCACAATGTCCGTACTAGCCCTCTGGAAACCAGTCCCTTCAGCCCACAATACCCATACTAGTGCTCCAGAAAGCCCATCCCCCACCCTATCCCCCCCCCCCCTACTGGCCACCAATATTGGAATTGGTGGAGAGAGCGTTGGGGGACCAGTGCTCCTGTGTGATGCTGGGACCCGACGGGTCCCACTTAGTCTAGTCTCCCTCTAAACCTGTCTTAATCATGTACCTGTCTAAATGTTTAGTTTAGAGATACAGCATGGAAACAGGCCCTTTGGCCCACCGGGTCCGTGCCGACCAGCGATCCCTGCATATTAACATGGTCCTACACCCACTAGGGTCAATTTTTACATTCACAAAGCCAATTAACCTACAAACCTATACGTCTTTTGAGTTTCTTGACCGTTGCGATACTGCATGCCTCAACTACCTCCTCCGGCAGCTCTTCCATTCACCCACCATCCTTTGTGTGAAACAGTTACCCCTCAGGCTCCTATTAACTCTTTCCACCCTCACCTTAAACCTATGCCTTCTGGTTCTCGATCCCCCTACTCTGGGCAAGAGACTCTGTGGCCTCATGGGACAAACTTTAATTGTAAAGAAGCAGTTTACTTATCATACTTTATTTTAACATTGGCCACTTTTGACAGCATTTTAATGAGTTTCAGTTATATTAAGTTTGGTTACTGCATTATATTTAATTGAACAAATCAAATCTTTGAAATCTCTTTGCACAGTTACAGATGCCTCTGGCTTTCAGCAAACTGTATAAATAAGTCCAAGATTCTCATCGAGGTGAGCTTAGATTAGTCTTTAGTTTGGTGATACAGCTTAGAAACTGGCCCTTCTGCCCACTGAGTTGACACCGACCAGCGATCACCCGTACACTAGTCATATCCGACACACTAAGGGTAATTTACAGAAGCCAATTATTCTACAAACCTGTAGGTCTTTGGAATATAGGAGGATATAGCTCTTTAGGCTAACAAAACCAAGGGATGTGGGGGGGAAAGCAGGAACGGGGTACTGATTTTGGATGATCAGACGTCATAGTGAATGGCGGTGCTGGCTTGAAGGGCCAAATGGCCTACTACTGCACTTAATTTCAATGTTTCTAAACCAGAGCACCCGGACAAAACCCACGTGTTCACTGGGAGAAAGTGTGAATTCAATACAGACAAGATAGTCAGGATTGAACCTGCGTCTCTGACGCTGTAAGGCAGCAGCTCTACTGTAAGGCACCACAGTGCCACCCCAGTATTTGTATGTGTTCCGGGCGGGCAGGTGCATTGGGATCTGGGCTTCTGGCAATATGGAGCCGGCTCTGCCTCAGGCCACAGCCCATGCTGTGGAAGGCCAGCTGGATCAGCTTTCAATGTCCACAACACATTCCCTTCCATACTTGATTTGACTTGAACTTGAACTTGATCTCCTGACTCTCAGTCTGAAGAAGGGTCTCAACTGAAAACGTCACCCGTTCTTTCTCTCCAGAGATGCTGCCTGTCCCGCTGAGTTACTCCAGCATTTAGTGTCTGTCCACGACAGATTAGCTGTGGTGTGGAGGAAGGAACTGCAGATGCTGGTTTAGCTGTGGTTGTAGCTGGTGGCGGTTATTACGTTTGGGACAATCTACCATTTATCTTTTATCAGTAACTTCGGCAGTCAAAAGATTCCCTTCTGAGTTGATTAATCAAGTTTGCAGATGTCACTGAAGTAGGTTGTATTGCAGACAGTGAAGTTGGTTATCGGAAATTACAGCAGGATCTTGATCAGCCGGGCAAGTGGGCTGAGGAATGGCAAATGGAGTTTAATTTGGATAAGTGTGAGTTAAACCCAGGGAAGTCAAACCAGGGCAGGACCTTCACAGTAGTTAAAGACGCTTGGACAGGTGCATGGATAGGAAATGTTTAAAGGGCCATACGCAGGCAAATGGAACTAGCTTAGATTGGCCGGCATGGACCAGTTGGTTCGAAGAACCCGTGTCCATGCTTTATGACTCTTGACTCTGACATATTACGCATTTTGTCTAACTCTTAAAGTCCATGTGAATTTTCAGCCTGAGTTCATCGTGCTGAGGGTGCCGCAGCTGGTGGAGCTGCTGCTTCAGCGCCAGAGACCCAAGTTCGATGCTAACCTCGGATGCTTTCTACATGCATTGTGTAATTTCTTCCCGTTGACCACATAGGTTTCAACTGGGTGCTCCGGTTTCCTCCCACACGTCAAAGATGTTTGTAGGTTAATTGGCCTCTGTAAATTGCCTCTTGTGTGTGGAGAGTGGATGTGAAAGAGGGGTTATGTAGAACTAGTGGGTGACTGTTGGCCGAAGGGCTTCTTTCCATTCTGTATCTTCCAATTCTATCATTATGCGCTGAGAAAACTGTTCTGTTGTTTTAACTGTGTTATTTTAGTGGCCTTTGGGAGTGTATGTGCTGTTCATATTTTTCTCCCTCTGCACAGAACTTTATATTTCTCTATTATATTTAACCTGCCCTTGTTATTCACATGTTTACAAGTTATAGGAATAGAATTAGGCCATTCAGCCATCGAGTCTACTCCGCCATTCAATCAATGCTGATCTCTGCCTCCTGATCCAATTTTCCTGCCTTCTCCCCATAACCCTTGACACTCATTCTAATCAATAATGTGTCTATCTCTCCCTTATTAATATCCACTGACTTGGCCTCCACAGCCCTCTGTGGCAATGAGTTCCACAGATTGACTGCCCTTTGACTAAATATGTTCCTCCTCTCCTCCTTTCTAAAAGAGCGCCCTTTAATTCCTGGGCTATGACCTCTGGTCCTAGACTCTCCCACCAGTGGAAACATCCTTTATACATCCACTCTATCTATGCCTTTCATTATTCTGTAAGTTTCAATGAGGTTCCCATCAACCCTTTAAACTCCAGCGAGTAGAGGCCTGAGTGCTGTCAAACGCTCACTGTTATACCCATTTATACATGGTGTTGAGGACATTCTGTGGTTTATGAGCAATTCCCTCAACTTTATTGTACCACCTGGTTTGGCGAGGCTTGAAGTTGTCAGAACTGTTCAAGTCGCTGGTGAAAAGTAAAAATTGTATAGTTTTTAGTTTTAGAGATTGTGTCACCCTTGGTCTTCTTAGTAATCATTAGGGTGTCCTTCTAAACTGGATGGACCGATCCAGACTGGCTGTACTGCAGTTCTGAGAACCGCTGCTGGAATGCAATAGCTCCCAGCACAGTAAATTCTGGGCTGGTTTGCTACAGGCAGAGTGACAGATATCAGTGCATCCCAATGAGCCTCCTCCCTTTCCCACTTGTCAGATTTGTTAGAATTCATGTGACTCCTGGTTACCACTTGCATAAACCGGCAAACCACCTCCTTGCGTCTCGAAACACTGCCACCTCTAATCCAGCGTACAATTGACATACATATTGCTTGTGGCAGTGATGCTCGTCAATGTGAGAAATGTCACGGTATGCCAGGTTTCATCAACATCACATAAACTTTAGACACAGTAGTTATTTTTTTAGTTTGAGATACAGCATGACTTCGGCCCACTGAGTCTGCACCGACCAGCGACCCTCGCCCATTAACACTATCCTACACATACTTGGGACAATTTTACATGAATACCAAGTCAATTAACCTGTACGTCTTTGGTGTGGGAGGAAACTGAAGATCTCGGAGAAAACTGGCAGAACGTCCAAACTCTGTACAGGCAGCACCCGTAGGCTGGATCGAACCCGGGTCTCCGGCGCTGTCAGGCAGCAACTGTACTGCTGCCGTGTAATGATCTGTGATTTTGGGTAACGTGCGTCCTAGTAGGGAGGAAACCTTGCTATTTCAGAGCTATTCCAGATGGTTTACTTGCTGGGTTGTTGATTCATGGGCACAGTGAATCTCTACCCACTTTTGCTAATAACGAGAGAAACACATGGTCAGGGTCATCCTCTGGATTATTTCCAGTCCTGTAGAATAATTCTGCTTTAACTAACTCATCTTCAGACTTGGCTCTTGATTGCATACATTTTGCTGATTAGGTAAAAATAACGTTATTTAAGTCAATTCTGAAATTCCTCCTAATTTGTCAGTTATAGCAATATAGTAGCTGGAAATAAAAAAATGTGGAATTATTCTTGTACAATCAAAGAACTGCAGATGCTGGTACATACCAAAGTTAGACTCCAAGTGTGGGAGTAACTCCGTGGGTCAGGCAGCATCTCTGGAGAAAAAATGTGGGTGGCGTTTCAGGTTGGGACCCTTCTTCAGCTGTAGAGTTACTGCCTTACAGTGCCAGAGACCCGGGTTAGATCCTGACTACGGGTACGGTCTGTATGGAGTTTGTACGTTCTCCTTGTGACCTGCGTGAGTTTTCTCCGGGTGCCCTGGTTTCCTCCCACACTCCAAAGACTTACAGGTTTGTAGGTTCATTGGCTTGGTATAATTGTAAATTGTCCCTTGTGTGTGTGGGATAGTGTTAAGGGCCTGTCCCACGAGCATGCGACCTGCATGCGGCGAGCGCGACCAAACCGGAAGCGAGGGCCGCACGGAGGTCGAGTGAGTGACATGAAGTTCGAGCGGAGTCCGTGGGAAGTTTGTGCATGACATACGGCATCAAGACGCTGCGTACGGCATCAAGACGTTGCGTATGGCATCAAGACGCTGCGTACGGCGTCGAGGCGGTGCGTACGGCGTCGAGGCGGCTGTGGGCCGGCAGGCCGTTGCCGCGCGGAATTTTTGAACATGGTCAGTTTTTCGGATCCCCGCACGATGTCGGGACCAGCTCACACAAGTCCATACGGCTCCAGCGATCGAAGTGGGACCGGCTGCGCGAGTCCGTACGGCTCAAGCGACCACCTTAGGTCGTGCTTGCCGCATGGAGTCGCATGCTGGTGGGACAGGCCCTTAAGTGTGTGGGGATCACTGGTCAGCACGGACTCAGTGGGCTGAAGGCCCTGTTTCTGTGCTGTATCTCTAAACTAAACTAAACTAAAAATCTGAGGAAAGATCAGCTTGAGAATTTAATGCTTGTTTTTTGCCGATCAATATACTCCAGTCATTGAAATTCTAACAAATAGACTTTGTGCACCTCATTAGCTCAAATATAAACGATTACTATGGATGCACACATTCTGACAATAATAATAACATTTATCTCGAGCTCAGTGACAGGTAGGTTGACAGGTACGTCTGGGTTGAAGCTTGTTTGTCAATCATTTCTTGAACGGATTTCTTCGGGTAATGATGTAAAAAAATCCTAAACTTTACCATGCCATGGGAGTTGTCGGTGTGGGTTTTAAAATGAACAAGTATACACATGCAAGTATGTATTTTTATTTGCTCTGCTGCTGCAGTGCATCGAGTAATGTAGGTAACTGAAAATAATATGCTTAAAATCGAGGGATTTTTTTTTAAACGATCACCACAAATTGGCACGTTTGTGCAAAATGAATAGTGTGCAATGCTTTGTTAGTTAAAAGAATGCTGTAAGGTTCAAAATTCTGACGTTAACTATACGTTGACGTAAAAATGGATAATCCCGTTTTTCTTCCAAATCTCCCCTGAGAGGAAAAAAACATTTTAATAGGACTCTTCTCTCGTTACTAAGAATTTGTGTTAAATGAGCCTACCAGGAATGTGAGATTAAATCATAGTCATACAAGCGCCGGGTGCATTTCAACTTGATATTATTTTGTACTTGAGTAATTCCCTTTCTTTGAACTGGTCGAGTTACTGAAGGATAATTTGTGGGGAACTTTTTAATTGTATTTATGGCGCTGGCTTGGTATTGATGAATAGATCTTGACAGATGGTGCAGCTTTAAATATTTATAAGATTTAACAACAGGAAAGAAGAGATTTATCAAGTAAATCATTGTTGTGCACAGTTCGGCTTTATATGATCCAGAACAGTGGGAGAGTTTATCAGGCCTCCCAGATGGTAAATATTGGCTTTATCAATCACAATAATGGCTGACCGTGGATTAGTAAACTGCCCACATTTATTCATGCTGTCTCTGGATGCAAAATAACAATAATGTCATGCGTGTTTACAAATGATACACAAAGAGCAGTAAGTCACTGAATGGTTGCAGAGCAGAAGGAGACATTAGCCGGTCGAGTCCATCTTGGTGCTGTGGAAGAGCAGGCCAATTTGTCATTCTCCCATCACCTCGCTGTGTTTCAGATGCTTATCCAGTTCCTATTTGAAAGCTATTATTCAGTTTCAGTTTAGTTTATTGTCACGTGTACCGAGGTGCAGTGAAAAGCTTTTGTCTCGTGCTAACCAGTCAGCAGAAAGACAATACATGATTACAACCGAGCTGTTTACAGTGTACAGATACATGATATGTTTCGTGCAAAGTAAAGCCAGTAAAGTCTGATCAAGGATAATCCGAGGGTCACCAATGTGCTAGATAGTGGTTCAGCACTGTTCTCTGGTTGTGGATGGATGATTTAGTTGCCTGATAATAGCTGGGAAGAAACTGTGCCTGAATCTGGTGGTGTGTGTTTTCACTCTGTTCCTTTTGCCTGATGGGAGAGGAGAGAAGGGGGAGTGGACAGCAAAGATCCTATAGCAAGCAAGATAGATCACTCGACGATAAAGACGCAGTACGGTCATGGGCAGATTAATGGGTAATTTTCGCCCCCATTTCCGTAAGCGGCTTCCGTCTCCACACCAAAGATCACATAGCAAAGCAAAGGGACTAGTGCAGAGACGGAAGCCGGTTACGGAAACATCCTCGTAAAAATTAAAGTTATTTGGTAAAAATCTTCTCCTCATTTTCAGAATTATAATTTATTAACACAAACTGTTCCCCCGCAATGTTGATTACACTGTGGGTCGGGTTACTGAAATGGATGAAAAAAGGCCCACGTTCCGCTCCGTTGGGTACCACATGTCAGCCCATTGCATTTAGAAGGAGTGGTCTATCTTGCTTGCTATAGGATCTTTGGTGGCCAGGGTGCGACTCGTCCTTGATTATGCTGCTGGCCTTGCCGAGGCAGCATGAGGTGTAAATTGAATCTGCCTCCACGATTACCAATGGCAGTGTGCTGCAGACACTAATCACTTGCTGGATCAGACAACTTTGACCTTAATGTTTAAAGGAATCAATGAAAGATCTGCAACAGTTTTCAAATGCAAATTTCAGGGAATGCTCAGCAATTCAGCTTAATGTTGATGGTCATTGGGTTTTATTGGAACTAGAAAATGTTGAATTTCAAAGGTGCTTGAAGCGTTTGGTTGTGATGCTAACTTCAAAGCACAGGACTGTATCCACTACATAGCCAAACTCCACTCTACTTAAGCAGCTGTCTCCAAACTTGGCTAAAATGGATGGACTACTGGTTGAACTGTCTTGGTATCATCTGAGAAGTTAGGGTCATCCAGAGCAATGTTGTCATATCTCCATTAGCACACAGTCTTTTTCTACATTCAATCTTGTTATTTCTAACTTACTTTGGCTCTTGCTTAAGCAAAGCAGTGAAGTTTCGGCCCAAAACGTTGCCTATTTCCTTCGCTCCATAGATGCTGCTGCACCCGCTGAGTTTCTCCAGCACTTTTGTCTACCTTAAAGTTCTCATTCTTGCTTTTGTTATTATCCGTTGTTCACCCCTCCCATTTTTATGATCTTCACCAGCCAAACACAATTCTGATACCCGAACTCGTAGGTATCTTGTGCTTGGAATCAATGCAGGACTAGAAGCCATCTCTTCTGTTAGCAGGGAATTCTGGAATTCTTTCTTCAAACCTCTATTTTTCTACTTGTATTTCTAAGGCGCATCTTAAAATCCAGCTTGACATTTGCCCTCTTCTATTGTACATGAATCAGTGTCAACTTTTGTTGGAACGATTTATGAAGCGCTATATAAATGCAACTTTCTTCATTAATGTGCACAATTCTATTCATATTTGGCTGGAGAATTGGCAACAGCAGCTGATTGTCCTTACTGGTTGGCTACTGGTAGGTTTGTGATTAACACAGGAGGAGGAGCTTTTCCATAAAAACAGTTTGCTAACTTTCAATGCATTTAGTTTGGAAAGGAAAATTAAGGGTAATACTGCCTTTTCTTACCTATTGATGTAAAAAAAATGGAAACTGCAGATCCTGGTTTATACCAAAGATAGACACAAAATGCTGGAGTAACTCAGCAGGTCAGGCGACATAGCTGGAGGAGAATTGGTGACATTTCAGCCTGAAGAAGGATCTCGGCCCAAAACGTCTCCTATCTATTTCCTCTAGAGATGCTGTCTGACCCACCGAGTTATTATTATTAATGTTTAATGTTTTATGTGTCATTCCTAACTGTCACTGTACGTCATGTTGATACTTGCGGGCGGACACCAAGACAAATTCCTTGTGTGAATGTGAATATACTTGGCCAATAAACTTACTCATTCATTCATTACTCCAGCACTTTGTGTCTATCTTTGCCATGCTGTTACTTCCAGGTATCATGGATAGGCAACAAAGGATGTTGTGCCTTTATGTTTCAAAGGATCGGTTTCATTGTTAAAAGACAGCAACTAGCTGTTTTAATTTTCAAGTACCCTACTTTGCTTTATCTCACTAGCTGTTGTCAAAGGATTCTCGAAAGAGAACTTACAGATATTTGAGATCCAAAGAGGCTGTGTTATTTCCGATTGTGGGAATAAACAGTACTTGTAGCTCATAGTAAATTGAATGGCATGAGATTTTGGGATCAAATGTCTAAAATAAAAATGCAGGAAAATGATCTGTGAAGAGGCAATTAAAATCTGAGCTGTTTTTGAATAATGACATAGATTCCGAGTATAAACTAACAATAAATCAAGATGACACTAGTTATTTCACAGCTGAAGTACTTGGTGATGTTTCGGTTGCCTGTGAAGGCAAATTCTATGGATATTTTTAAGGCAAGAGACAGATAGATTCTTCATTAGTACGGGTGTCAGTGGTTATGGGGAGAAGGCAGGAGAATGGGTTAGGCGAGAGACATAGATCAGCCATGATTGAATGACAAAGTAGACTTGATGGGCCGATCTGCTCCTATCACTTATGAACATGAGTATCCCAGCAAAGGGGAAACAATGATCACTCTACCAGCCTACCATATTTTAAACAGTACTGTGGCTCAGTGTGACAATGTTTGTAGAAGTTTGATAAACACTGATGTTCTTTTGAGAAGTTCACAGTTTTGGGTTTGACTGCATCATTCTTGATGTGGCATAAGCTATTGAACTTCTTGCAGCTGCAAACATTTGGACAAGCAGATGCAATCTCAGCAACCAGGTTTAATGGGGAAGTTTTAAAATGAACGTTTTAATCTACCAGCTGTTCTAGTGGAATCTTAGTGCCTAATTCTTTGACTGTTTTACCGTTACATGAGTGCACTTGGGTCTATTTTGGACTCGGACAGGGTTGCGCAGAATAGTGGCATGGAGGCATGTTTAGACCTCGGAGATAAAGAGTGTAAACAATCCCTTCGGCCCACTGAGTCCGTACCGACCAGCGATCACCCCCATACACTAGCACTATCCTACACAATAGGGACAATTTACAATTTTGCCAAAGCCAATTAACCTACAAACCTGCATGCCTTTGGAGTGTGGGAGGAAACCAGAACACCCAGAGAAAACCCACATGGTCACAGAGAGAACGTACAAACTCCGTACTGACAGCACCCGTAGTCAGGGTCGAACCCAGGTCTCTGGTGCTATAAGGCAGCAACTCTACTGTTGCGCCACCGTGCCGCCCAAACGCATGTTCTGTATGCAAACAGCCAAGAAGGGGTAGAGCCAGTTGATCTTGAAAGGTGCTTGTTGAAGGAGTCCCTGTAAAGGATAATACTACACAGTTTAGAAATATCTGTACTTTGCGGAAGCCTGGTGCATCGGCATATGCCCATACCTGCTCGTTCCATATATCTAGGTTGAAGGAAGGGTACTTAAAATCTTCTCTCCTGGAATATGAAGCTTGGGTGGCCTCTCCAATGCAGCATGAAGCTGCCAACCGTAAGATGTGACAAGTTAGTGATACCAGCCTGGAGCGACTATGTGGATTGAAAGCTAAAGCAAGAGTGATTTTGGTTGCCACAGGCAAAGCTGATGTGAAGCACGTGTGAGGCTGCGTGTAAGGTCACAGGAAGTGATAAATCCCGTTGACAAAGGACACACTTTAAGAATTGGCCCTTTAAATAGCCTGGTTTTCGGGCAAAATGTGGTTTGTAAAACCTGGTTGCTCCGTGGGTGAACAAGAATTGCCCTTTTCAGCTCAGTGAGGTTAAAAATTATGTTGGTGATGAATTTTAAGCATTGCATTCCTGTTACCATTATTTGTGTAGGTTGTGTGCTGGTTAAAAAGGTGCTAGTGTAAGCATAATTCCTGCCAAGGTCGGTGGTTAAATCTCCCTGTGGAAGCTAAGACAGAAAAGGGCATCATATCTACTTTGGATTAAGTCTATTTTGAATTAGATTTTTTTGTGGAGTTACTTATCTAGGTCACTTGTGAGAAGATAAAGAAGGCTTTTTTTTTAACGTACCTGAGGAAGGGTCATAAATTTGAAATGTTATCCAAGAATGTGGAGGGGGGGTAGAAACAGGTTTTTAAGTGGCAGGGAATGCTTGGCTGCAGAGTGGTGGAGGCAAAGGCCATTACATCCTATGGGAACGTGGGATGCCTGACAGAGGACTGAGTGAAAAGAATATATTGCAAAGTTAATTTTGGATTTGCTGTGGCAAATACCAGTCACTGACAGAAAGCACTCATTTTGAACAGCAATGGGTTGCACGCAGTCTTGCAGTGCCAGAGACCTGGGTTCGATCCTGACTACAGGTGTTGTCTCTATGGAGTTTGTACGTTCTCCCCGTGACCCCGTGGGTTTTCTCGGGGGTGCTGTGGTCTCCTCCCATATTTCAAAGACGTACAGGTTTGTAGGTTAATTGGCTCTGGTAAAATTGTAATTTGTCCCTAATGTGTAGGATAGCGCTAGGGTGATTGTTGGCCGACGCCGTCTTGGTGGGCTGAAGGGCCTGTTTCTGTGCTCTAAAGCAGTGGCTCCCAACCTTTTTTAGCTCATGGCCCCCTTGGGATATTTTAATTTTTCTGTGCCCCCCCCCCCCACCCCTGACATTATTAGCAGAAAAAAAGTACTTCAATATTATAATGCCTTCCATAAAAATATCAGTGTCTATTAATTGCACATATATTCTCGTTTATTCTATTCCACAAACATCAAAATTATTTAAACTACATAGATATAAATTTATTAGAACTGAAATTTAGGAGGTAGCTCTGTGGCCCCCTTCATTGAACCTGTGGCCCCCTAAATCCCAACATTTTTCTATGCCCCCTCCCTGAAATTTGCCATGGGCCCCAGGTTGGGAATCACTGCTCTAAAGTCTAAATCTATGGGTCTATACAAACCAGAATGCTTAACACCTACATTCAATTTCAGTTTAGTGTATTGTCACGTATACTGAGTCGCTGTGAAGAGCCTTTGTTGTAACCATCCTGCAGATAGACAACACATGATTACAATCGATCCATTTACAGCGCATAGATACATGATAAGGGAATCACATTTAGTGCAAGGTAATGCCAGCAGAGTCCGATCAAGGATAGTCTGAGGGTCATAAATGGGGTAGATAGTAGTTCAGCACTGCTCTCTGTTTGTGGTAGGATGATTCAGTTGTCAAGTCAAGAGACAAAAAAACTGTCCCCGACTCTGGTGGTGCGTGTTTTCACACTTCTATACCTACTTTCAGTTGCCAAAATAAATCTGATAATTAATCTTGGAAATCTTGAAGTAAAAATGATTAGACGCTGGCTTTTAGAGAGGTTTTTTTTTTTTTTTTTTTTTGACCCGGAAGTGGCGGCGCTGTTAACAGCTGCGGCTCGCCTGCAGTCCGTCTGTCTTTATTTTTTTCTGTTGTTTTTTTTGTCTTGTTTTGGTTAAGTTTTAGTTTGTTGGGTTGTGTTAGAGGGGGGGGTGAAACATGTTCTCTGTCTCTTCCTTCGGGGGAATGCAACTTTTTCGTGTCGTATCCCCCTTCTCTGCCTCCGTCTGCGCTGAGGCCTAATGGCGGAGCTGGCGGCCTCCAGCCTGCGACTGACCCCGAGGCTCCGGAGGCAGAGCCAGCCAGGACTCACCAACGAGAGGCTGGTCGTCTTCGGGGCTAAGGCAGCGGTGGCCCGACTTGCTGGTGCGGCGTTCTGGGTTTCGGCGGAGGCCTGGAGCTGATGCAGCGGGGCTCGGAGCTGAGACTGCGGGACCCAGAGCTGGGGCAGCGGCCCGGAGCGGAGACTGCGAGACCCGGAGCTGGGGCGGCGGCCGGGAGCGGAGACTGCGGGACCCGGAGCTGGGGCGGCTGCCTGGAGCTGATGCTGTGGCGGGCCGTCTCAGAGCGGAGACGGCGTTCCGGCTTTCGGCACCGGCGACATCACCACGGAGGTCTGCTGGACTGGAGGGCGGCATCTCTGGCCTGGATCGATCGCCTCAGCGCAGAGGGAGAACAAGGAGGGAAGACGGAGACTAAGACTTTGCCTCCATCACAGTGAGGATGTGCTTGGTGAACTCACTGTGGTGGATGTTTAATTTGTGTTTATTGTATGTTTTGTTTTTATTGGTTCTGTGTATGACTGCAGGCAACATAATTTCGTTCAGACCGAAAGGTCTGAATGACAATAAAGGAATCTAATCTAATCTAATCTGATCTAATCTAAGGTATAGTTCTATTTGTTCTGAAACATTTTTGGTAACAAAGACTGTGTACACTAACGATGGAGGTACTGGTATGAGCAGGCAGTGGTGAACTGCACAATGTGTAGGAAGAAACTGCAGAAGCTGATTTAAACAGAAGATAGACACAAAATGCTGGAGTAACTCAGCGAGTCAGGCAGCATCTCTGGAGAAAAGGAATAGGAGATATTATGAGACGCGACCCTTCATCAGATGGTTACAATGACTGTTCTTTTACAAGCTACTAAAAATGACTCAAATGTACAGGATCTCGAGATGTCACTTTTGAACGGATTCCGGCAGATCCGTTTAAGGAGGCCTCTCAGTTGATTTTAAGTTTAGGATCAGAATTCTCAGTCGATTTCCAACCTTAGAATATTGATGGCCCTTTGGCTGATGCCAACTAGCTAGTAGCGTGATAGAACTGAAAGGCAATGGCCGAGACAGTCTATTCCAGAGTGCAATGTTTATTTGTGGAACACACTTCAATTTCAAGAACACCATTTTGTTCATGATTTTTGAGGATTTACTGCATGGATTGCAAAGTCCATGCATTGGACCCGACTTTATCAGATGTGCATCAGTATGTGCACCCAACCAGGAATATGGAACGCAGCTCTGGGAGCATGTTTCGTGATTATCTGTCACGCGTACAGAAGTGAGATTTTAAAGTTTCCTGCTGAACGTTGATCTGACTCGGGAAGTTACAGGGTGCAGAGTCCAGCTCAATGCTCAAACACTCAATGTTCAATCTCTATTGATCTCCCCTCCATAGGGCCCCTAACCCAAGCCCTTGAAGGTAGACGCTCCTTGGTCTGCTGCCCTGCAAATTCAATGCACCTAACCCAAGTGTCAGCGAATTTCAAGGACCTGAGTAAGATGGTTCCTTACTCTTAGTTTAGTTTTGGTTTTGTTTAGAGATATAGCATGAAAACAGGCTCTTCGGCCCATTGAATCCATGCCGACCATCGATCCCCGCTACTCTAGCACACATGACACGAGGGACAATTTACAATTTTTACCTACACACCTGCACGTCTTTGGCGTGTGGGAGGAAACCGGAGCACCCGGAGAAAACCCACGCGGTCACGGGGAGAACATACAAACTCTGTACAGACAGCACCTCTAGTCAGGATTGAACCCGGGTCACTGGCGCTGAAAGGCAGCAACTCCACCACTGCCCCACCATTATTCATTGTAAACACTTACTCCCTTTTAGAGTTCATAACCTTAATTTCCTCACTGTATGTCTGTAACAACTGATATGTAAATATGGCAGAACGCAGGTCAGAGCAATTGCTGCGTATCAAATAACAATTTGCCTAACGCCATTCAGGTCCTCGACATTTGAGTGGTTTCATAATTTTATCATGTAATTACTGTTTCAAAGGCAAACTTGATTATTAATCTGTACACAGGAAGTTCTAACAAAGTACAGAAAAGTAAAATGATCGCATCTTCTTTTGATTATGATGGCTACAGAATAGTGTTAGTTGGGGCAATGGAAGGAAATGCTAAAGGTGACACTAAGTTGAGAGACGGTTAAAATCCATTCAGTGGAATTTCGGAACTGGGAAGCTTGTTAATAAAAGACATTTGAATTTCAAGAAAATCTTTGTCAAAAAATATAGAGATTTGCTGCATGGTTTGTGGAGTCCATATCTATTTTTCACTTGGGTCAGAATTAATAAGTGAGAATTTAATGCAGTTATTTGAAAATCACCCATTGATAATGTTGATAAGGAAAGTAGCTCTGGCTGCATGTTTTGTGATTATCTGCCCCTCATACAGAAATAAGCTTTTGAGTTGTTTTTAAGGACTTGGTGATGAGGTATCCTCATTTGGAAAAGGAACTTCATTTTGAGTTGATCGCTAAGAAATTTCAAAGGCAAGGAAACATTTCTTTACTCAGTGTTGTTGGGACCTGGATCTTTGACCACAGGATGTGGTTTTAAGAGGTGGACTGGCTATGGTTATTTATAGTTAGTGAGCTTAAAATATTTTCCACAATAGGAGCTCTCTTACATTTTAAGATTTCAGATTTGCAATTTTGCTGATTATGAGTATAGGGGCAGGGAGGTTCTACTGCAGTTGTACAGGGTCTTGGTGAGACCACACCTGGAGTATTGCGTACAGTTTTGGCCTCCTAATCTGAGGAAGGACATTCTTGCCATGGAGGGAGTACAGAGAAGGTTCACCAGACTGATTCCTGGGATGTCAGGACTTTCATATGAAGAAAGACTGTATAGATTTGGCTTGTACTCGCTAGAATTTAGAAGATTGAGGGGGGATCTTATAGAAACGTACAAAATTCTTAAGGGGTTGGACAGGCTAGATGCAGGAAGATTGTTCCTGATGTTGGGGAAGTCCAGAACAAGGGGTCACAGTTTAAGGATAAGGGGGAAATCTTTTAGGACTGAGATGCGAAAAACATTCTTCACACAGAGAGTGGTGAATCTCTGGAATTATCTGCCACAGAAGGTAGTTGAGTTCATTGGCTATATTTAAGAGGGAGTTAGATGTGGCCCTTGTGGCTAAAGGGATCAGAGAAGGCAGGTACAGGATACTGAGTTGGATGATCAGCCATGATCATATTGAGTGGCGGTGCAGGCTCGAAGGGCCGAATGGTCTACTCCTGCACCTATTTTCTATGTTTCTATGAAATTATAAGACTTATTTTAGTTTGTTATCCCCAGTCTCTAAACAAAGAACGCTGCCTAACCACCTGAACCAAAAACTACTCTAGTTTATTAAGAAGTATTGACTTTGGATTTCTCATTGTGGATGTTGACATCAGACCACAACACAAATATTAAGATGCTGGAAGTGAATGCTACATCTGAAAATATTAACAGAAATAGATAAAGATGTTTGGACAGGTACGTGGATATGAAGGGTTCAAAAGGTCATGGGCTAAATACAGGAACATGGGGGAACATTGAGCTGTAGATGCTGGTTTACACAAAAGGACAAAGTTCTGGAGTAACTCAGCTGGTCAGACAGCAACTCTTGTTCATCAGAGATGTTGCCGGATCCACTGAGTTACTCCAACAGTTTGTGTCCTTACAGGAAAATGGGACTAGTCCAGAATGCCAAATTGGTTAGCATGGACAAGGTGGGCCAAAGGGCCTGTTTCAGTGCTGTGTAGTTCTATGGTAATCTTTCTCTCGTAAATCTGCTTAGCAGTGTTTGGTCACTCTCTGTGTCAGCAACTTACGGCTGAGTGCCCTAAAATCAGGTTGATGAAGCGCTGCATGTCATCAGGAAACTGATTGGCAGAGTACAATTCTATAACTTTACTATTGGAAGTAAATTAGTATCAGCAATGATGAGGTATGGATTGGAGCATGTTGCACTGACTCAAATCTCAAGGGCTGCAGAAGGTGATGAGTCTGCAGGTAATTAGAGAATGTAGATCAATATTCCCATCACCAATGTGTTATGAGCTTGATGAAGTCAGTCAAATGCCTGCACTTTCTAGCAATCAGTAGGACTGATATACAAAATCATGAGAGGAATAGATTGGCTAGATGCACAGAATCTCTTGCTCAGAGTTGGAGAATCGAGGCCCAGAGGACATAGGTTTAAGGTGAAGGGGAAAAGGAATCTGAGGGGTAACTTTTTCACACAAAGGATGGTGGGTATTGGAATGACCTGCCAGAGGAGGTAGTTGGGGCAGGGACTATTGCAACATTTAAGAAACAATTGGACAGGTACATGGATTGAGAAGGTTGAGAGGAATATGGGCCAAGCGCAGGCAGGTGGGACTAGTGTAGTTGGGGAAGTTGGGCTGAATGTCCTTTTCCACATTGTATCACTCTATGACTGCAAAGGACATCACTCATTGCTTATATTAGTGTTAAAGTGTGAAATGACGCTTGTAAAAAAGAAAACCGAGGTCCAAGTAAAATCTACTGTTCAGCAGTTATGCTGTTCAAGCAGGAACTGCAGATGCTGGAAAATCGAAGGTAGACAAAAATGCTGGAGAAACTCAGCGGGTGCGACAGCATCTATGGAGCGAAGGAAATAAGCCTTCTTCAGACTGATGTAGGGTGGGGGAAGAAGAAAGGAAGAGGAGGAGCCAGAGGGCTGAGGGAGAGCTGAGAAGGGGAGGAGACAGCAAGGGCTACCGGAAATTGGAGTTCAATGTTCAGACCACCGGGGTGCAGACTGCCCAAGCCAAATATGAGGTGCTGCTCCTCCAATTTCCGGTGGTGCTCACTCTGGCAATGGACGAGGCCCAGGACAGAAAAGTCGGATTCAGAATGGGAGGGGGAGTTGAAGTGGTGAGCCACAGGTTGGTTAATGCGGACCGAGCGGAGGTCTTCGGCGAAACGATCGCCAAGCCTCCGCTTGGTCTCACCGATGTAGATCTGCTGACATCTAGAGCAGCGGATGCAATAGATGAGGTTGGAGGAGATCCAGGTGAACCTCTGTCGCACGTGGAACGACTGCTTGGGTCCTTGAATGGAGTCGAGGCGGGAGGTAAAGCGACAAGTGTAGCATTTCTTGCGGTTGCAAGAGAAAGTGCCCGGGGAGGGGGTGGTGCAAGTGGGAAGGAAATAATTGACAAGGGAGTTGCGGAGGGAGCGGGCTTTGCGGAAGGCAGACATGGGGGGAGATGGGAAGATGTGGCGAGTGGTGGGGTCACGTTGGAGGTGGCAAAACTGACGGAGGACTATTTGTTGTATGCGACGGCTGGTGGGGTGGAAGGTGAGGACTAGGGGGACTCTGCCCTGGTTCCGAGTGGGGGGGATGGGGAGAGAGAGCAGTGTTGCGGGGTATTGAAGAGACCCTGGCAAGAGCCTCATCTTTGGTGGGGGAGGGGAACCCCCGTTCCCTGAAGAATGAGGACATTTCCAATGCCCTGCTGTGGAACGCCTCATCCTGGGAGCAGATGCGGCGTAGACGGCGGAATTGGGAGTAGGGGATGGAGCCCTTACAGGAAGCAGGGTGGGAAGAAGTGTAGTCTAGATAGCCATGGGAGACAGTGGGTTTATAGTGGATGTCGGTCAAAAGTCTATCACCTGCGATGGAGATAGCGAGGTCAAGAAATGGTGGGGAAGTTTCGGAAATGGTCCAGGTGTATTTGAGTGCCGGATGGAAGTTGGTGGCAAAATTGATGAAGTTAGTGAGTTGTGTGTGGGTGCAGGAGGTGGCACCAAAGCACTCGTCGATGTAGCGGAGGTAGAGGTCGGGGATGGGGCCCTGGTACGTATTGAACAAGGATTGTTCGACGTACCCTGCAAAGAGGCAGGCGTAGCTGGGGCCCATGCGCGTGCCCATAGCTACGCCTTGTGTTTTGAGGAAATGGGAGGAGTCAAACGAATAGTTATTGAGTGTAAGGACCAACTCCGCTAGGCGGAGGAGAGTATCAGTGGACGAGGATTGATTGGTTCTCTAGTAGGGGATGGAGGTGTAGAGTGACTGGACGCCCATGGTGAAGATGAGAGGATGGGAGTCCAGTGAATGGAATGCGCGGAGACGACGGAGAGTGTCTGAGGTGTCTTGAGCATAGGTCGGGAGGGATTTAACCAGGGGGGATAGGATGGAGTTGGGGTATGTGGAAATAAGTTTGGTAGGGCGCGAACAGGCAGAGACAATGGGTCTGCCAGGATAGTCAGGTTTGTGGATTTTGGGGAGAAGGTGAAAATCGGGCCGTGCGGGGCTGGGGAACGATGAGGTTGGAGGCTTGGGGGGGCAGCATTCTTCAGCATTTTCCAGCATTTTTGCCTACCAGCAGTTATGCTAAATGTGATCACAGAATGTGACATGGAATCTCATTGCCGATAAATGGAAATTTGCAGTAAAGGTGTTCAGTCAGTGGAGGGGAATCTGCAGATGGTGATATTTCTATCCAACCAGTTTCCTCCCTCCTTGGTGGTGGAGGTTATGCTGAGTAGTGCTGTCAAAGTAGCGCTGGCAAGCTGTGGCAGTGAACATGCTAGATGAGCGGTGGAGGACATTAACCTTTTGGCATGTGGACATGGTTCAAATTAAACATGCCATATTTTGTCATAGAGTCATACAGCATTAAAACAAGCCCTTCAACCCAACCTGCCCACACCGACCAAAATGGTCCATCTATCCTAGTCCCACCTGCCTGCGTTTGGCCCATATCCCTCTAAACATTCTTGCCATAGAGAGAGTACAGAGAAGGTTCACCAGACAGATTCCTGGGATGTCAGGACTTTCATATGAAGAAAGACTGGATAGACTCGGCTTGTACTTGCTAGAATTTAGAAGATTGAGGGGGGATCTTATAGAAACTTACAAAATTCTTAAGGTGTTGGACAGGCTAGATGCAGGAAGATTGCTCCCGATGTGTGGGAAGTCCAGAACTAGGGGTCACAGTTTAAGGATAAGGGGGAAGTCTTTTAGGACCGAGATGAGAAAATCATTTTTTACACAGAGAGTGGTGAATCTGTGGAATTCTCTGCCACAGAAGGTAGTTGAGGCCAGTTCATTGGCTATATTTAAGAGGGAGTTAGATGTGGCCCTTGTGGCTAAAGGGATCAGGGGGTATGGAGAGAGGGCAGGTACAGGGTACTGAGTTGGATGATCAGGCATGATCATATTGAATGGCGGTGAAAGGCCGAATGGCCTACTCCTGCACCTATTTTCTATGTTCTATGTTTCTATATAAACCTGTCCTATCCATGTACCAGTCTGAATGCTTAAACATTGCGTTAGTACCTGCCTCAACTGCTTCCTCCGGCAGCTTTTTCCATACACCCATTCACTGGAGTTTAGAAGGGTAAAATTATAAAAAGGGCTGGACAAGCTAGATGCAGTTGTTCCAATGTTGGGCAAGCCCAGAACCAGGGGCCACAGTCTTAGAATAAACGGGAGATAATTTAAGACTGAGGTGAGAAAAAACTTTTTCACCCAGAGAGTTGTGAATTTATGGAGTTCCCTGCTGCAGAGGGCATTGGAGGCCAAATCACTGGATGGATTTAAGAGATAGTTAGATAGAGCTCTGGGGGCTAGTGGAGTCAAGGGATATGGGGAGAAGGACGATAAGCCATGATCACAATGAATGGCGGTGCTGGCTCGAAGGGCCGAATGGCCTCCTCCTGCACCTATTTTCTATGTTTCCATACTCCCACCACCCGTTGCGTGTTAAAAAAAAGTCACTCTTCAGGTTCTTATTAAATCTTTCCCCCCTCACTTTATACCTGTCCTCTGCTTCTCGATTTCCCCCACCCAAGACAAAAGACTGCATTTACCACCTATTCCACGCATGATTTAGTACACCTCCATATGACCATCCCTCATCCTCCTGTGCTCCTGGCAACATCCTCGTACATCTTCTCAGTGCCCTTTTTCCAGCTTGACAACATCTTTCCTATAACATGGTGAACTAAATAATGTCAAGGTTTTTGGGTGTCCTGCTGATTAGTGGAACCCCATTCTTGTGCTTGATGAATAGTAGGGAAACACTGGAATGTCAGGAGATGAGTGACCCAGCCTTTTGTGGCCACAATGTTTATGCAGCTGGTCTTTCAGTGTTTCTGACTATTGTTTTAGTTTAGAGATACAGCGCCGAAACAGACCCTTTGGCCCACCAAGTCCGCACCAACCAGCGATCCCCGCACACTAACAGTATCCTGCACGCACACTATGTAAAATTTGCAATTATCCCAAGCCAATTAACCTACAAACCTGTACATCTTTGAAGTGTGGAAGGAAACCGGAGATCCCGGAGAAAACCCACGCTGTCACGGGGAGAACGCACAAATTCGGACAGCCAAGCAGCTGTAGTCAGGTTGGAACCCGGGTCACTGGCGCTGCAAGGCAGCAACTCTCCCGTCGCGCCACCGTGTCGCCCTTGGTGACTCCCAAGATGTTGATGGTGGAGGATTTAGCAAATACAATGCTCTTAAATATCACGAGGGTTATGGAGAAGTTGAAGCTGGAGAAGGAATAAAGTTCCTAATTTTCTTAAAGTTTTAATAATGTAGTCAATCTGCCATGGTATGGTACAACAAAATATAGAACGCATTTGTACAATGGATATTTAGCAAACAAAGTGTGATGAGTGGGTGGTTGGCGTATGTGCTATTTCAGACACATTCACCAAACAAATAAACTTTTGAGTGGAGACTGAGGGAAGTTTCAGAACCAAATCCAGCCACAAATATTAAACAGTTATAGAGAAAAATTATAAAACAGAATGAGTTTATGTGGCACCCAGCAGAAATCTATTATTGGCTGCTTAATGAAAAGAGCATTTGAAGGTTCAAGACCTGAAAAGTGGCACTTAGATCACTCCTTGCCAACTAGTGGCCAAGCTGAGATTGGTGATGCAACTGAGTGGTGAAGCATCTTGGGAAAGTATTGAACACGTTGCGGAACATTCAACAAGCCACCCATCCGCCCACCTTATCAAATTTCATCTGCTTCACCATTTGCAGGGTCTGCAGATCCTGATGGGGATTCATTGATCATATGAAATCCTCAGAACTGTATCAGAAGCTCTTCCTAGTGAAGGGTTATCTGTGGTTGTAGGATAAGATATTGAAGGTATCTGTGGAATTGATGCGAAGATCTTTCCATTTGTGGGTAGATCTTGAATTTGTGTGGGAGGGAACTGCAGATGCTGGTTTAAACCGAAGATAGACACATCATGCTGTAGTAACTCAGTGGGACAGACAGCATCTCTGGAGAGAAGGAATTGGTGACATATAGGTTCGAGACACTTTTTCAGACACAATCTGAAACATTCTTCTGTCTGAAGACGGGTCTTGACCAGAAACCTCACCCATTCCCAGAGAAAGAATGCCGGGGCTACCTGAGGTGAAATAAATCAATATTCATACCACTGGCCCAAGAAAAATATGAGATGCTGTTCTTCCAATTTGCGTTTAGCCACACTGACAATGGAGGAGACCTAGGACAGAAAGGTCTGTGTAGGAATGGGAAGGAGAATTAAAGTGTCTGGCAAGTCAAGTCAAGTCAAGTTTATTTGTCACATACACATACGAGATGTGCAGTGAAATGAAAGTGGCAATGCTCGCGGACTTTTGTGCAAAAGACAAACAACAAAACAACCAAACAAATTATAAACACAATCATAACACACATATTCTTTTACATAACCAGGAGATCATGTAGTTTCAGGCGGGCTGAGCGAAGGTATTCCGTGAAAAGATCGTCCAGCCTACGTTTGGTTTCCAGGATGTATAAGATCCCACATCTTGAACAACAGATACAGTAGATGAGGTTGGAGGTGGTGCAAGTGAACCTCAGCATAACCTGAAAGGACTGTCTGGGTTCCTGGACAGAGTTGAGGTATCAAAGGAGAAGTTGTTGCAGGTGAGGACCAGCTATGCTAGGCAGTGTAAAGTGTTAAAAGAGGGAAATTGGATGGTTCTTTTTGGCTCTCCACATCATCATATGTATCTCTTGTTTCCCTTATCCCTAACCATTATGAAGAAGGATCTCGACCCGAAACATCACCTATTCCTTCTCTCCAGAGATGCTGAGTTACTCTGCCATTTTGTGTCTACAGTTCCTTCCTACTCAGACTTCCTACCAACATTTAAAAGGCAATAGAGACTTTTGGACAGATAGATGGAAAGGTAAGAATTGGGGGGTATATGAGCCAGACGCAAGTAAATGGGCTGGCCCTGATGGGGCATTGTGGCTGGCATGGACAAGTTGGGCCGAAGGGTCTGTTTCCGTGTACTGTGGCGCTAATTCTATGAATGGATACCGGAAGAACACCGAAAGAAACTTACTGAATAGTGAAAGGCTTGGATAGAGTGCATGTGGAGAGGATGTTTCTACTAGTGGGAGAGTCTAGGACCAGATGTCATATCCTCAGAATTAAAAGACATTCCTTTTGGAAGGAGATAAGGAGAAATTCTGTTTGTCAGAGGGTGGTGAATCTGTGGAATTAATTGCCACAGAAGGCTGTGGAGGCCAAATCAATGGATATTTTTAAGGCAGAGATAGATAGATTCTTGACTAGTGCGGGTGTCAGGGGTTAGTGGGAGGAGAATAGGGTTAGGAGGGAGAGATAGATTAGCCATGATTGAAAGGCAGTAAACTTGATGGGCCGAATGGCCTAATTCTGCTCCTATCACTGATGAACTTATGAACGTCCACACTGAAAGCAAAACATAAATAAAATGTATTCATTGTCGCTCTATATAAATTCTTCATCAAAGTGATTAATTACCAGAGATGGGACGAGCATGTCACTATCTTGGGTCAACAGTGTTAATAAGAGAGCATTATGGGTGTAGATTCAAATTGAAGGCTTAAAAACAAAATTAGTTGAACATAAAAAGGAATAATTTTCTAAAAAAAAGATTCTGTACGAATTTTATTTAAGTAAGTAAGTTTATTGGCCAAGTATTCACATACAAGGAATTTGCCTTGGTGCTCCGCCCACAAGTAACAACATGACATACAGTGACAGTTATGAAAGAAAACACTAAACATTAATAATAATAACACATTAATGATAAAACACCATTGATCAAGCATGTGAACCAACAAAATACCAGATCAAAGGGAGACTACAGATTTTTGGCTGTTGAGTAGAGCAACTACTCTTGGATAAAAACTGTTTTTATGTCTGGCTGTGGCAGCTTTGACAATCCGGAGTCGCCTTCCAGAGGGAAGCGATTCAAAGAGTTTGTGGCCAGGGTGAGAGGGGTCAGAGATGATCTTGCCCGCTCACTTCCTGGCCCACCTCGACCAGCTGAACACCCTGTTTATATAAAAAGGAACAATAATTATACAATTTGGTTTAATTATTTCTTTGTAAAGAGCTAAGTAAAATTATATTGCACACTGCGATCCGGAAAAAAGGTAAATGAAGAGTCAGCCAAATTGAATTTAGGGTAAAGATTATTTTAACACTGAAAATGAAGAACATTCGCCAGTTTAGCATTGAGGACTACAGGGAGAGCATAACGTTCTTGCAGTGACAATAACTATGCATATCTATTTAAAATATACAGTATATTTGACAGATTTTGCTGTTAAAAAAAGTGAGACTGACAGCACTGATTAAAGTGTAAATAGGACAGCATTTGTCAGCAGCCACACGTTGGTTATTAATCGACAATCAGAGTTTAAAAAAGATTTGCTGAGATATCTGTATTCATAACTAATGGGAGTGGAATTAGGCCATTCGACCCATCAAGACTACTCAGCCATTCAATCATGGCTGATCCATCTCTCCCTCCTAACCCCATTCTCCTGCCTTCTCCCCATAACCCCCGACACCCATTCCTTTGCTATTCCTTTTGGTATTTAACACTAACTCAGGGGGTCAGGCAACATCTCTGGAGAACATGCTTAGAGCGGCACGGTGGCGCAGCGGTAGAGTTGCAGCCTTACAGCGCCAGAGTCCCAGGTTCGATCCTGACCACGGGTGCTGTCTGTATGGAGTTTGTACGTTCTCCCCGTGGGTTTTCTTAAAGATCTTCGGTTTCCTCCCACACAGGTACGTCGGTTAATTGGCTGGGTAAATGTAAAAATTGTCCCAGGAGGGTATAGGATGGTGTTAATGTGCGGGGATCGCTGGTCGGCGCGGAACCAGTGGGCCGAAAGGGCCTGTTTCCACTCTATATCTCTAAACTAAACTAAACTTGATGTCTGTAGATGGGTCTTTACGCATTCCTGCTCTCAAGAGATGCTGTCTGACCCGCTGACTTACTCCAGCATTCTGGGTCTGTCTTCGATGTAGCTACTATTGCTGGGTTACAGAAAAGTCCTGGCAAAGGAATAATTTTCCTCTGGATGGAAGATAAAGGGCATCATGAAAGCATATTTTTCTTGTTCAACCCAATAATCCCTGAAGTAGACACAAAATACCTCAGCGGGTCAAGCAGCATCTCTGGTGAACAAGGATAGGTAATGCAGACGTCGCTTTTATTTATCAGTCTGATTTTGTTACCATTAAGGCCTTGATACACTCACTTTCACTTGTAACAAAGAGATGTTTCTGCGGTCTCTGCTTCACAGTAGTTAAACGCGTTACTTAGCAACGGAAAGAAACTGTGTGCAGGCGCAGAACTGAAAGCTTTCTCCACTTGATCTTTTTCTCCACTTCCTTCATACATTCATATATTTTTTAATTGTGTTTATTGCAGCATCTCTCTCCTGCATTTCCTTTAATCAAGGTCTTATCTGTGATGTGTGTATATGCACAGCTAATCTTGAGTTGCAGCAGTGGCCACAGTCATTGGCAAGTCTTGTGTCCAGCAAGTGAGTGTGAAATGTTACAGTAGTTTATGCTGCCGTTCATCAGGTGACCTGAAACTTCCAATTCACGGGAAACATGGATGTGCAGCCTTATCTTTATTCCATATTTACAGCAGTGCCGTGGCACAGCGGTAGAGTTGCTGCCTTGCAGCGCCAGAGACCCGGGTTCGATCCCGACTACAGGCTCTGTCTGTATGGAGTATATACATTTTCTCCCCATATAACCATATAACAATTACAACACGGAAACAGGCCATCTCGGCCATTCTAGTCCGTGCCGAACACTTCCTCTCACCTAGTCCCATCTACCTGCACTCAGACCATAACCCTCCATTCCTTTCCCGTGTATATATATCTATCCAATTTATTTTTAAATGATAAAATCGAACCTGCATCCACCACTTCCACTGGAAGCTCATTCCACACAGCTACCACTCTCTGAGTAAAGAAGTTCCCCCTCACGTTACCCCTAAACTTCTGTTCCTTAATTCTCAAGTCATGTCCTCTTGTTTGAATCTTCCCTATTCTCAGTGGGAAAAGCTTATCCACGTCAACTCTGTCTATCCCTCTCATCATTTAAAAGACCTCTATCAAGTCCCCCCTTAACCTTCTGCGCTCCAAAGAATAAAGACCTAACTTGTTCAACCTTTCTCTGTAACTTAGGTGCTGAAACCCAAGCAACATTCTAGTAAATCTCTTCTGTACTCTCTCTATTTTGTTGACATCTATCCTATAATTTGGCGACCAAATCAAAGTTGGCGACCCGATCAAAGACGAGCAGGTTTGTAGGTTAATCGGGCTGGTGTAAAAGTAAGATTGTCCCTAGTGTGTGTAGGCCAGCGTTAATGTGTGGGGATCACTGGTCGGTGCGGACTCAGTGGGTCAAAGAAGGGCCTGTTTCTCTAACTAAAGTACATTTCAGTCAATGCAGAGTTCAACCACGAGTCAGAGTTTTCAAATGGGTTAACGTTAAGATATTTTTAGTTAAGGGGAGGGTAATCTCTCTAATCCTCTTCTCTAGCCCAAATGGACGTCACTACTACTTAATGAAGTATTTCTGGCATCAGCTTTTCTCTTTGTCTGCAGCACAATTCCTTAATTATTCCACACCATAGCTGGTCCATATTATTATAAGCGATGACTGTTTATGAGAGGTTTGCCAAGTGTCAAATGGTGAGCAAATTCATGCCATTTTACCTCAGCAGTTTTTCTTAAAATATAGATGGTGATTAGCGCAAGCCAACAAAAACATTTTGATCGATTGTACTATTCCACACATCATCATACTCGTATCTGAATGCTTTGGTGATGAACTGTTTTCTTAAGCTGGCAAAAATTCTGAAGTAAAACAACCGTACAACGTTTTGACAAGTTGTTAACTTATAAAACTGTAATCAATCATAGATGCTGGTGGCATGGGGGAAGAAGAGTGCATCTACTGGTTCTACACTGATCCAGTTGTATGCTCCTCACATTCCTATCAACTCGATTGATTAGTAAGGGTGTCAGTGGTTATGGGGAGAAGGCAGGAGAATGGGGTTAGGAGGGAGAGATAGATCAGCCATGGCTGAATGGCAGGGTGGACTTGATGGGCCGAATGGTCTGATTCTGCTCCTATCACTGATGAACATGAACATCTAGATTACCCCTCACCTACACACTAGGACTAATTTACAATGACCAATTCACCCACCAACCTGCATGTATTTAGGACGTGGGCCTTGCACCTGAAGAAGGTTGTGCTGGTATTGGAGAGGGTCCAGAGGAGGTTTACAAGAATGACCCCAGGAATGATTGAGTGTCAGTCTGCCATGCAGTCACGTGGTGAAGCTTGCAAGCTCCACTTAGACAGTGGTGGAGGTCAGCATTGAACCTAGGTGGCTGGGGTTATGAGGAACCAGCTCTACTAGCTGTATCCCTGTGCTGTGTATTTTGGTGCTGCTGTTTAAGGAGCTGCCATCCATCGACAGAACATCATGATTGAAGGTAGTAAACCCACTTTCTGGTTCTATGATGGTTACATAGGTGCAATGTACTTAAATGCACCGCAATACTTCCCCTTAGATAAAAGTAATACACAAATTATCAACTTCCTATGTCGAATGCATTGTACAGTGAATTAATATTAAATTCACTCAGTCTCTCATTCACTCAATGACCACCTTCTCTCGAGGTCTCTAAAGTGTTAACTGAGTGTATGGTAGTGTGAGTTTCAGAGTATTAATACTTCAGATGTGACAGAGAGAGATGTAAAAGAGGTGAGAGAGCTACAAGACAGATTAGTGAGAATGTCATGGCAGCACCGAGGGAGGATCGTTAGTTTTAAGATGGTTATGAATCAGGATAACACTGGTGCCTGGGTAAAAACCGATAAGAACATATTAGGCAGCAACTGGGGAAAGCAATAGTGAGCGGCAGCTTGAAGGTGAATCCACATATCCACAAGGCCCTTAACGAATATAAAAACAGCTGTAAATTTGTAACCCCGAAGCCATTGCAGCAAACCTTGGCGCAACCAAGACAGTCCATAGTTCAGTTAAGGGCCTGTCCCACCAGCATGCGACTGCATGCGGCGAGCGCGACCAAACGTGGTGGCTTGAGGTGTACGGCCTCGCGGGGCCGGTCCCATTTCCAACCGCGGAGCCGTATGAAGCTGGTCACAACATCATACTCACCAATCAGCTGGGCAGGAGGCGGGCCGACTGAATTTGGACGTCGCACGCCGGGCGGTGATGTCATCGCGCAACGCCAGGCGCTAGGCGTATGCCGTCAAGACGCCGTGTACGCCCGTCGAGGCGCTGCGTACGGCCTCAATGCGGCTGCAGGCCGACAGGACGTTGCCACGCGGGATTTTTGGACTGTGTCAGTTTTTCGGAGCCCCGCGCGATGTCCGGACCAGCCCCGCACAACTACATACGGCTCTGGCGATCGAAGTGGGACCGGCTCCGCGAGGCCGTATGGCTCAAGCGACCACGTTAGGTTGAGCTCGCTACATGCAGTCACATGCTCATGGGACAGGCCCTTTAGTGTCTTGCAGTGCTCAAGAGCCTGATGGTGTGGGGAGCAAACTGTTCCTGAACCTGAAGATCATGGATACCACCTTCCTGATGGTAGGAGACATGAGAGTGTGATCAGGATAGTGTGGGTGTTTGATGCTGTCTGCCGATTTCAGGGGGGCGCCTCCTTCGATGGTGGGGAGGTCGTACCCATGATGGTCCGGGCAGTATCCACCACTTCTTGTAATTTAGTTTAGTTTAGAGATACAGCGCAGAAACAGGCCCTTGGGCCCACTGAGTCCGCACCGCCCAGCGATTCCTGATTAGTACAGGTGTCAGGGATTATGGGTAGATGGCAGGAGAATCGGGTTAGGAGGGAGAGATAGATCATCCATGACTGAATGGTGAAGCAGACTTGATGGGCCGAATGGCCTAATTCTTCTCCTATCACTTATGACCATATTACCCTATCTAACACTGCTAACAATTTATAATTTATAATTTATACCAAGCCAATTAACCTGCAAACCCGTATGTCTTTGGAATGTGGAAGAATCCAGAGAAAGGTCATGGGGAGAACGTACAAACTCTGTGCAGACAGCACCCGTAGTCAGGATTGAACCCAGGTCTCTGGCGCTATAAGGTGGCAACTCTACCACTGCGCCACCGTGTCGCCCTAAATCTTTTAGTAATTCCCTAAATAACTGAAAATCAATTAATTTCTGTCTTGGGTTGAGTTGTACTTGGTGGTTGAGCCCACGCAGCAGCGTTGAGTGTGTATTCCAGAAATCCTCTTCCCACAAGGTGAGGAGATTTTTACACATTAAATGCACCATTTAAATGGTTCCATTCAAATTCTCTTATCTGCCAGTCCCCACACCGCCTGATCCTGCAAAGCTCTATCTATCTATAAAATTCTGGAGAGCGCACCATTCTTTATGTGTATTCAGTCTGTCTGTATTTTCGCCCACCATTTCTTTCGATTCCTAGGATGTACCTTTGAAACTGATAGCTCTGCAAGATTCCCTACTGTGCTCAATTAAAATGCCCCATCGTGGTTTTCCCTGAACCCTCATTAGGGACGCTGTAGTTAGTGGCAGTAACATCTCTATGTCTCCGTTCCACCGCCTGCGATAGTCTTGCCCTCCTCCTCGCATGTTTCGCTGCATTTCTCAGCACAATGGTGTTTTAGATCACCTGGAGATTTAGATCATATGGGATCCAAGGAGAGTTAGCCAAAAGGATAGAAAATTGTCTTCGTGGAAGGAAGCAGAGTGTTCGCCAAAGCGGCCACCGTGCCCTTTGCTTGCTTTCAGCATCGCTGTGTTTGGAGAACCCGATTTAATTGTTTTTCGCTCTCTTCGCTCAAGATTGCTGTTACCGTCAAGCCAAAATGTTCTATCCTCGCTTGTTCAGTATCTTTTGGCTCTTTTGTGCTGCTGTAAAAATAAGCAAATCAACATTTTGACTTATAAATGGAACATCATCGCTTAGTTAATTTTATTGTCATGTGTACCAAGGTACAGCGAGAAGCTTTTTGTTGCGTGCTATCCAGTCAACGGAAAAAAACGATACATGATCTTAATTAAGCCGTACCAACAGTGTACAGGATAAAGGGAATAACATGAAGCGCAACATAAGGTCCAGTAACGTTCGACAACCTTTTTCCAAGGTTCTCCAATGAGATAGATGGTAGGTCAGAGCCGCTCTCTAGTTAGTGCTAGCAGTGGTGTAGGGTGGGTTTTGAGCGCCCGGGGCAGTTTAAAGTTTTGCGCCTGCTCATTAGCGGGGGGCGGGGGGGGAGGCGGGGGGGCGGTGGGGAGGAGGCAGCGGCGGCTGGGACAGCGGCAGCGGCGACCAGAACTTGGAGGCTGGGGGGCGGCGGGGTAGGTCAGAGCCGCTCTCTAGTTAGTGCTAGGAGGATGGTTCAGCTGCATGATAACAGCTGGGAAACAACTGGCCCTGAATCTGGAGGTGTGCATTTTCAAACCTCTATACCTCTTGCCTGATGGGCAGTGGCTGGGTGAGACTTGTCCTTGATGACGCTGGTGGCCTTGTCGAGGCAGCGTGAAGTGTAAATGGAGTCAATGGAAGAGCGGTTGGTTTGAAAGTAACTCTCAGCTAAAAGACAGTACCTGATGCGGCAATGTTTCAAAGACTCAGTTTAATTTGGTTTAGTTTTGAGAGACAGCGCGGAAACAGGCCCTTCGGCCCACCGAGACTGTGCCGACCAGCACACTAGCACTATCCTACACACACTTGGGATGATTTGCACATACTCCAAGCCAATTAACCTACAAACCTGTAAGTCTTTGGAGTGTGGGATGAAACCGACGATCCCGGAGAAAGCCCACACGGTCAAGGGGAGAACGTACAAACTCCGTAAAGACGGCGGCCATGGTAGGAATCGAACCCGGGTCTCCGGCACTGCAAACGCTGTAAGACTGCCTTCATCTTAAAATCATGCCCTCCAGTCATTGACATTTCCACCATGGGGAAAAACATTCCGTGGAACGTTCTGCCTCAGAGGGCGGTGGTTCCCCGGATGCTTTCAAGAGAGAGCTAGATAGGGCTCTTAAACATAGTGGAGTCAGGGGATATGGGGAGAAGGCAGGAACAGGGTACTGATTGGGGATGATCTGCCATGATCACATTGAATGGTGGTGCTGGCTCGAAGGGCCAAATGGCCTACTCCTGCACCTATTGTTTATTGTCTATTCTGACATTCTAAACCTACCTGCGACTCATCATTTTCCATCTGATCTCCCCTCAGCCTCTGTTTTTCGAGAGAAAAATGATCAAGTGTTATTTACAATTCTTACTTATAATCACCATGTTATAGGAAGGATGTTATTAAGTTTAGTTTAGAAATACAGCGCAGAAACAGGCCCTTCGGCCCACCGGGTCCGCGGCGACCAGCGATCCCCGCATATTAACACTATCCTACACACACTAGGGACAATTTTTACATTTACCAAGCCAGTTTACCCACATACCTGTACGTCTTTGGAGTGTGGGAGAAAACCGAAGATCTCGTAGAAAACCCACGTGGTCACGGGGAGAACGTACAAACTCCATCCAGACAGCACCCGTAGTCAGGATCGAACCCGGGTCTCCGGCGCTGTAAGCGCTGGAAGTAAACAAATCTACCGCCCTGGGAAAGTTGGAAAGAAGATGCAGAGAAGATTTACAAAGATGTTGCTCGGACTCAAGGGTCTGAGATATGGAGAGAGGTTGAGTTGCCTGGGTCTCTGTTCCCTGGTCTCGCTGCACCTCCCCCTTACCTAACCTAACCCCATTGAGATAATAATCTGCCCCCTTGTTTTTGCCGCCAAAGTGGATAACCTCACATTTATCTATATTATACTGCATCTGCCACGCATCTCTCCTCTCATTCAACCTGTCCAGGTCACACTGCAACCTCCTAACATCCTCTTCACAGTTCACACTGCCACCCAGCTTTGTGTCATCCGCAAACTTGCTAGTTTTGCTCCTAATTCCCTCTTCCAAATCTCTTCCAATTTTGCGGCCCCAACACCGAGCCTTGCGGCACTCCACTCGCCACTGCCTGCCATTCTGAAAAGGACCCGTTCACTCCTACTCTATGCCAACCAATTTTCTATCCATGTCAACACCCTACCCCCAATACCATTTGCTCTAAATTATTTGCATTGTAAAAGAAAAAATAACTGGAAGCAACAGAAAGTACCCAATTTACACAGGGGACGGAACATCTGTCGTTGGTGATGGATTGTAATAATTTTATTTTTCAAAGGAGGTCTGGAATTTGCAGTGTGCTTCCATCTCAACTTTCCTGGCAAACGGGAGTTAAACTCTGTTTGACCTGTGTTTTCTTGACAGCATTTAAACTTTGCAGCATGAAAAGGACACCAATTTACCTCGCTGACGTATTGCACGCGATTTGATAAAGCACCTTTGCCTTCATAAAACAAATCCCATCTATTACTGTGACATTTGGATGTAATGCTAAAGGTTTCATTATACGGTTGGCAGGTCTTCTCCGGCTCAGCCAGCAGTGTTTCTGACAAGTTGTGATTTTTGTTTCTCTCTCTGGGAAGATCAGTATTCCAGCATTGGCAGTTCCAGTTCACCATATGCTTATCTTTAATACAACCACATACAGTCCACAGAAGATTGAGGTTAGTGGTGAGTGTTGTTTAATAGTGGCAGCTGAGTGTTCCAGCAGTAAATTCCCTGATCTAATCCATTGAGGCACCCACCCATCAGTCCTGAGTGAGAGACTGGGATATTCCTCCCCGCCCTGGATTGCTGTTACTCCCACAGCTCAGCGAGTGATCATTTTAAGCTTGCTGGGGTCGGTCGCTGTTTTATCCCTGCCGTTTCCTGCTCCTCCTATGTAACACAGTGGAGCCTCGCAACATAAACTGAATGATCCTACCACAACTAGAGAGCAGTCCTGAACTACTATCTACCTCATTGGTGACCCTCGTGCTATCCATGATCGGACTTTGCTGGCTTAACCTTGCACTAAATGTTATTCCCTTAGCATGTATCTGTAAGTGGCTCGATTGTAATCATGTATTGTCTTTCTGCTGACTGGTTAGCACACTGCAAAAAGCTTTTCACTGCACCTTGATACAAGGGACATTAAACTAAACTGTACGATTCCCATGTTCTCACTGAAATTGGGCTGAGTTGAGATCTTGCCTGATTCAATCAATCTGCTGTTCCCTTCCGTAGCAAGATGCTGATGACATCTGGGGACGGGACCCGACCCGAAACGTTGCCCATCCATGTTCTCCAGGGATGCTGCCTGGACTGCTGAATTTCTCCAGCACTTTGTGTCGACTAGGTAAATCATGCATGGCAATGAAGGGCCTGTTCCTCTACAGTAATCTGTTTCATGACAGAGCACAGGACATCGAACGGAACAGCACAGTAATGGCCCTTCAGCTACAATGTTTGTGCTGAACAGGATGCCTAGCTGAACTCCTCTCACCTGCCGGCACAGGATCCATATCCCTCTGTTCCCTTGCTTTCATGTGCCAATCCAAAAACCTCTTAGACGCCGTTATCGTACCTATGTCCACTACCACCCATGGCAATGCGTTTCAGACTCCCACCACCCTCTGTATTAAACAATATCCTTGCACGGCACATCTTCATTGAGACTAAGGCCACTTTGTGAGTTAATCCTCTGTTTGCTTACCATTTTGAAATAAATATGCATGGACATTAGCCTCTTTAGTGGACCCTTTCCTGAATGTAAATTCACCATGTACAGTATTCAGGTTTGTAGCTGAGGCTGACCACAGAGTCTGTGTCCCGAGGGGTGAGCTGCTGGCCGTTGAAGTTCGACATAAAAGTCGTCAAGAGAGTTTATTGTCATGTGTCCGAGATAGGACAATGAAATGCTTGCTTGCTGCAACAAAGCATAATATTGTAGGCATAAATACAGAACAGATCAGTGTGTCCATATATCATAGAATATATATATATATATACACACATAGATAAACAGATAAAGTGCAATAGGCTGTTATAGTTCAGTGGTACACAAAAAGTTTGTTTGAAGTTGTGTTTAATAGTCTGATGGCTGTGGGAAGGAAGCTGTTCCTGAACCTGGATGTTGCAGATTTCAGGCTCTTGTACTAGCAATGTTACAAAATTTTGAGATTAAAAAAATCAAGTCTGCAATTTATCCCATCAGATAAAGCATAACAATAAGTTTAATTTGACACCTAATTCACTTTCATATCTCAAGTAATAAAAAAGTTATGGCCATTTTCATACTCGGAAATTAGCATCTTGTTCCCTATAGATTTTCTATGGACATAACAAAAAAGCTGTGATCGAGGACAGTCAAAAGCCCATAACCTTCTTAAAAATTAAGAGAACTGAATGAAATTTTCAGTTATTGTAGATTGAAGCATTCTGAAACAAATATAAAATAATCTTACTTGGAGGACCTGAAATTAAAGCATATAATTAGTTAGTTACCCAATTGTAGCTAATTTCAAACTTCAATTACTAGATCTAAACATCTATCCGTTTCTTAATAAATGATTAACATTTTTAAATAGCCTAAGTGTCCAAATAATATTCACAAATAATTCACAATAAAACATGATTTTTAAATCTCATTTACATTAATTTATAGGCCAAATGGAAGGAATTTAGTGTTCAATTGCTGTAAATGAAAGTCAATTTAAATCGGCTTTCTAGTGGGTTCCTGTGAACGCGCTGTTTTAGAATGTTCACATTGCGCTAGATTTCTGCCCTCAAATGCCCAGAAAAATACTGCGGGATATAATGAGCCCAAAATGAACTATTCGCTATAGAAAACTTTATATACAGGGTTCTTAAGAAGCCCCTTTTAATGTAAAAATAAGGTACATACCTTTAATTGTTTGCTTTATAAAACCCTGGGGCTGCGAGAGGTCGCGGGTTTAGAGAGTGATTTTTAAACTACTATAACTATTATACAAGGCCATATAAACTAATAATACCTTTTGCGACGGGGTCTTTCAGCGATTTTCCGTTAATGATTTACTAGGCTGAACATTTTCGATTGCAACAGCCTAGTAAAAATCGCGTTTTAAACCCGCCCCCTCTAAACAGCGCCAAAATCACACACACGGGGCTGGGACAGATTCTCAACCACGATTCAGGTAGGTTTTGTAACATACCTACTTGTACCTTCTACCTGATGGCAGCAGAGAGATGGTGTGGGTCCTTGATGATGTTGGCAGCCTTTTTGAGACACTGACTGTAATACAGCAGGCTTAAGTTGAAAAGACAAATCTTTGGCTGTTTGACCATAGACAGGAGGGCCCGGAAGCAAGTCCTAGAATATGTAGTTTAGAGATATAGCGCAGAAACAAGTCCTTCGGCCCACCGAGTCTGCGCCCACCAGCGATCCCCGTACACTAACACTATCCTTCACATTAGTGACAATTTACACTTTTTACTGAAGCCAATTAACCTGCAAACCTGTACGTCTTTGGAGTGTGGGAGGGATCCGGAGCACCCGGAGGAAACCAACACAGTCACGGGGAGAACGTACAAATCCCATACAGACAGCACCCATAGTCAGGATCGATTCCGGATCTTTGATCGTGTTAGGCAATAACTACCGCTGCGCCACCGTGCTCCTCGGGAAGTTAATCTTCGATTCCATGGAATCTATGTAACCTCGCATCGTCAACGTATTTTGCTGTTTCCCAACTTAAAACATCGATCTATTGAGTAGCAGTGTTTGTGTGTTGAAGGAATTTATCATGCCCAATCATATTTACTCATGCCTGTTGGTCCTTCCTGTTGGTCCAAAAGCCATGATGTCAATTGGCGTGAATCATTTCCTTGATGCAGTCGCACATTATGGATTTGAGGGAAGAGTTGGCCAAAACGCCAGTCAAAGAAACTTGTAGGAGATAATACCTTAAGCCAGTTCGCTGCATCGGGAGTGAAACTGTACATTGGTAGATATTAGAACTTTGTATTGCAGCAATTTGTAAGAATGGGTTTTAGAAAAGATATCTCGGAACTTATGTGTATATTTGGCGTGGCAAGGGACCAGTTAATCCAGTACATATTGAAGAGGGCTCTTCAATTGCTGAACTTTTGAGTATAACTGATTCATGCTAATGGCTGACATAGAAGCAGATGGGCCAATACACTGGGCTCCAGGGTTATTAATTTTTGAGTAATGAAGGCGAAAATGGAGAAGATAAATTGAGAAACAATACTGTGGGGAAAGATTAGCAGAGTACCTTCTGTGATATATTAAGCAATATGTTCTCTGCAAGAGATAGAGAAAGACAAAGTTTGCCTTCATGATCTCAAAGTTTAAAATAAGCTTGCGCTAGAAAAGGTTAACTGGAAATGAAGGTTATTTTACAAAACAAGACAACGTACTGACAGCAATCGCTGTGAAAAGTCATTTAAAACAATGTAGAGAAAAATTGCCGGCTTCTAAGGGCACTTCGGGTTTCCTGGTACAGCTATAATCAATATCGAAGAGGTCATTTTCAGTACACTACAGAGGGGTAAGGGTGAAATATATACTTGTGAGCGCGTGTGTGTATATCTACACACACGGACATTTTTTTTCGCTCGTTTAATATATTGTTTACAGTGTACTATGTGTACATAGTCTGCTGTGCTGCTGCAAGTAAGAATTTTATTGTTCTATCTGGGACAAATGACAATAAAACACTTGCCTTGTTTGGAAGAGGCATACAGGATTCGAGCCAGGTTAAGATGCAGCTTCATATGTATTTGAAATGTATGTATGTATTGAATGGGTGGTGAATCAGTGGAATTCTTTGCACAGATGGCTGTAGAGGCCAAGTCAGTGGATATTTTTAAGACAGATAGATTTTTGATTGGTACGGGTGTCAGAGATTATGGGGAGAATACAATACAGTTTATTGTCATTTGAACCTCACATGAAGTTCAAACGAATCTCCTCCTCACTGTGATAGAAGGCAAAGTCTTGTCTCTCCCCTGCACTCCATTCTTCTCCCGATGTCAAAGTCAAAGCCCCCGGCGGGCGATGGTAAGTCCTGCGGCTATTAAGGCCGTGCCGGGCAATGCAAGGCCGCGCTCCGGGCCTTGATGTTGGAGCCCCCGGTGGGCGCTGACAAGTCCCGTGGCCGTTTAAGCCACGCCGGGCGATGTAAGGCCCTGCTCCCCCCAATTCGGGCGGGTGATGTTGCCGTTGCGGGAGGTCCGAAAAGCGGTCTCCCACCAGGGACCCGCGAGCACCCGATGTCACCGTCCGCCGGACCTGCGGCTGGAGCCTCCGAAGCTCCGGGGTCAGGCCGCAGCAGCGTGCCACCACAGCTCCTCCCGTTCCGTACACAGCCAGCTCCACGATGGTAGGTCTGCAGGCTCCGCGACTGGAGCCCACAGGTCGTTCCGGCTGGATGCCGCTCCACGGTGCTAGGCCCCAACGACAACGGAGACCCGCCAGCGAAAAGGTCGGGTCCCCCATACAGGGAAGAGATTTTAAAGTTTACCCCACCCCCAGCTCCCCATCCCCCCACACATACACAGTTAAAAACAATTTTAAAAAAACACTACAAACTCACTGAAAGGGACAAAAAAAAAAAAAAAAGACAGACAGACTGCAGAAGCCGCTGCAGTGTCGGTCATGCCACCCACTACAGAAGGCAGGAGAATGGGGTTAGGAGGGAGAGATAGATCAGCTATGTTTGAATGGCGGAATAGACTTGATGGTCTGAATGGCCTAATTCTACTCCTATTCCTTAAGACCTTATTGAAGTTGTGATTCCATCTGCAGTGTTTTACAAGCTTGCTCTGTTTGAAAACAAAAGTGTTCCTTTCTGTGTGATGTTATAAGCTGGCCAAGTTCCAGGGTATGCTTCTTGTGCTCTTGTGCCTGAAATTGTATTAACTCATAAACTATCCTTTCAGTAAAAATTTTCTTTGTTTACTCACCTGGGACATCTCTTGTTATAATTGCTGTTTTCAGAGTAATCAATTTCAGAATTCAAGAGAACGTTTGCAGGCCGGAGATTATTTTATATACACTCTGACTGTTTAAGCCTGAATTTCTTTAATTGAAAATCGCAAACCCTAGTTACTTTGACAGTATCATAGATAATGCCATATATCTCAAGACAGCCTAATTAAAACAGTATCCCAAGTGTATTTGGATGTGAGATAATCTCTATTTTCCCCTCTAATCGTTGTCATTGTTTCAGGTGTGATGAGAAGTATTTAACTATTTTATTAACTGCATTTTTGTAGCTCATGGCAGCAGCAAGCTCAGCTGACGAGATGAAGGCACAATAAGCAAAACGATTAATCCTTTGCAATGCCCTTTAGACAGACACAAATAAGCTGGAGTAACTCGGCGGGTCAGGCAGTATCTCTGGAGAAGACCCTTCTTCAGACTGAAAGTCAGGGGAGAGGGGAATGAGAGATATAGATGGTACTTAGGACAAATGGATGGAAGATATTGTGGAGGTCCAGGTTTTGTGTACACAGCTGTGTCTTTATTAATAAATGCAGCTCCGGCACTCACGCGCATTCAGTAAATATTTAAGTAAAAAGTCCTTGCCGTCATTCGAGAGCACACCAGTTAACCTTCTTCTTCTCTAAACTCTCTCCACCACCCAGCTCACGCAAGAGTTTCAGCTCGACAATGGAAGGTTCTAGAACTTTACTTTACTTAAGGCCGCGTGTTCAGATCACGTCGGGGTCACCACTGCGGAGGTCCAAGTTTATGTACACAGCTGTGTACACAAAATCTTGGACCTCCACAAAAGGCAGAAACCAACGATAATCAAGGAAAGGAGGTGCCCACAATGGTCTATTGTTGGCTGAGGGATAGGTGATATATACAAACAGCGAATCTAGTATGATGACTAGGGACGGACAGAGAGGGAGGGGATGCACGGGTTACTTGAAGTTAGAGAAATCAATATTCATACCGTTAGGTTGTGAGCTGTCCAAGTGAAATATGAGGTGCTGTTCCTCCAATTTGGGTTTAGCCTCACTCTGACAATGGAGGAGGCCCAGGACAGAGGTCAGTAGGGGGAGGGGAGTTAAAGTGTTTGGCAACTGGGAGATCATGTAAGCCGGGGCAGACCGAGCGAAGGTGTTCAGCGAAACAATTGTCTTTAGTTCTATCAAATATACTGTGCTAATATACAGTGTGGAAGCAACCAAATAACTTACCAGTGGCAACCTTGACACCAGATTTGAATGTAGGAACGTTACTGGCAGGCTGGTTGCCCTTGCAAAGGCTAGTTTGCATTGTTGTGCTCTCTGAATCAATGTGCAGTAGGTAGTCATTGTAGGTGACCAGTGGTGTGGGCCATTGATTCAGAGACTGGAGTTCATATCCCACCATGAGAGCTGGTGAATTAAAATAGATGTAATTAAATCTAGATTAGCAAGCGAGTATCAGTAACAGTGGCCATGAAACTATCAATTACGGTAAAACGCCATCCAATTCATTAAAGAGAAATACAAAATGATGGAGTAACTCAGTGGGACAGGCAACATTTCTGGAGAGAAGGAATGGATAACATTTTTGGATGAGACTCTACTTCAGACTACTTCTTCTGAAGAAGGGTCTCGACCCGAAAAGCCACCCATTTCTGTTCTCCAGAGATGTTGCCTGAGTTACTCCAGCATTTTATGTCTATCTTCGGTGTAATCCAGTTCCTTCCTACACATCCAAGTCATTAATGTCACTCGGAAAAGGAAATCAACCACCCTTACCCAGTCTGGCTTGTATGTGACTCCAGACCTCCCAATATGGTTCACTCTTGTCAGGGACAATTGGACAATCCATTCTTAGCCGACCAGCGACAGGAGATAGTGTTAGCATCTTTGGACCTGTTAGATTTCTGCTCCCCATCATTTCCCTCGGCTCTGCAACCAAAACCAAAGGGACAAAGGGGAATTCTGTCATCTCAGCGATTTCCGGAGGCTGTTCTTAAGAAGATGATTAATTATGGAGAAACAAAGAAATGCAGATGCTGGTTTATACCAAAAATAAACATAAAGTACTGTGGTAACTCGGCGGGTCAGGCAGCATCTCTGGATAAAAGGTACACAAAAATGCTGGAGAAACTGCCCCCTCTCTGTGATCCCCCCTTAAAAAAACTGCCCCCTCTCTGTGATCCCCCCCCCCTTAAAAAAAAACTCCTCTCTAACTGCCCCCTCTCTGTGATCCCCCCTTTAAAAAAACCTTCTCTCTCTAGATAAAAGAATAGGGAACGTTTCGGGACCCTTCTTCAGTCTGAAACTTCGTCTATCCATTTTCTCCAGAGTTGCTGCCTGATCTGCTGATTTACTCCTGCACTTTATTTCTATCTTTGATTAGTTATTGAAGTTGTTCATTATGTTTCTATGAATGGATCGACTGGGCTTATATTAAAGAATGGATCGACTGGGCGTATATTCACTGGAATTTAGAAGGATGAGAGGGGATCTTATAGAAACGTGTAAAATTCTTAAGGGGTTGGACAGGTTAGATGCAGGAATGCAGGAAAAATCTTCCCGATTTTGGGGGAGTCCAGAACCAGAGGTCACAGTTTGAAAATAAATGGTAGGCCACTGAGATAAGGAAAAACATTTTCACGTTGAGAGTTGTGAATCTGTGGAATTCTCTGCCACAGAAGGCAGTGGAGGCCAATTCACTGGATGCATTCAAGAGAGAGTTAGATTTATCTCTTAGGGCTGATGGAATCAAGTGATATGGGGAGAAAGCTGGAACGGGGTACTGATTCTGGGTGATCAGCCATGATCATATTGAATGGTGGTGCTGGCACGAAGGGCTGAATGGTGTACTCCTGCACCTATTTTCTATGTTTTATTGGTAATTTATTACCTATTTAAGGGCAGCACAGCGCCGGAGACCCCGGTTCAATCCTGTCTATGGGTGCTGTCTATAGGGAGTTTGTGCATTCTCCCTGTGACTACATGGGTTTTCTCTGGGTGCACCAGTTTCCTTCCACATTCCAAAGTTTTGCAGAAATGGCTTTGGTAAAACTGTCCCTACTGTGTAGGATAGTGTTAGTGAACGGTGTGATCGCTGGTTGGCACAGACTCAGTGGGCCGAAGGGGGTATGGAGAGAAAGCAGGTACAGGATACTGAGTTGGATGATCAGCCATGATCATATTGAATGGTGGTGCAGGCTCGAAGGGCCGAATGGCCTACTCCTGCACCTATTTTCTATGCTTCTATGTTTTAAAGGAAAAAAAAAATTGCTGGAACCAAAAACATTCACTTGCTTACCAAGAAAGGGTGAACTATTTGGGACCCCTTACCCTTAAAGAGAACGTTGACGAGGAAACCTTGTTTCTTACAACCCCGAGAGCTGAAGGCTTTTGCATTCAGTGACTCAAGCCTTGCTGAAAATCTGACAAAATATTTTGCATTTCCACCGAGATCAGAAGCCCCTACCAGAAGATTTTGAGGCATCAATTACATGGCCATCCGAAGTGGGGGTGCGTTGGGTGCGACCGCACCCCCCTTTTTTCTCCCAGAGTAAGAACATTTTTTTTTTTTAAATCTTGGGGAAAAAAAAATGAGGAAACTTTTGTGCTGGGCCGAATGGCCTAAAGAAAATCAGCGTTTCCACTTTGGAAACGGCCAGTTCTCCATTCTCCCGTATCCGGGCGGGAGTCGCTGAATCTGAACCCAGCGGCTGTAACCCCAAAGCCAGACGCCGCTGCGGTGGGGCCCGCTCCCCTCACCTCCCCCAGCCGCCGGGCTCCAAGCCATCTCCCGCCCACACCACCCCCGCTGACCCCCGCAGGGCCCGCCAGCGTCCCCCGCAGGGCCAGTTCCTCCACGCCCGTATCCCCGCGGGGTGGCACAACCACCCCCCCCAAAGCCAGGCCCGCGCCACCCTCGCTGGGGGCCCACGCCTCACCACCCCCCGCTGACCCCCAGGGCCCACGCCATTCCCGCAGGGCCCACGCCACCCCCGCTGGGCCCACGCCACCCCCGCTGGGCCCACGCCACTGACCCGAAATGCAATCTATACCTTTTCTCCAGAGATGTTGCCTGACCCACTGAGTTACTCCAGCACTCTGTGACATGTCACCTATCCATGTTCTCCACAGATGCTGCCTGACCCGCTGAGTTACTCCAGCACTCTGTGAAACGTCGCCTATTCATATTCTCCGCAGATGCTGCCTGACCCACTGAGTTACTCCAGCACTTTGTGACTATTTTCCCTTCACCCATCTGCCCAAGCCCACTCTCCCCCCTCCTTTCCTATGTTCCTTTCCACCCATAAACCTCTCTCTGCCTTTACATTTCACTCCTCTTTCAAATCTGCTCTACTTATCTACATGCATTTTTCTTCTTCACTTTTTAGTCATAGAATGATGCAGTGTGGAAACAGGCCCTTCAGCCCAACTTGCCCACACCGACCGACATGTCCCATCTAAACTAGTCCCACTCACACGCGTTTGGCCCATATCCATCTAAATCTGTCCTATCCATGTACGTGTCCAAATGTCTCTTAAACATTAGGATAGTCCCAGCCTTAACTACCTCCTCTGGCAGCTCGTTACATACACCCAGCACCCTTTGTGTGAAAAAGCTACCACTCAGATTCCTGTTAATTTCTGAAATATTGGTCATAAATTTGGTGCAAAAATGCTCCAAAATAAGGCTCATAATGCATCAGAGAGCATCTAAAAACCCTGAGCTTCCAGGGCTCTTAAGCGGGCCCTGGACCCTAGCATCGAGGGACTTCACGCTTCGCGCTCGTGATGTGCGCAGCGCTCACACTATTTCACATTACGTTTTTTGTAACCCTGTCATGCCACCCCCCTTTTTGAAAAGCTTCGTACGGGCCTGAATTAAAGACGCGGTTTAAGCATCGGTGTGAAGAGAAATTCCTTCCTTGAGGTTTGTAAACCGTAGAAATACTCCACCACATAGGCTGCACAGTGGAGTATATTTCAGACTTGGATTGCTGGATTTATATATACTGAAGAAACAGAGAGATACTTAGAATGGAAAAGGTTTGAGTTCAGTTCTGAAGGCTTTAGTTGGTGGAGCAGGCTGAAGGGGTGGTGTTGTCTATTCCAGGTCAGACTTGCCACCAGTTCAGTTTAGTTTAGTTTATTGTCACATGTACAGTGAAAAGCTTTTGTTGCGTGCTAACCAGCCAGTGGAAAGACAATTCATGATTACAATCGAGCCATTCCCGGAGTAGAAATACATGATAAGGGAATAATGTTTAGTGCAAGATAAAACCAGTAAACCCGATCAAAGATCGTCCGAGGGTCATCAATGAGGTAGATAGTAGTTCAACACTGCTCTCTGGTTGTGGTAGCATGATTCAGTTGCTTGATAACAGCCGAGAAAAAACTGTCCCTGAATCTGGCGGTGTGCCTTTTCACACTTCTATGCCTTTAGCCCGATGGGAGAAGTGAGAAGAAGGAGTGGCCAGGGTGCGGCTCGTCCTTGATTATGCTGCTGGGCCTTGCTGAGGCAGCGAGAGGTATATGTACCAGAAGTACTGTACACCAAGTGGATATTTAAATGTTGCTTTATCTTCAGCTATTATGTGTTTCTGCTAAATTAGTATTGGCACGCAAGCGAGGCACGTGAAAATAACTCGATAAAAGTGTGGAAATGAAATGTTTTTTTTTAAATGCTACCCTCAACTGATGGATGTCATATCAAATAAAATACAAAATGCTGGAAATACTCAGAAGGGCAAACACCAGTTTCTCTCTGGGGAGAGAAACCAAATTTACATTTCTCGACAATGACCTTTCATCAGAAGTTCAATGGTTTGCTGGTGCCTTATTGTCACATGGGGAAATGCACAGTGAAATCCTCTTCTTATCAACAGTCCAGTTATTGCCATAGCTAAAAACAGCCCCCACCCCGATTAGCAAAGGGTGCAGAAATAGTCCACTGAGCCCTCTGGAAGGCGACTCCAGACTGTCAAAGCTGCCGCACGCAGACATAAAAACAGTTTTTTTTCCACGAGCGGTAGCTCTACTCAATAACCAAAAGTCTGCAGCCTCCTTTTGCTCTGGTATTTTATTTAATTCACGTGTTTAATCGATAATGTTATATTATTAATGTTTAATGTTTTATGTGTCATTCCTAACTGTCACTGCATGTCATGTTGTCACTTGCGGGCGGCGCACCAAGGCAAATTCCTTGTATGTGAATACTTTGCCAATAAACGTATTCATTCATTCATTCAATCATCCAATCATTCAATCATTCATCCATTCATTCATTCATTCATTCATTCATTCATTCATCCATTCATTCATTCATTCATTCATTTCATTCATTCATTCATTCATTCATTCATTCATTCAAATCATTCATTCATTCAATCATGCATTCAATCATTCATTCATTCATTCAATCATGCATTCATTCATTCATTCATTCATTCATTCAGTCAGTCAGTCATGCTAGAGGCACCATGTTTTGGTGTTGAGAGGTTGCATGAATAAAGTGTTGTATTTGCAATTGTGAACCATACCCCAGTTTCTCACTTTACATAAATCATACAAAGCAAATGCAAAGTTTGTTCATACTTCAGTGGCTTTGCTGGTGCTATCTTTACAGAGTCTATAAGAAGAGATGGTCTAAATTTCTAATAGTCTAAATTTCTGATCTAAAATGTCTATGTTCTAAGCACTGACGTCCAACTTTCTTTAAAGTGTGTTATCATAGTTTCAAACAGCTACTTGAAATACAATTATTATGTGCTTTAACGATTGGTTAGAGCAATGTTGGCAAACATTCGCTTTAACCAGTCACTTGGTAGCCCTAATGGTTATTCTGCACCTATTTGTCTTTTAAACTGTGCCAACCAGTACTTCCTGTGTATTTCCACAATTGTCAGGCTTTATTTACAAGGATTGATGGAAATCTTAGATATCAATTGTGTTTTGCAAAAAAACCCCATAGTAATCTGCGACCTCCTATAAAAGGAATGTAGTATCCTTGAGATCACACTATTACAAGGAAATGAATTGTAAGGTACAGCTGATTTATGATCAGCCATCAGTTTGTCTCCTGAGTTTATGTACATCCTCCCAGTACCAGGCTGGCTTTCACTTGAGTGCTGATATGATTTGTCCTTTAACAATCATCCTGCTGATTGCTTCTGTTTTTGTCTTTGCTGACCTGACTGGGACCTTTCAGATATTTGGCTCAGTTGTACCATTTCCCCGAACAGCGGCATTTAAAATCTTTTGATCTTCACTGCACAGATGTCCCTGCTTGCTAAAGATATAGCTTGTTTATAGTCCTAATGTGAAGAGTTTGTGCAAACATCATTCTGAACGTACCATGGGAAATGACGTTTTAATTCCAGCATTTGGCAATATGCGTTCTACAATTCCTGGACCATTAAACTGCCTCAGTGCAGTTTAATACTTTAGTCAATGATATGCTTACATCCAATGGTGTGTAATGGTTGTGTAAAAACGTTTTTGCATTATTGGCCATTAAAATTACAGACTAGAATTTGTGAAGTTCACACCAGTCTGTTTAGGAAAATGGGTCTTAACCTGTTTGTGCCTGACAGTTACCACTGCCATTGTCCTTGCATTAATAATTAGTTATTGTTGCAGGCTGCACTTGAAGCATTTGTGTCAGTTCTGTTTGCTGCTCTACAGGAAGGATGTGATGGCATTGGAAAGAATGACCATCAGATTATTCTTGATTCGGACTTTGCTGGCTGTACCTTGCATTAAATGTATTGCCCTATCTTGTATCTATACACTGTAAATGGATCGATTGTAATCATGTATTGTCTTTCTGCTTACTGGTTAGCATGCAACAAAAGCTTTTCACCATACGTGACAATGAACTAAACTGAACATGGGAGATGTTGGCAAAAAGTGTTGATATTAATCATGGTTGGCATGAATGAGTTAGGCTAAAGCACACATTCCTCAATTCTGACACTAATGGCCCTGTCCCACTTAGGAAACCTGAATGGAAACCTCTGGAGACTTTATGCCCCACCCAAAGTTTCCGTGCGGTTCCCAGAGGTTGTAGGTGGTTTTGGTCAGTCTCCCTACCTGCTTCCACTACCTGCAACCTCCGGCAACCACCTGCAACCTCCGGGAACCGCACGGAAACCTTGGGTGGGGCGCAAAGTCTCCAGAGGTTTCCGTTCAAGTTTCCTAAGTGGGACAGGGGCATAACTATGCTGAATTGGAGGCTTTTAGAATACTATCTTAAACAATAACTGAAATCCATAAAGATAAACTTGTTTTAATATAATAGTCTTTCATGTTGAAGTTTTGCCGATTCTTTGTTCTTATTGAAAGTTTTGCTATTTATTTCATTTATGGTTTTTATTCTTTTGCTGAGAGAGTGGTACAACGTCTCTAATTCAAATGGAAATTTTATTTCTGGATCTCAGGCAAAATAGATCATAAGTGCTGGAATTTACTTTTGTGGCATCCAGAAAGTTGTCCAGTGATAAATGGCAGGATATTAGTGTGAAGAGATAGCACGTTACCATTGCAATTATGCAATTAAGTTGCATGAGGATGCATTGAAAACCTATAGAAATTAGATCAGGCTGACCAAGTGCTTCTTCAGTGTGAAGAAGGGTCCTGACCTGAAGCATCACCCATCCATACTCTCCATAGATTCCTGCCTGACCCGCTGAGTAACTCCAGCACTTTGTGTACCTGTATTGTGTTGCAAATGTGTCTGGGGCGTGTGGGTGTAAGCTATTGGTGATAATCAAGAATTCTCCCATTTGAACACTGAAGGGTGTAAAGGCTTAGAAACATAGACATTAGGTGCAGGAGGAGGCCATTCGGCCCTTCGAGCCAGCACCGCCATTCATTGTGATCATGGCTTATTGGGGTCATCTATGTGTGGGGTCAGGTGATGTTGTCTAGATCTTAAATGAATACTTGTGTATTCGGTCAGGGTGGCATGGTGACGGTAGAGCTGCTGCCCTTATGGTGCCAGAGATCCGGTTTCAATCCTGATTATGGGTGCTGTCTGTACGGAGTTTGTACGTTCTCCCTGCAACATGTGGGTTTTCTCTAAGATCTTTGCTTTCTTTCACATACTCTAAAGGCTTGGCTTGGTATAAAATGTAAATTGTTCCTAGTGTGTGTGTGTGGGATAGTGTTAGAGTGTGGGATTGCTGGGTGGGCCAAAGAGCCAGTTTCCGCGCTGTCTCTCTAAATTAAACTATTCATCGAGGAATAGTTGGCTGGCTGGCTCGAAGGGCCGAATGGCCTACTCCTGCACCTATTATCTATTGTCTATTGAATATGGACATGGACGATAGTGAGTTCAGAGATTGGGACGTGGATAATCTGGCGCAGTTCAGTATTAAGAAGGAATGAGGTGTTAGATGTTGGGATGCATAGGAATTGATAAATCCCCAAAACTGGATGAGAGCATCACAGGTTACTATGGAAACAAGGGAGGTGATAGCAATGGAGGTATCAGTGAACTGGTGAATAATTAATGTTATACCTTTATTTATAAAGGGCATCAGAGATGTCAGATAACTATAGGCATTGAGACTTAAATCGGCCTTGGGCAAAATCTTTAAGGGTAGAATTTGTGTACAATTGGAAAGGCAGGGGATGGAGTTAGATACGATCATTACATTTGACAGGCATTTGGAAAGGCACTTCAATGGGAATAACACAGGCACCAAAGGATATGGACTGAATCTAGGCAAATGGGATTATTATAGTGAGGCAAAAAAAGGTGGCAGTGGACATATTGGGACAAAGGGCCATTTCTTTGCTGCACAACTCTTAACTACGAATGATAAATGGGTCATTATTACTAATGCGCTGACCAATAAGTGGCTTGATAATGACTGAGATGCAGAGATTTAAGAACCCTGCCAAAAAGTGAATCACAGAGAATTGCAGGATTAATCTGCATTTAGATATTTGTTCAGCCCAACTAGATGTGTATGCAACATTTCATCTTCTGAATCCTCGCTGCTCTTCACTAGTTGTCAATGAAACACATTATTGCTGAAAATTCTCAACATGAAATATCATGTTTGGAACAAATGATCACATTGCCTAGGTAGACAAAAATGCTGGAGAAACTCAGCGGGTGAGGCAGCATTATTAGAACGAAGGAAATTGGCAACGTTGCCTATTTCGTTCGCTCCATAGATGCTGCCTCACACGCTGAGTTTCTCCAGCATTTTTGTCTACTTTCGATTTTCCAGCATCTGCAGTTCCTTCTTAAACATTTCCTGGGTTGGTTCTTATTTATCCGCTGGTGGGATTGATGCTCAAAGAGAATATGCTATCAGGACGAACATCCGGAATTAATAACACAGGCAACAGTGCATGCACCATGCGAGATAACTTAATGCATGAAGACATCTTTAAAGGCATTGCAGCTTCAAACAAGAATAGAGGGGCAAAGGACAGTGACTTAAGTGAAGAATGCATTGTGGAGTAAATTAATTGTGACAATGAAGCATTTGTCCGATATAGCATTTGTTTCCATGGTTATGGATATCTCTGAAGATAACAGCGGCAAGGATGGGAAAGTACCTGAGGAGAAAATTGACACTGATCAGGGAGACGTTTGGGAGAATAATGTATAAGATTAATTGAGCAGAAGAGTTTAATCACCCAGCAAGCAATTGCCAAATCCAAAAAAGCTACAATTCATAAAACAATTGTCACCGCAAGATAGAAACATAGAAAATAAGTGCAGGAGGAGGCCATCACCGCCATTCTTTGTGATCATGGCTGATCGTCTCCAATCAATAACCCGTGCTTGCCTTCTCCCCATATCCCTTGATTCCCGAGAGCTCTATCTAACTCTTAAATCCATCCAGTGACTTGGCCTCCACTGCCCTCTGTGGCAGGGAATTCCACAAATTCACAACTCCCTGGGTGAAAATGTTTTTTCTCACCTCAGTCTTAAATGGCTTCCCCTTTATTCTAAGACTGTGGCCTCTGGTTCTGGACTCGCCCAACATTGGGAACACTTTTCCTGCATCTAGCTTGCCCAGGTCTTTTATAATTAAATGTATTGTTACTTTATCACCCTCAATCCTGGACCACCATGCCATTATCCCTGCTGTGTAGGAAGGAACTGCAGATGCTCGTTTACACCAAAGCTAAACACAAATGCTGGAGTAACTCAGGTTGCGGGTGCTCGGAAGGCCCCGACCACGGATGAACATGGAGGGGAGGCTGGCTGGACTATGGTGCCATCCTCACCTTGGTGCCATTTATGTTATGTTGTGTCGTGGACTTTCTGTGTTTGTGCTTTTTTTAAATTTTTAAATTTTTAATTCAATTTCAATTTTATTTTTAATATGTTGTATTATTTATTTATTATTTATTTTTATAATTTTTTTGTGATTTTTTTATGATACTGCCTGTAAGGGAAATTCATTTCGTTGTCTCAAATTGAGACAATGACAATAAATTTGAATACAATACAATACAATACAATACTCAGCGGGGCAGGCAGCATCTCTGGAGAAAATGGATGTGATGTTTGCGGTTGAGACCCTTCTTCTGAAGAAGGGTTTTGCCCAAAAACGTCACGGATTCCTTTTTCTCCAGAGATGCTGCCTGCCCGCTGAGTTACTCCAGCATTTCGTGCCTATGCCATTATCCCTGTTCATTATTACTCAGATAGTGAGTGAACAACATGAAGGACCATCTTGGTTTTTTTTCCAATCTATGTGTTTCAATGGTTCATTGGTACTTTATTGTCACTTATACAGTGAAATTCTTTGTTTTACATACAATTTAGTAGATTCAGACTATACATAAGCAAAATAAGTGCAAAATGCACAATTATACGCAAGATGCTGTTTACTCCAGCATTTTGTGTCTACATTGAACTAACCCGCACAACACAATTCCTACCTCAAATTGCATTACAAACCATTTCTTGAACTATGGTGGAATTGTTTTTCTGCACTGATATCTTTTTTTTTGCACACTATTTTTATTTTTTATAGTTTTGCAGAATTTTTATGTGTAATATTTTTTTGTGTGTTGTCCACGTCTGTGCCTGTGGTAGCGCAGGTAAGATTTTCATTGTACCTGCACCACGCCATACTTGTGTATCATATACCTATTCAAATATGCATCGTTGATTACTATCCTATTGTTTGTTTCTTTTTAAATGTCACATAAATGAAATGAAAGACCAGTTCAAATGGAGGTTTTGCACAAACCTAGAGAAGGTCAAACCTAATCCATCTAATGATAAAGTTCAAGTGTCATTTGGGTACCTGCCCTGTGTTGTGAGTGTTACAGAGCACCGAATACAGAGACCTTTGTGTACGTGGACAACCTCTCAGGAGCACAGTAAACGACACGTACTAAAATATAATACCCTTAATTAATAGTTAGGTGTGCCTTGATTTCCTTTGTAGATGCGGCTTGGTGAGAAATATTAATATTCTTTTTCCTATCGAATGTTCTAAAATAATGCCCTTGTTTTTCTCCAGAATGGGAGCTTCTGACAATATCTACAACGGTCAAAGTACATTTATGGAAGAGCTGACAGAGGCTGCAGAGATCATTAAAAAAGCGACGTCTCGCTCATTGATCATCTTGGATGAGCTGGGAAGGGGTACAAGTACTCATGACGGCATTGCTATTGCCTACGCCACCCTGGAGCATTTTGTAAAAGATGTAAGTAATTTTGCATGAAGAAATGTATTCCCATAGTCGCTACATTTGGATCAATAAGCACAAAGTGCTTTCCTTCTATTGCTCTTAAATGGTTTAAATCTGGACACTGAACTGCATTTCTCATTTGGCTGAGTGCAGGAGATGGTGTCCCTGAAATCATTGTTGGTGCAATGTATTTGAGAGCTTCATTATTACTTCCCATAAAGGGAGTCCGCTCCCCAAATAATATGGACATTATTTTGTGCCCTGCTTATGATCCAGTGAAATATAAAGTGGAGAAAAGTCTCTCCAGAAACATCTAATCAAACTCAGTTTGCAATTAATTTGTTCATTTGACATTGTATTTTGACTTTTTTCTGCAGCCCATTTAAATTGTACATAGAGCATAGAATGTTCATAGTGAGGAGCACAGTCTTTCCAACACAGTGATTCAAATATATTTTTCCAGTGAACACATTCATGCATTTATGTGTATGAAGGAACTGCAGATGTTGGTTTATAACCATATAACAATTACAGCACAGAAACAGGACATCTCGGCCCTTCTACTCCGTGCCAAATACTTATTCTCCCCTAGTCCCATCTACCTGCACTCAGACCATAACCCTCCATTCCTTTATACTGAAGATAGACACAAAATGCTGGAGTTACTCAGCGGGTCTGTTCCAAAGGGGTAGGTGATGTTTTGGGTTGGAACCCTTCTTCAGACTCGATGTCTATTTGGTTGAGCTTTGGGAAATAGGAAAGTAGATAAAGCACCTTCCATCATATTTGACTTTTGCTCCTGTCACCTTTGGCCAACTGGAAGCATAAGAAGTTCTTGCCAGTCCTTGAGAGCTGCTGGTGTGGAGTGTTTAAGAAAAATTGGGTTCTTATTTACCATTGCTAGAGGTGAATGTAAGATTGCCTCTATCCAATTGACCTCACATGGAGCTAGACACAACTTGCTGGAGTAACTCAGCGGGCAGGCAGCTTCTCTGGAGAAAAGGAATTGGTGACGTTTCAGGTCGAGACCCTTCTTCAGTCTGAAGGCAGCATCTCGAAAGAGAGAAGGAATGGGTGACATTTCGGGTCGAGACCCTTCTTCAGACTGATACCTTCCTTCCCACTCATTCCTTCTCTCCAGGGATGCTGCCTGACCCGCTGAGTTACTCCAGCATTTTGTGTCTATCTTCGATTTAAACCAGCATCATTCTGCAGTGCCATCCTGCACGTGACCTCACATGGAAATGTTTACTGAGAACCTTTATCCATCCGTGTGGAGAAAGGTGAGCAAAATACTGAAAGTGATCAGTGGCAGAAGTTCCACTGGATGACACGGTACTGGGGGACTTACTTTGTCACATAAGCAGAATGTATAGCTGCTTATCTGAGCAACCTGTCCATATCTGGGGGAGGAAACATTGGTGTCTTCATCTGTTTAATCATCGATCTCAGCAAACTTGTGCAAATCAAAAATTAGTTATCATTTGCTTGCCTGGTGCTTCAATATGGAACTGGTGCCAGCAATCCAGAAAAAAACATATGGTTCGCAGGTTGCTTTGACAAACCTAACTTTTTCTGCTGTGGGTCTTGCAAATGTAGTTACACTCTGCAATTTATGTCAGATTGCATCATGATATTGTAAAAGGTTGATGAAGAGAAAAACATGGAAGGAAACCCTTGTGTGGGACATGAGACATCTTTAACATTTTACAAATTGTATGAAATGGAGATTGAAGGATTGGACGATTTTTGTACGTTTAGTTTAGGGATACAGTGTGGAAACAGGCCCTTCGGCCCACCGAGTTCCCACCGAGTTCGCACCGACCAGCGATCCCCGCGCATTAACACTACCCAACACATACTAGGGACAACTTACAATTTTACCAAAGCTAATTAGCTGACAAACCTGTACGTCTTTGGAGCGTGGGAGGAAATCGAAGGTCACGGGGAGAACGTGCAAACTCCATACAGCCAGCACCCGTACTCAGGATTGAACCCGGGTCCCTAACGTTGTAAAGCAGCAACTCTACCGCTGTGCCACCATGTCATCCAACTTGCTCTAAATGTTTACTTGTCAGCGTCCATGGTGTTTTGTACGTCTATGAAAATATACCTGCTCTTTTATATAGGATTTGTAACCTGAAACCGCATCTTGGTTTCACCTGGTATGAGCAGGCAGTGGTGAACTGCACAATGTGTAGGAAGAAACTGCAGATGCTGATTTAAACAGAAGATAGACATAAAAAGCTGGAGTAACTCAGCGGCTCAGGCAGCATCTCCGGAGAAAACGACTGGGTCTGAAGAAGGGTGTCGACCCGAAACGTCACCTGTTCCTTTTCTCCAGAGATGCTGCCTGACTCGCTGAGTTACTCTGGGATTTTGTGCCCTTCATTGTGAACTGCACAATGCTGGATTAAGAGCAGTAGGACTTCCAGACAACTTTCTCTTTCATCTATTGAAATATAACTTTCCATTTAAGAAAAAGAAACACTGGAAGTTTGGTACTATTATATAATTGTTCTCCACAATTTATCCCTGTGTTTTCTGGATCATGTACAAGAACTATATTTTTCCAAAATGTAAAAATGATACTTACCTTCATCCAAATAACTGAAGTTTGTTTTGTTGTGAAGATTTTTGTGCTTGCGACTTCCCTGTCGTTCAAACGCATGAACCTTAGCACTCTGAAGTTGCACTTTTGACAGCTTCAAATTGCTGATATAAGAATGGTGATTGATCAGTATTCACAGTAGTGTTTCACATCAGCGCTGTTCCTATAGAGGCTTTTCACGGTGTATCCTGGCAACACATTTCTATTTTTAAAAGCTGTATTATGTTAAATTAAAACCCCCTGTACGGTATGTCATAATTGCAAACACGGATGTGTCCAATCGGGATAAAAGTCTTTCACAACTTCTTTGAAACAAAACCTTTGGCCTTTATTTTCTGCCTTATTTTAAGGAATTGTAAAAGACCCAGTAAGATTTTGAGATAAGCAACAATTGGTTATGTTTGGCCGTTAACACAATTTTGAATCCAGTTGACTAGCTCATCCTTGATCCGATGTGATCTAACCTCCCATCTAGCCTACCACGTTGGACCTTGTCAAAGTCCTTGCAGAGGTTCCTAAAGACGATTTCCGCAACCCTGCCCTCTTCATTCCTCTTAGTGACCACTTGTAAATATGATCACATTTGTGAGACCCAATTTCTCAGTCATAGAGTGATACAGTGTGGAAACAGGCCCAACTTGCCCACACCGGCCAACAATGTACCAGCTACACTAGTCCCACCTACCTGCGTTTGGTCCATATCCCTCCAAACCTGTCCTATCCATGTACCTGTCTAACTGTTTGTTAAACGATGGGATAGTCCCAGCCTCAACTACCACCTCGGGCAGCTTGTTCCTTACACCCACCACGCTTTGTGTGAAAAAGTTACCCCTCAGATTCCGATTAAATCTTTTCCCCTTCATCTTAAACCTATGTCCTCTGGTCCTCAATCCCCTTACTCTGGGTGAGAGACTCTGTGCATCGACCTGATCTATTCCTCTCATGATTCTATACTCCCATAAACCTGTGTTATCTATCCCTAATCAGTACTTGCCTATCCAATCTGGTAAATTCTCTCAGAATCCCCTCCAATAACAAACCCACCACTAATGTCAGGCTCACTGGTCTTTAGTTCTGTGGCTTGTCCTCACAGCCCTTTTTAGATAAAGGAACAATATTACCCACCTTCTAATCTTACACTTCCTTTTCCCCTAGCTGAAGATGATGCAAATATCTCCTCCAGAGCCTCCGACATTTCTTCTCGAGCTTGCCACAATGTTCAAGAGTATAGAAACATAGAAAGTAGGTGCAGGAGTAGGCCATTTGCTCACTCAGCCAGCCAATACAAGTCACCTTGCAGCCCCCTAGCATCCTCCTCACAGCTAACACTGCCCCCCAGCTTCATGTCATCCGCAAACCAAACTTATACTTGGTGTAACACTATAGGTTTTATCCACCCTAATATTCTTTACGACCGCTGGCACCTTTTCTTATGTAAGTCAGATACGATCCAACTCATCATTGCTGATTTCCGTGAATTCCTTTGCTTCCAATACCTTCTCCTCAGTAAAAAGTCTAAATTTTCATTTACACAACCAAGTTGACCCTTAAGAACTATTCTCTTGCTTTTTTATCCTTTTGCTCTTTACATATCTGCAGAATTTCTTTGGTTTGTCAAGTATATGCCCATTTCTTTGAGGGAGATACATTTTCTATGAGTGAGCAGCATGTGAAATGTAGACACAAAGTGCTGGTGGAACACGGCAGGTCAGATAGCATTCTCTGGAGACAAAGGATGGGTGGCGTTTTGGGTCGGGTACCTTCTTCAGGCTACCCATTCTCTTTCTCCAGAGATGCTGCCTAACCCGCTGAGTTACTCCATGTCTATCTTCGGTACTTCTCCAGTTCCTTTCCACACAGCATGAGAAATGTGTTGATTGATACATGGTAGAGGCATATGTGGTAAAGACTATCGAAAGGGTATTGGATCAGATTGAGAAAGAAAAGAATTGTAGGGTTACAATGAAGTGGGACTGGTTGAATTGTCCTTCCAATGACCTGGAATAAACTCAAGGCTAAATGGGCACCTCCTGTGATATTATTGTGCTCTAATGTTATACAATCGGGGAAATTAATACTAGTGAATAAACTGGAGTTAAATGTTCAGAGATTCACAGAGAATGGTGAATCTCTGGAATTCTCTGCCACAGTAGGTAGTTGAGGCCAGTTCATTGGCTATTTAAGAGGGAGTTAGATGTAGCCCTTGTGGCTAAAGGTATCAGGGGGTATGGAGAGAAGGCAGGTACAGGATACTGCGTTGGATGATCAGCCATGATCATATTGAATGGCGTTGCAGGCTCGAAGGGCCGAATGGCCTACTCCTGCACCTATATTCTATGTTTCTATGTTCAGAAGAATTAGGAAAGAGAGATAATATGGCTATATTGTGCATTTGAGTCCATTCCAACTCTGTGTGTGTGTGAGAGATATGTCTAGTAAGCGTTGCTACTGGATCTTGTAATGATGAAAATCATTATAGCAGTAAATCTATGGAAATATCTAGGCAAATAATATTGCTTGAGGTATTGGCGAGAAGGACAAAGGCATGATGAAGCCCAAATTGAAGATTAAGCAAAAGCTGGTTTCTAAGCAGTAAGAACAGAATTTAGGAAAGCAAAATGGTAAACAGTATTGGCAGACAGTGATGCACAACAGCAATGCAAAATATTTAAAACTATGTTCCAGAGGGAACATGATAAACCCATTCTACTAAAAAACAAATTAAATACAAAATGAGACGCCACAGATGAAGAGGACGCAAGGGGAAAATTGAGGGCAAGGAAACGGGCAGAGACAGCCAGAGAGAACATGACTAGGGAAAATGTAAACACATCAGGAGAGCAGTGTAAAGCTGATTTGAAAATGAAAGAAGAAATATAAAATTAACTTATCAAGGAACTTAAAGCATAGTTGAGAATATTGGTAGGAAGGAATTGCAGATGCTGGTTTATACTGAAGATAGACTTCAAGTAACCCTTGCATCCTCTCTCTCTCTCCGTCCCTGCCCCACCCTAGTCGTCATACTAGTTTCACTGTTGTCCTGTTGAGTTTCACTTTCTGTATAACTCATTATCACCTTACCCACAGCCAACAATGAACCATTGTAGGCACCACCTTTCCTTGATCATCATTGCTTTTTGCATATCTTTCATTCATTTGTTCTATTTACCTTCCATATCTCTCCTTTCCCTTTCATCTGACTCTCGATCTGAAGAAGGGTCTCATCCCGAAACGTCACGGATTTGTTTTCTCCAGAGATGGTGCCTGTCCCGCTGAGTTATTCCAGCTTTTTGTGTCGATCTCCATTGAAAATATTGGGCTGGATATGGCTGGCTACCCGTGATCACTTCTGGATCACTTCTGGGACAGGGGTGACCTGTACAAAAGGGATGGGTTGCACCTTAATTGGAGGGGAACAAATTCTGGCAGGCAGGTTTGTTAGTGCAACACTGGTGGGTTTAAACTAAACAGTGGGGGAGGGGGGCTAACAAGGTGAAAGTGTATGCGCGCAGTTAAGGGGAGAGAGAGTGTAGGAAAGGCCATGTTTAAACTGACAGGGCAGGGGGATAGGAACCAATGCAAGGAGACAGAGGGACATAGAAGGAGGACAGAAGCAAAAGGTCGAAGGGAGAAAAGAAAAACAAACCCGAAAGCTTTGTGCCTTGTGCGAGGAGCATTTATAATAACCATATAACATATAACAATTACAGCACGGAAACAGGCCATCTCGGCCCTTCAAGTCCGTACCGAACAATTATTTCCCCCTAGTCCCATCTACCTGCACTCAGACCATAACCCTCCATTCCTTTCCCGTCCATATACCTATCCAATTTAGTTTTAAATGATAAAATCGAACCTGCCTCCACCACTTCCTCTGGAAGCTCATTCCACACAACTACCACTTTCTGAGTAAAGAGGTTCCCCCTCATGTTACCCCTAAACTTCTGTCCCTTAATTCTCAAGTCATGTCCTCTTGTTTGTATCTTCCCTACTCTCAATCGGAAAAGCTTGTCCACATCAACTCTGTCTATCCCTCCCATCATTTTAAAGACCTCTATCAAGTCCCCCCTTAACCTTCTGCGCTCCAAAGAATAAAGACCTAACTTGTTCAACCTTTCTCTGTAACTTATACTCTTATAACTCTGTAACTGTAAATAAGGTGGATGAATTGAATGTGCAGCTAGTAGTTCAGGATTATGATATAGTTAGAATTACGGAGACATGGCTCCAGGGTGACCAAGGCTGGGAGCTAAACATGCAGGAGTACTCAATATTCAGGAAGGATAGACAGAAAGCAAGAAGAGGTGGGGTGGCATTGCTGGCTAAAGTGGAGATGAATGCAATAGTAAGGAAAGACAATAGGAAGGATGCTGTAGAATGCGTGGAACTGCAAAATAGCCAAGGGCAGAAAACGTTTGTTGGAGTTGTATACAGACCACCAAACAGCAGTAGGGAGGTTGGGGATAGCAACAAGCAGGAAATTAGGGCTGTGTGCTGCAAAGGTACAGCAGTTATCATGGGTGACTGTAATTTACAAATAGACTGTGCCAACCAAATTCGTAGCAGCGCTGAGGAGGAGGATTTTCTGGAATTTATACGGGATGTTTTTTTAAGCCAATATATAGAGAAGCCGACTAGAGGGCAGGCCATCCTAGACTGGGTATTGTGTAATGAGGAAGGATTAGTTAGCAATCTTGTTGGGCAAAGCCCCTTGGGCAACAGTGACCACAATATGGTGGAATTCTGCATTGGGATGGAGAGTGACTTGGTTAATTCAGAGACTAGGGTCCTGAACCTAAAGAAAGGAGACTTTGAAGGTATGAGACGGGAATTGGCCAGGATAGACGGGCACATTATACTTAAAGTGTTGACGGTGGGGATGCAATGGCAAAGATTTAAAGACCGCATGGATGAACTCCAAAAATTGTTCTTCCCTGTCTGGTGAAAAAATAAAAAAGGGGAAGGCGGCTAACGAGGGTAGTGTTAAATCCAAGAAAGAAGCATATAAGGCCAGAGGAAGCAGCAAACCGGAGGACTGGGAGAAACTTACAATTCAACAGGGGACAAAGTGGTTAATGAAGGGGAAAAAAAGAGCATGAAAGAAATGAAAATATTAGTGAAGACAAATGTAGGTCCCTTACAATCAGAAACAGGTGAATTTATAATGGAAACCAGGGAAATGGCAGAACAGTTAAACGAGGACTTTGGTTCCGTCCTCACTAGGGCAGACACAAACAATCTCCCAGAAATACTATAACCATACAACCATATAACCATATAACAATTACAGCACGGAAACAGGCCATCTCGGCCCTACAAGTCCGTGCCGAACTACTATGAGACCGAGGATCTAGTTGTGGGTGGTGGGGGGGGAGGAACAGAAGGGAATTCACATTAGTCAGGAAATGGTGTTAGGTAAACTGTTGGGACATGTAAACTGCTTGTACATAAGTCACTGAATGGGGCGCTGCACAATTGCCATACGATTTTGTCTTTTTTTTGTTATTTTTAGTGTGTTTTAAAAGTTTGTGTTAATGTTCGTTGGTTTGTTATATGTGGGGGAAGGGGTCGGGGGAAACTTTTTTTCAATCTCTTACCTTGCCGGAGATACGATTGTTTTCCGGATCGTATATCCGGTTGAGTTCGGAACGGCCCACGGCCGAAGCCTCGCGTGTGTGTGCGCACGCGCGCGTATGACCGCCAAGAAATTGTGTCCCCCCCCCATGTTTTGATAACGATTTCCATGCCTGTCCTAAGGTATGAAGCCTCTGCCTAGCATGTTGTGACTTCCAGCATTTTCTGTTTTATTTCTGTTAGCTAATCTTGGTTAGGGGAGGGATATGATTGATTGATTGATTGATTGACTGATTGATACAACTTTATTCATCCCCAGAGGGAAATTGGTCAGGATGCCAACTATAAACCACTTGTCCTCAGAATAATTGCATGAGATTTGTTTGTTTTGTCTCTCTGATGCTGCAAGTAAGGCCTCGCTCTTTACATTTACCACAAAGCATTGGCTTTTGAGGACAAGCTTATATTTTTAGGCTCAAATCTTCAGAACCATCAATACTACAACCCCCAAGGTGAGGATGCGGCAGTCTGAAGTATTAATTGTAAGTCTCACTAGTAGGTGATGTATGGAAACAGCACTCGAATATATATACATATATTTTAAATGGGTGCAGGAGGAGGCCCTTTGAGCCAGCTCCCCCATTCATTGTGATCATGGCTGATCATCCACAATCAGTACCCTGTGCCTGCCTTCTCCCCATACCCCTTGATTGCGCTAGCCCCAGGAGCCTCTATCTAACTCTCTTATAAATTCATCCAATGAATTGGCCTCTACTGGCAGAGAATTCCACAAATTCACAACTCTCTGGGCGAAAAAGTTCTTTCTCATCTCAGTTTTAAATGGCCTCCCCTTTATTCTTAAACTGTGGCCCCAGGTTCTGGACTCCCCCAACATTGGGAACATTTTTCCTGCATCTAGCTTGTCCAGTCCTTTTATAATTTTATTTGTTTCTATAAAATTGTGTTTGTACTTCCATGATATCAATTAAATGGCTTTCTGAGAAGCAAAGTAGGTGGGAAAACTTCAGAAAGCTGTTTATGAATTTCTACGATTCTAGTTCTATGGCGAAGACAGACACAAACTGCTGGAGTAATTCAGCGCGACAGGCAACATCTCTGGAGAGAAGGAACGGGTGATGTTTGGGGTTGAGACCCTTCTTAAGACTGAAAGTTTAAGGCATTTGGAGTTATTTGATAAAGACCCTCATAATAGGCTGATCCAGAAAATTAAGATGCATGCGATCCATTGGATTCAGAACTGATTTACTTCTAGAATTCAACGGAGGAAGTTATTCCGGCTGGAGGTCAGTCACCAGTGGAATTCCACGGGAATCTGTGATGGCACCTCTGTTGTTTGTGATACATGTGAAAGACATCGTCATAATTATATGGGAAGGAACTGGAGAGACTGGTTTTAACCGAAGTTTTAAACCATCCTTGGTCATGCATGTAGATGGGTTGCTTAATAACCAAACACCAACATTGATGGAGTTGCAGGCAGTTGAGGAAGGCTGTTAAAGTATACTGCAGGATATAGATCAGCTACAAAAAATAGGTGAAAATTGGCTGATGGAGTGTAATCTGAGGACGTGTAAAGTGCTGGCAGGTAGAATGTCCAGAGCTTCCTGAAAGTGACAACATGCCAGTAGAGTGTTTAAGGCGTATGGCACTTGTCTTCATCGGTCGGGACATTAAGTACTAGAGCCATTGTGTGCAGTTGAGGTCGCTAGAATTTAGAAGATTGAGGGGGAATCTTATAGAAACTTACAAAATTCTTAAATGGTTGGACAGGCTAGATGCTGGAAGATTGTTCCCGATATTAGGGAAGTCCAAAACAAGGGGTCACAGTTTAAGGATAAAGGGGAAATCTTTTAGGACTGAGATGAGAAAAATATTTTTTACACAGAGAGTGGTGAATCTGTGGAATTCTCTGCCACAGAATGTAATTGAGGCCAATTCATTGGCTATATTTAAGAGGGAGTTAGATGTGGCCCTAGTGGCTAAAGGGATCAGGGGGTATAGAGAGAAGGCAGGCGCAGGATACTGAGTTGGATGATCAGCCATGATCATATTGAATGGCGGTGCAGGCTCGAAGGGCCGAATGGCCTACTCCTGCACCTATTTTCTATGTTTCTATGTTTCTATTACAGGAAGGATATGGAGGCTATGGATGCAGGGTGCTGAGGCGGTTTACCAGAATGACGCCTAGACTAGAGGGTATTAGTTAGAATGGAGATGTTGGACAAACTTGGATTGTTTTCTGTGGAACGTCGGATGTTGGGGGGGAGACCTGAAAATATAAAATTACGTATATAAAATCAGGTGAGGCATAGATAGAGCAGACAGTTAGAGCCTATGTAGAAGCCTCTTAGATGGCACCATCTTATCCGTCTCCTCCGCCACCCCTGGAAATGCGTTTCAGGCTCTTGTGTGAAAATAAAACTTGCCCTATACAACTCCTTTAAACTCTGCTCCTCTTGCCTTAAAACTGTGTGCCCTCTAATGGAAATCTCAAGACTGGAGGACATAGTTTAAGGCCAGAGGGACAACGTTTAAAGGAGATATTTGGTTGAGAGATACCGCATGGAAGCAGACCTTTGGCCCACCAAGTCCACACTGACCATCACTGACCGAAAATTCTATGTTTTCACAGTTTCTCATCCACTCCCTACACTCCAGGGGTAATGTACAGAGTCCAATTGACCTTTAAACCTGCACGTTTTTAGGATGTGGGAGTAAAAACGGGACACTGGAGGAAACCCACGCGGTCACTGGGAGAACGTGCAAACTTCACACAGTCAGCACCCCGAGGTCAGGATTGAATTCAGGTCTCTGGCGCTTTGAGGCAACTGCTCTTCCAGCTGCGCCTCTGTGTCGCCCACGTGCAGGGCAAGTTTTTCACACGGAAGGTGGTGGGTGCCATAAACACACTGCCAGGGATGGTGGTGGAGGCAGATGTGACAGTGATGTTGGAGAGGCTTTTAGATGGGCACATGGGTATGAAGGGATGGAGGGTTATGGATCACGTGCAGGCAGAGGAGATTAGTTTATGTTGGCATCATGTTCAGCATGGGCATTGTAGGCCAAAGAGCCTGTTGCAGTTGTACAGGGTCTTGGTGAGACCACACCTGGAGTATTTGGAACAGTTTTGGTCTCCTAATCTGAGGAAAGACATTCTTGCCATAGAGGGAGTACAGAGAAGGTTCACCAGACTGATTCCTGGGATGTCAAGACTTTCATATGAAGAAAGACTGGATGGACTCGGCTTGTACTCGCTAGAATTTAGAAGATTGAGGGGGGATCTTATAGAAACTTACAAAATTCTTAAGCGGTTGGACAGGCTAGATGCAGGAAGATTGTTCCCGATGTTGAGGAAGTCCAGAACAAGGGGTCACAGTTTAAGGATAAGGGGGAAATCCTTTAGGACCGAGATGAGGAAAACATTTTTCACACAGAGAGTGGTGGATCTCTGGAATTCTCTGCCACAGAAGGTAGTTGAAGCCAGTTCATTGGCTATATTTAAGAGGGAGTTAGATGTGGCCCTTGTGGCTAAAGGGATCAGGGGGTATGAAGAGAAGGCAGGTACAGGATACTAAGTTGGATGATCAGCCGTGATCATATTGAATGGCGGTGCAGGCTCGAAGGGCTGAATGGCCTACTCCTTCACCTATTTTCTATGTTTCTATGTTTCCTGTGCTGCACTGTTTGATGTTCTTTGTTCTTATAATGGCCATTTAATTATGAAACTCTATCCTCTGCCTCTGACTTATGCAAAGCACCTCAATTTCCATTAAGTAATGTCAATTTTATTTATATAGCACGCGTTGAAACCAAAGTGCTTTACATAAAATAAATAACTAAGTTTCCGTACATCCATAGAAAAATTGAAAAAAGAAAAATGACACAACGCATAATAGAATTCAACATGAACGTTCCCCCACAACAGAATCAACATTTTCCACTGTGGTGAAAGGCATCAGAAAGTTCAGTCCTCTTCTGTGATCACCCGAGATCGGGGCCTATTTGTGGCCTCCGCAGCCAGTCCGATGTTTTCAGGCCCTCTTGCGGGAAGATGGAACTCCGGCATCGGGTGAACACTCCTCAGCGAATGTTTGGAAATGTCTGGAGCGGCCGCTTCCCCCCCGGAGACCGCGGCACCCGAAGTCCTCAGGCCATGCTGGTTGGAACTCCGACTCTGGCGA